>NC_141541.1:115301875-115615000 GCF_021556685.1 Rattus norvegicus
GCTGATTGAGCCTGGGCGGTCCATAGGAAGCGGTTGGGCGGAAGGTGCACGGCCAGCCATGTTGGGTAAGGGCAGCTACTTTGGCTGCTTATCCCTTACCCTTTCAATCTATTGACTCGACCTGAATACCAAGTCTTGGTTTCACACCCACTCTCCTCCCAAGCCCGGGAGTAGTAGAGCAGGATTTCTGGCGTCTGCCCATAGCTAGCAGGATAGGCGGCGCGAGCAAGGGTCAGAAGCAGTTTCTTGTTTTGAACTACCACGTGAATTGACGAACCAATCTTGGAAAGCGTCCACTTTCATTCGCCGGCTGCCCAGACCCCGCTTTATCCTGGGATAGACTGCGGAAACCTCTTAAACGAAAGGCTCTAGACCTGCCTAGTCGGCTGCTGTCCTGGACTTCTGAGGACCTCGCGACAAGGCTGCGAACAGGGGCGTTGGTCTAGCTTCCCAACTGAGGCCATGGGATCTTGGGAGGTTTTGTTCTCCACTCTTGGAGACGCACGGATGAGAATTGGAGACGTTACCGCTTAGACTGCCCTAATGCTAACTTAAGTGGCTTTGGCCACTCGCCCTGGAAGGCAGAATACGGAGAGCGGCCGACTACGTGCAGAAAGGTATCTGGAGCTAAAAGGGCTTGGAGCCCGGCGACAGGGGTTTGAGAGGGGCACTTATGCTCCCATACATTGAAATCAGTGGATCAATATCAGGTATTAATCTTTAATTCACATAACAGCAGTCAAGGGATGGGGCGAGTCAATTGCCAGATATTTACATCTAAAAGTCACATTTCTTGTTGGATTTATAACATGCTACCACAATATATACAGTAAAATGCCTCTTGGGACACTGGCACAAATTTTTTTCTTTAACTTTTCTGGTACAGGTAAGATCATTTTAAGTCAGTTTTTCTTTAGACATGAATACACAAAAGAGATGGTTAGAAGTTTTTTGTTTTAAATAAGCACAGAATGCCAGAGGTTAAAAACACATTTATAGGCTTATTACCAATTAGAC
This sequence comes from Rattus norvegicus, assembly GCF_021556685.1. Classification (NCBI taxonomy): domain Eukaryota; kingdom Metazoa; phylum Chordata; class Mammalia; order Rodentia; family Muridae; genus Rattus; species Rattus norvegicus. The sequence goes on from NC_141541.1 coordinate 115,302,893, forward strand.
ACACTCTATACATTTTTTGCTCAAATTCCTGTACAAATACACAGCATTCAAATAGGTATTTACAAATACGCTTTAAAGAATGAAAATCAGTATTTCACAATCTTTTCAAAGGATTCTGATCTCTGGCCTCCCATTTCCCTCACACTGGCTGGTTTTTCAATAAAAAGTATTCAGAATAGGTCCATTTCATCCAGTTAGGGAAAATGAAGAGGTGCAACACAAATATATTTCACCTCGCGTAAAGCAAGGCCAAGGAACTTCACCCTACATTCCCCTCCCTCCCTCCTGTGCCATCAAGTGGAGAAGGGAGATGTCTTCATGTGATGACTGGCTGCCTCCTCGGACTGAGGGTCAGACATGCCTGGAAACCTAAAGCCACCCTACCTAAGAATCACATTCAAAGCTAGACTTGACGCTCATACCTGTGAACCCAGATGGTCCAGAGACAAGCTCGCCAGTGAGTCTGGGCCCTGGGAGCTGGGGCCATTGGAGCAGTCTCTGCTCTGCTCTGCCTGAATGATTCTGAGGGTATCAGAAAGCCCAACACTGTTGGTAACTGGGCCCCAACTCTGAACGGAAATGGGCCTTCTTCCTTCTCCATAGGTTATTTGCTGGCAGTTCTATTAAACTTGTTTATAAGGAAAAACACTGCGACCATGGGTCTTTCTGTTTGGAAAGAATTGTGGAGAAGGGATGAGCAGCTAGGGGTCAGAATGTGGCCATAGCAGGCCAGAAGGCCAACGAGTTAAAGGGACTAGGGGAGCAACGTACCTGCTCATCAAGGAGAAGGCAGTTTTATGGCCATCGCTAATGTGGATGTAAGCAAATAAAAGAAAACAATTGCCTCAAGACAAGTTATTTTAAAAAGTAACTTAGAAGCACCCTGGTGAAATATTACCATACCCCCACCATAATACCAAGATTAAAGTCAGTGCCCTGACTTGAAAGAATTTCCTATAAAGTCACCACTGTGCCCTGCCTAACAGACTGGGGAGGTTTGAAAAACTGCCCTTCTGTCTGTCCTGAACCCTGAGTGGCGGGCAGACCCTATGGGATTGGAGTAGAGGGCTCAGTACTTGGCTGCTTGGAAGATAACAGTTTTACCTGTGTGGCTCTTCCTCCAAAAGGTGACGTTTCCTCCCGCTGTTTATATATTTTAAACCCAGGAGCTTGCTGAACCTGACCACACATCCTCAGGGCCTGGAAGCCAGGCTGGGCAGCCAACCCCACGGCTCAGAGGTAGTGCTGAAAATCCCTGATTCAGGCTCTAAATGGCAGACGTTTGGGGCCACCTGTGAAAGCAGAAAGGTTTTCTGGCTCCTGGCACACTCCAGCCTCACGCTTATACCAGCTCTTTCTAATCCAAGCGAAGGGACCTAACTCCCCACAGGAGTTAAAGCCCTTCGAGCTTCATTTCATTAAGTCCCAGGACATAAGAGATAACCCTTTCAAGTCCATTCGAGCCAGGGAGGCTTCTGCAGATGATGAGGTGTTTTGAGTGGAAAGGAGCAAAAGGTCTGAAATAAAAGTGATGATTAACGTCCAAGTGAGATAAGAGACAAGCCTGGCCCATGGAAGCCTGGCAGTATGCCCAAGGCATGCAGTTAGGCCAGTCATGTGCCTGACCAGCCCCTCAGGTACACACTCCTAGATGGAAGAGTGGGCAGGTGGGCAAGCATTTGTGCAAAACGGCTTGTGGCCCCTTTGTCCACCCATGACATGTAGTCCATGTGGTCCTTGCAATCCCTGAATGCAATCAAGAATTTTTCTGTCCATACAGCAAAGGAAGAGGTCCCTAGTGCAATTTCCATTCTCCAAATCTCTACCCTGGAGGGAGGGTCTGGGCTCCTACTCCTGGGCTCTGTAATGCCTCAAAGCAATGATGTCTGTGCAATCCTTCCATGTAGCTCCATGTGGTCTGGAACTGCAGGAGGAAGAAAGCAACTACTGCATAAAGAAAAACCAGAAAAGTGGAAACAAAAGTAAAGTGGAAGAAGCCACAACCCTTCATGCTGCTGTGGCCTCTGAACATGGCAAAACATGAGTTCACGGCAGTAGAACAGAGACTCTGTTGGTTTCTCCTGAGTGCCAAGCCTCTAGCTCCCTGGGAGGGACTTGCTTTTCAGACCTGGAGTGCCTGGGCAAGCTGCTCATGGACGGTGGTGATGCAGCTGCCTCTCTGCTCCTCACTGTTCCCCTCGGCCGTGCTCCCAGGCCATGCGGGCCTGCTCCTCCTTGGCACTCCCAGGAGGAAGTGAGGCCTTGCGGTGCAGGCCCCTTGGCCTCTCAGCCTCCTCCCGCAGTAGCACACCTTCATCGTGCTCTAGGGCTGGCAGGCGGGGGTGATAGGGCTTGGGTGGCAGCGCAGGTGGGTCCATGGGATCCTGAGGGATGACACACCCTGGGGCTGAGTGGCTCCTGCATGGCTGGGACTTGATGGAGTCAAGAACAGCGGACTCAGAGAGACTGTAGTGGACAGGGAGGTAGGGCGGCTCAAGGTCTTCATCGCCATTCCAGGCCTGGCTTGGCATGGAGTCCATGGTGTCTGTTCGAGGTGGGGCCTCTGAGGAATGCCCAAAGTTACTCTCACTTAAGGAGGATACACCGCTACTGGCGCTGCCAGACAGCGTGGAGTTGCTGCCATCCAGGCCCGATTGGGGGCTTGTAGGGGAGGCTGGGATGGGGTGGAGAGGAGACTGTGTGGAGGAAAGGGTGGGTGAGTTAGAACCCTCTCTAGACAGGTGGACTGGCCTGCCATGTGGAGGCCAAGAGTCTGCTTATCAATGCATGTTAGGATCTCATCGGCTTCACGTCTGTTTCTTCAGTAATGACCCCTAAGGATCTCCCCAACAAAAGCAAGCTAGTGAAGCCCCAGAATCACTATTATTTCTGAGGGTCAATAAATGCCCCTGCCCTGGCTGCTGGGCACTGATGCACCTGGGGCTAAGTCCCAGGTTGGGTGTAGTCTGAGTTACTGACAGGAGGGTTGGGTCATCGGCAGAGGGAACCCTGGTGTGCCATAGATCAGATGAAGGCTATTCTGCTGCTAAAATTGGTCACAGACTTATCTTTTCCCATTTTCAGAAAAATTAAGGTAACAACAGGATTCAAATTTTACTTCTTGGAATTTTCATAAAACTCCTGTACCTAACATTTCTCATTTTGATTGATACTAGTTTTATAAACTCTATTGTCCACTGCAGGGACACTTACTTAGCTATTGGACTACAGTGTATTAAGAGCCTGTGGTACTGGCAGAGCCCTCAGGTTTCTCAGTGCTCACTACCCATATACTTTTGTTGCCATGGGTTGTCCGCACGACTCTGGTCTCCCTGTCCTCATCACATTTGTTGCAGGATGCACGGGTCACCCGCAGCTCTAGTGTGGCTCTGGCCACCCCCAGCTTCTGCCAGCTCAGGCTCTCAGGGCAGAGGAGCAGAGGAGGGTTCAGGTTCCTCTTGTAGGCCCCAGGGGTGACTCTACAGCAGATGAGGCGGTGGGACAGTTGCTTCAGTACATTACCTTGCGCAGCGTCCGGGCGGGAAGGGCCGGGGGGGTATCACCCAGAGGGTGGTGGAAGGCGTCAAAGTGCAGGGAGTAATGACCTGTAAAGGGAATAGAACCAGAGCTCAGCTGGGGACCCGTGTACGACTGCACAGCAGCATCACCTTGCTGAGCACTGGGCAGGTGTGGAAAAGTCCCCTGAGAACATCTCAGCATTGAAGGCCACAGAAAACCTTTCTTTATGTTGACAGTCTGCAAAACAGAGATTGCTGGGGTAAAATAATCACATTTCACACAGGAGGCCAGGAAATCTGAGTGCTTCAGAGCCCATGAAACAGCAGGCCCCAGACAGGAGTAGTTCTAGTTTGCTGGCGGTTGGTGGCAGGCTGGTGATTAGTGTATCTGGCATAGTTGATTTTGTTGTCTTCAGCCTCCCTAACTGGGATGGCCTTCCTGGGCTAGTCTGTAGGACTCAGGAACCGTACTGGCCTCAATATTCAGCAGGCTCCTCTCTGTGGTGTGGATGCTTTTTCCTTGGCTGAGATGGTCTAGATAGCTACTGATCTAGCCCTTGCTCAGAGTTAAGAGACTAGAAACTAATTGGGGGACCCGCTTACCATGCAGCAGGCTTCGGGGAGGCACTGGGGGGACCATGATGTGCCCCATGAGGGCAGACAGGAAGGGCTGGGCCTCTTGGGCTCCGCTATCCAGGCTCCAGCTGCTGGGGGCTGCTGGCACCGCTGAAGGGTGGAAAGAGATGGAGTGAATGGAGGTTACTTCCTGAAGTTCCTATTTGGAAAAGCTGCCCTATAGCCTGAGTCTTCTCTAGGTGTGTTCTGTGTAGCCAGCACACAAGTGGTATGTCAGGCCCTATAGGTGAAAATTGGCCAAGCAAGGCAAAGAGAGATGATTGGCCAGAGATTGAAGCTGCCTATGATGGCAAGAGTAAGCTGACTTCTGAAGAGTGTGTAAGTTAAGGCAAACCGAAAGAAAGTGCAATAAGAAGTAAACACCTGTAGACACTGGGATCTGTCAGGAGAAGAAAGACTAGAAGGCCACAGGAAGGAGAGCAGGACAGCTAAGAAGATCCCACAAAGATCACAGGACAAAAAGCTCTTCTCAAGTTAGAGTTAGATCAAGGCTTATGCCCTGGTGAAAAGGAGGATGGAGCCCTGGGATGCAGAATAGAGTAGACCACAGACAAAGCAGTCCAACACAACAGCACTGGCTCTTGGCTACAGCTGGGTGACAGCTCTTTGTAAAAGGGGAGAGGAGCAGGGCAAGAGTTTGTGATTTGGGGGTTTGGGCACTCTGCAGAAAAAGCAATGTGGAGCACATCTAGTTCTTTCCAGAGAACAAATGCTAGTAAGAAGCTAGCTTCTGTTCAGAAGCTTGGCTCTAAAGGGGTTTTTTGGAAGGACAGCCTACATAGTCTAGGTGTCTGGTATGGGCACTATTTTAAGGCAGTGGTACCTAGAGGGAGCTAAAAATATCCAAAGTTTGGGCTTTCTTGGCCCAGACATTCAATGGCAAATTCCAAGGTCTGATAAAAGCTGGCAGCCTCAGAAAGAGCTGGAGTTTGGTCTTTGAGTAGGATATGGTCCTAAGTGCTGGGTCCATGGCATTCCATGAATGATATCATGTTCCTTCTCTTTGCTCAGGGACTAGAATGTGCCTGCAGCACAGCACAGGTAAAACTTCAGTTATAAGAACTGCTTAAACTCATGATCTGTTGATAGCTAATAGCGGAAAGGAAGGCATCTGAATCTGATGAACAGCCACTGAGCTGTTACTTGCAAAAAAGAATTCTGAGTCTGCTCTGTGTCAGATGGCTGCACCAGAAAGCCTGAGCCCAAGAACAGGCACTCCCTCTTCCAGGGTACAACAGGAGCTTCTTGGTTCTGAGCACCCAAGCTCTCTCTTCCCCCAAAACAAGAGATGAAAGACATTTACAATGAAAGTCACAGATCTCAGGGAAGCAGAAGTTTAGAGATGATTCTGAGAAGCTTCTCCAAAAGGATCTGCAAAAGTTTACCCCATGGGTCCAAAGGAACTTGAGGTCAGGAACACTGTGGGGAAGAAAGGGTGTATTTAAGATGGTGTCCAAGCAAGTCATACCATGTCAACCTGAAGCCATAAATTTGCAGTGAGGTCAGTGGACCTTCGCCATGTAGAGTGGCCAAGAGAATGATTTATCCCAGTAGATGAGCAATATTCACTGTGTCCTGTCTTGTATCAGCATTAACACATCTACAGCATTAGCCTGAGGTCCCCAGTGCCCAGTCTCAGGGCATAGGGCAGACTTGTCCTGTCTGTGAGTGACTGGCAAAGGAAAAAACCTACAAATGAAAGGTAGGTTTCTAAGGGGACCTGGGACAGGGACCCAGGAGTTATTCTGGCCTAGGTATTCCCAATGGGAAATTGTCTAATTTATTGACACTAAGTGCTGACCTCATGGTTTGGATATGGTAGCTCTGGGCTCAGCTTTTGTTTGGAGGCACCTGTCCTTCCCTAATACACCTAGGGTGGCTGTGTCCAGCTCCTTGCTGCAGTATGGCTTGAGGTCTGAGGCTCTTCTGTGTCCAGCTGATGGAGCATCCTGGTGTGGCCACCAGCACTCATTCGAGCTCTGAGCTGCGTGACTCTTGGCTAGTTTTGAGATTGAGCTGCATCTTAGGTGAAGAAAACCCATTGTGGATTCTGGCCTCCTAGGCCAAAAAAGACTCATTGTTTTCGGGTAATTGGTGCAGAAATCCAAGAAGCCACTTTCTTGGGATACGCAGCCTTGAGGTTAGGAAGGCATCTTCAGTAGGCTCTTTGTGGTTGAGCATCTGGCACTAATTCTCACTAGGAACCGAGGATTTGGACCCAGTGTTTGACCCCTTAAAAAGGACACAGATTTTGTCCTCTATGATAATCAAGAGAGGAAGCAATAGCAGCAGGGACAGCAGACAGCACTTGGTGAGCAGGTGCAGTAACAACAGGATGAAGGGACAGGGTCTGAGGGGCTAAGGGACAACACACTAGACTGCTGGGAAGTGAATGTACACCGAGCCCAACAGATGGAGAAGAGGAGTGAACTATGGTGCCAGGCTCTAGTTGGCAGACAAGCTCAGCCTGGTCTCCATTTAGATACTGATGTGCTAAACCTAATTCAGGTGTGTGGGGCTTCAGCTCAAGGTCATAGAGGTTAGATGCTGGCTCCTATGTCAGCTTGAGGAGCACAGGCAATGTGATACTGATGTAAACAGCTGCAGTTTTAGAGATATTTTCAATTGTGTAGTGGTGTACAGATAGAACCAGTAGTCACTGGCCAGAGTGGCTAAGGAATGACGGGACTTCACTGAAGCCCGGAGCTTTCCATGTGAAACTTACTTTTGGGAAATTCACTGTAGTGTATCTTTTCCATGCCTTTGGGGGCTTTCATTGGCCATAGTACATCCTGAGCTCCACGGAGTTTTGGAAGCCCCAAAGGGACCATTAGGCATGCTAAATTCTAGAAGCGATTAGGAAGAGCATAGGAGAGTGGACGCCCACACAGCCAGAGTTACAGTGAATAACTCAGGGCAGATGGCAGTTGGGCCTCTATGAGGGTGGGCCCTGGAGAGAGAGATGCAGATAGACAAACAGGATCCATGACAGTGGGTCTAAACAGTGGACGGAGGAACTGGTTAGCACTGTGTCTAGGTAGACAGGCCTGGGTGGGCATTGGGTTGTGGCTCAGGACTGGACAGTTGATAACTCAAGAACAAGAGTCAGACACTCAAGATGGGACAAACATAAGAGAGTTCCTAGAGTGAGGAAAGTACCTTTTTCAGCCATAGACAGATTAGGGTCACTGCAGGGTTTACAGGCTCCAACTACTTGCTGGAACAGGGCCCGCTGGAAGTTTGTTGGCTGAGGGAAGGAGAAAAATATCAGAATGTGAAAACAGCCAGCTACATTGTGGGAGGCAGTGTATGGACTACAGGAGGCAGGGCGTTCTAAGCTCACACAGGATATCAGAGCAGTATGACGGCTCATGCTGAGATGTGCCAAGAGCTCCACACCAGCCCTAGGAAATCTGATTCCGCAGTCCAAGTACATGGATCAGAGCACTTCCATGGATACTGAGACATCACCAAGGTTGTCTTGTGTAGGACAGAGGTGTATCCATTATTTTATTGTCACATCTTTCCATTTCCATTTCCACTGACAGAAAGGTTTAAAGACCCTGTCTGCCTCATGAGCACTGATAGGTCTTAACTCTTGGGAGAACCCCACTCAGATCCAGGTTAGCATTAAGGGGAGAGAAAGCAGCACCCAAACCTGGAGTCTGGAAGGTCCCATTGCTCTGCTGAGCAGCTCCCATCAGATCTGAGAGGTTCCACTTAGAAACTCCTGGCACTTTGGGTCCAGGACAGTTATGGGCTTGGATAGAAAGGCAGGGGCAAACTGCCTAAGGTTAAGTGTTACTTGCTGGTTCAAGCACAGTGTCTATAGAACTAAGTTTGAAGAGCAACCCTAGCAAAACACACAGACGTCTTCACACCTCTGCTCATTCTAGCTTTCCTAAGATGCTATGAAAGCCAACTTCTTATGCCAGAGGAATGGGGAATGAGTAGTTGAGAAAGCTGGCCAGAGGGTTAGATACCCAAGCAAGTCTAGTCTCAGCCCTGTTGCCTCATTCCTACGCTGTCTTGATTCTGGCCCTCAGATTCACTGTCCTCAAACCAGGAGTCAAACAGCCTTCTTACAGGAGAATGAGGGAGGCATGCAAGACTGTGCAAAGGTTTAGCAAAAGCAATGAAGGAGCCCAGGCCAACACACTTGTAGCAGAGGACAGTTAGTCAGGGCGAGAGGTCTGCTACCTGTCCATTCTCTAGGATGGCTGCTGGATACATGGCACTGCTTGGGCGGTCCCGATGTGTAGGCAACAGCAACATCATTTCCCGGGCATGTCGGTACTTATCTGGCAGAGAGGGAGAGCCTGTAACCAAGTGAGAACAATCACGAACAGATGACAAACCACAGATGGAAGGCTCATTGGTCGTGCATCCTTAGGACTGGGGACCAGGATAGGTATCCCTCACAGTTAGGGTGAACTAACTCAGCAAAACACGAGAGGAGTGAGGCAGATTTAGTGGATAGATGGTGAAGATCTGGTATGTTGGCTGACAGAGGCTACCCCCATACCCAGAGGAGAAGGATAAGGAAGTTGAAGGCTGAATGCAGAGAGTTCTTGATGTTTCTGAACCTCAGGGCAGAGGCATGGCCTGCACACTAGCCTCTTCTAGAGGGCTCAGGTGGGAGCCAAAGCCAGCTTGTGACAGAGCCATAACACAAAGACAAGAGACACTTGGAATAACAAGCACAAAGTTCTGATTCAACATACTGGGTCTACACATACTTACCTTCTTCAAACACCAGTGATTCTATTTTCTGCTGGCTTCCATTTTGGCATATCCCTTCTAGATGGTAGGCTCCTAGACCTTGATTCTGCTTACCTGTCAGCCCTACTGCAGCTCTTAAAGGCAGTCTAGTCTAGCTAGAAGCCCAGGACTCTACACACAGGTGGGCTTGATACTGGCCTGCCCTTGAGCTCATAGGCATATAACTAATCAAGAACTTAAGGGACTTAGACCTAGGCTCTTTTGTTGTTGTTGTTGTTGGTAGTTTTCTCAAGACAGGGCTTCTTTGTGTAACAGCTCTGGCTGTCCTGGAACTTGATCTGTAGACCATGCTGGCATCAAACTTGACATCTGCCTGCGTCTGCCTCCCGACTGCTGGGATCAGGGTTTGTGTCACCACCATCCAGCTTCATGTCCTTTTCTATGAAGACACTGTAGTTAAGTCTGGCTGAGGTGCTATCAGCGCACTGAGGGACTTACCATCTGTAGTTCTTAAGAAAACTCTATAGCAGCAGTAAGATAATGCACTGGCTTTCCTGTGGTAGAGTGGTAGGAACAGTTCTGCAAATACACACTTTATTGAATCAGACAACAGCCTATCCACCAGTCCCTTCAAGGCAAAGTCATCTGGATCCCACTGCTTCTGACTCACTCAGCTCTGAGAAGCTGGGCGGTGGAGACTAGCTCACTGGCTTCAGCTGAGAGGTATCTCTGCAGATCCTGAGTTCTGAGTCCCTGAAACACACCATTCCCTGGGCTCTCTTGAGCCTGTGGTGCCAGCACTGTTAAAAAAAATTCAAGCAAAGCAAACCCAGGTCTTCAGCCAGATCACTATAGGAGTCCTTGAAAAATTCTTGCATCCACTGTAGTCCAAAAGGTCTGTGTAAATACAGCAAGTAACTTTTTCTAGTTATGTTTGTAACTTTCTGTTGCTGTCCTAAGAGAACCTCTGTGCAGGCTTTAGAACTTATCTTTTACAGTGGCCTTCACTGACAAGGGAGTGTTTAAAGTATGTTATTTAGAAATATTAACCTCTTGTTTTGTGGCTTCACTGGTATTTATGTTCTCTTTTAAAACTCCAGTTGTGGTGCCCCTCTTGTGTTCTAACAAAGGAGTACTGTACATTAATTTTCTTCAACTCAGATGATTCACTTGTCTCTGCCTTAGGTAGCCAGTCTCTTGGTGGAACAAGGGTGATGTTAATGTTAAGACATTTAAATACCATGAGGGCTTGTACATTCATATGACGTTTGAACTGCTTCAGGTGCAAGCCAATAAAGCCTAGGTCCTAGTTGGGTCCTACTGCCCCTGGATTACAAATCTATTTCATAGGTAATCTGCTTTTTGATCACCAGGGGGAGCCATGGACTTACAAGAATTAGTCTGTTCTTTGCAGGCACTGGTTTCACAGATTTCCAGTTACAGGAACCAGACAGAGCACAGGGTGTCAGTGGGTATGCCAAAGAAGGACAATGATCTAATCATCTCTGAGTGAGGAGGATGATTCCACTCCAGACCTTATCCAAGTAAGCTTTTCCCCTCACTGGTCACAAGAAGACATTAATAAACGAACAGACCACTCACTGCCTTGCTTGCCAAGAGTACTTCCATTATTACACTGCCACATTCATTTGAAAACATTGTCTTTCCCATGATGATGTGTGGACTTTTAAGAACCTGTTTGATTTTACACTGTGTGAGAGAGTGACAGCACCTATAAGCCAGTGTGCGAGTTGGGGGTCAGTTCTTTCTTTCCACTGTGGGTAATGGGGATGGAACTCAGGTCATGTAGGCCTGTGTGTCGAGTGTTTTTTACTCACTGAGCCATCCCACTGGCCCTATGCAGTGTGCTTCCTTCACATGTCCTACACGGTGCTTAACAGATGTGTGGGCGTCTAACTTTCTCCAATGGCACGATGGCTGTGTATAGACTATTCGGATGCTGTAGTGGTTCCCTTGTTTCCTTCTTGCTTCTGCTCAGTTTCCTGCCTTAGGCCAAGTTCTATTTAACACTTAATGCCTTAGAGAGGGAAGGGGTTTTTCTCAACTTTCCTCTGTGTAATATTCTGGAGTTCAGCCACTGGGGAGAGTTTGTTTCTAAAAATGGTGATCATCAATGATTTCCTTTTTCAACTATGTTCCTTTCCTCATGACACATCCTTTTAATCCAGAATTCTAAGACAACTGTTTTAAAATATGTAAGTTTTGAGAACACTTTCTATTATGCAGCAACAGATAACAAGGTAGTAGAAATAAGGAGATAAGCAGGAGAATTTCCTCTATTTTACACTGATGTGCTTCTTAGATCAGTCATACACATTATTTCCACTGAGCATTCAATAAAAGCATATGAGTGACCAAATCACTTACTAGTTTGCTATAGGGACACATGATGATGTAATGGTTAATCTTACTGCCAGTGGATTTAGGATCACCTAGGAGACAGACTTCTGGGTATAGAGAGCTGTAAGGAGGAGGGAAGGAAGACCCAGGCCATAGGCCAGAGCCCTGAGCTGAATACACAGAAAGTTAGGAGGAAGCCAGTGAGTATGCCAAAATATCCACTAATAATCGGTAAGAACAGCCAAACACAACATTGGATATTGCTGAGGATATCTAGGAGCCCTGAGGTAAAGAAGGTGGCAAAGTCTGGGTAGTAGTGTGGAGTCTATTTCTGCAGCTCTGATCATGGCTCTTACTGAAAGACACCATGAATACCAGTGTCCAGACACTCACAGCTATGTCTTAGGCTTTCCTTCCTTTCTACTCCCAAAGCCATCTTTTTTTTTTTTTAATTAACTTGAGTATTTCTTATTTACATTTCGAATGTTATTCCCTTTCCCAGTTTCCGGGCCAATGTCCCCCTAACGCTCCCCCTCCCCTTCTTTATGGGTGTTCCCCTTCCCATCCTCCCCCCATTAGTGCCCTCCCCGCAACAGTCATGTTCACTGGGGGTTCAGTCTTAGCAGGACCAAGGGCTTCCCCTTCCACTGGTGCTCTTACTAGGTTATTCATTGCTACCTATGAGGTCAGAGTCCAGGGTCAGTCCATGCATAGCCTTTGGGTAGTGGCTTAGTCCCTGGACCCAAAGCCATCTTTTAGTAGGCCCTTTACATAACAAACAGTCCTGTCTGTTTGCAACCTTCATAGACTATTTCCTAAAGTTTGGTCCTACTTGTCTGGATCCCTTAGCTCATGTTAAGGAAAGCAATATTGGTAGAGGGCTGGTGAGTGTGAAGACATGTAGCCCAAATTCAGCATTCACTTCCTCACTGGACATATGAACACAGTCAAAAGGTGGTTAAGTTAGTCTGTGAGTGCTCTGCCCTAACCTTACCTGCTTCTCTTCACTTTGCCAAGGTTTTCCTGACTGGTCATCACATCTCTCCACCAGGACACACTACATCACTTCTTTCCATTGTGTTTACTGCAGGCCTCACGGATTTGTATGAAGAGGGATTTGGAGAGAGCTCTTTCTCACTGCTATAAGTTTATACTGTCTTTGTGTATAAAATAATCAGAAGAAACAGAACTTATCCTTTTGAAGCCTAAACTCAATAGCCAGTGACTGGTTGATAGGATCAGACCACTTTGCCTAGTAAGCATTTCAGTGGGAAAGAACTAAGTTTTCTCCCTTTACTGTTGTAGAAATGCAACACTGGCTACCAAGTAGCAGAATGACAGAAAATACTGCCAGAGCAGGATCTCCAGTCAGCTAGAGAGGTGACCCAATCCCCAAAGTCTGGGTGCTGACAATATAAGCATTCTCTAACACCGTACTGGGGCTGGTAGGCAGAGAGAGTGAATGAACCTAAGTAGCCATCACTTTTTAGGCACCATTTAAGGCATATGAATAGCAATGCCAGAGTACTCTGTGACAAATATGATTGATCAGTGATAAGTAAATACCCTGGTAAACATGGGATTGAAGGCAATTAAAGAGAGACAGACTTTTACACACAAATGGAGAATCTGCATGATGAATATAACATTTCCAAGTGCTGGCCTTCTGTGGCTATATTAAAAATAAACAATACCGGCCCTTCAGTAAGTGATGAAGATGTACAAGCTGGCTGTATCTAAGGTTAGACCTAAATCAGTAACAAGGCTCCAAACTGGCCCCAAACAAACCCAAAAGGTAAACTGACAGCAATAAATGCTGCTGTTTACTCATTACTGGCCTAAGAAATCTAGAAGCTAAGAAATCTAGAAGGTAAAACTGACAATAAATGCAGGTAAATGCAGGTAGTTTTTACCTCTATCATAGGTGTGCCAAGAACAACTCACAAAGCTAAGTCAAACTTAAATATTTCCTCTTTACTGAGTCTAAAATGTGGAATAGCCTTTGTACACTCAAGGCCATTCCCTTAGGAAGGCAGTTTTGTGCCCATCAATAAAACCTGCACAAGGAGGCCACATTTAATCTCAACATTTGGGAGGCAGAGGCAGGTGGGTTTCTGTGATTTCCTGTAATCCTGGTCTACACATTGAGTTCTACACCAGGTAGGGGCTATAAATTGAGAATTTATCTCAAAACAACAACAAAAAACTCCAAGACAAAATACCCCCTCCCCAAATCACAGAAGCATCAGCTGCCCAGTCCCCTCTTGTCCTCCAACACATCCTTGGTACTCTTCACTCAACTACAAACCTCCCTCTCCTTTCTCTTTCTGTTTGTTTCTGGACATCTACCCAATTCTAAGCCTGCTTGTCCCAGCACTCAGAGCGCCTGTGCTGTCCCTAAGCTCCCTGCAGATTGCCATCCTCACGGCTGCTTGTAGGTTTACATCGTTGCGCCTATCTGCTTTTCTGACTTCTAACTCAGAAAGTTTAACTCTCTCTTCCTCTTTAATCTCTCTCCTCCAGGCTGCTGGTGACAACTCCAGCTTACCTGCCCTGATATTTCCCTCTAACTTTATCAATCTACAAAAGGAATTCAGTATCCTTTGGTGACAACAAGGCCACTCTCAAAGATATAAGGACATTTGAAAGGAAGACAAATAGAGTTCAGGAAACTTTGTGTTCTTCATCAAGCAGCATCACGTCATCCTTACCTCGGGTGCTAGATGGGGCGGAGGTGATCATCTGGGATGGTGCTGAGTGAGTAGAACTCAGGCTGGAGGAAGAAGGGCTTGCCTGGGATGAGGACAGAACAGAGACGTTGGTGACTGAGCCCTGGTACCTGGGGTTGTGATATGCAAGCTGCAAAGGAAGAGAGATGAGCACGAGGTCAGTGCTGTAAAGCTGGTAGAGACAGAGAGAAATGGCTTATGCACTCATGTCCTTGAGGACCCAGGCCAAGTGATAGACCCTGCTGGAGGCTGGGCTGATGGCATGCACTCAGGACTATCCAGACCACCCACATTGAGCATTGACTCTATTGTGCTGCACATGGAGAAGAAAGAAGGACTTAGCTATCAGGACTGCCAAACAGGAGGCTAGTTTGGTAGACGGTCTTTGCCATGCAATCCATAACAGCAGCTAGGTCTGAAGCTAGACTTCCTGCTTGTACAATAAGGCATGGGACCTAAGGCTCGTTGTGGTATATAGAAAGAAGGCAGCCTTGCTAGCTATAGAGATGTGTGTTCTGAATCCAGAAGCTAGAAATTTTGAGTTTCCAGCCATCAGATCAGACTCCAGAAAGCTGAGTCCTCTAGCAACAGTACCCTGTTCATTCTTGCATAGCTCGGGTACCTGCATGTGGTGGTAGAGGTCTTCAGGAGTTTCACCCATAGAGTTGTCACCCATCATCATCATGTTTCCTGCTTCACTCGATGCATGTGAGGAGAGAGAGGATGATGAATGGCGGCCTGTGCCCATCAAGTTCATGGGGCTGTGAGCAAGAACAGCAAAGAGGGAGGAATCAGGAACAGCTAAGGAAGCATGCTAGGCAGCAGGAGGACGGAGGTGTATGACAGTGACACCGAGCCTTAGCCAGTATGTGTTTGCGGGGGTCTATAGCTAACATTCATACCTGTCTGATGCCTAGAGGAGTTCTGAGCCTCACTCTGCCACTGGCCTGAGAAGGCTTCCACTAATGCAATCCCTTTAGAGTTAAATGGATTACAGCCATTCAGGAGGAAAGCAATAGTAGTTTATCAGGAGGAATGAAAGGCAGATCAGGTCAGGTCACAGATCCTATACTCTTTTTATGGAATGTCAGTCTGAACACTGCCTGATCCAGCATTATTGAGAGATTTGCTCTGGGAGCAGAGGCGTCTTACTGATATGAGGACACTATCAAAAGAGATAGATGTAAACTATCTATGACTACAAGTTTCCCAACAATTTTCCCCTATTACTACTAGCAGGCCCTCTATTCATTTATTACTCTCTCATTAGCTGAGTGGCCACTCTACTGAGCTGCATGCTGGGAAATAAATCTAAGCCAGAGACTCCTTGTAGTGGATTTCTTTCCTAAACCTGGCTTCCTGTCATAAGGCTTTGAGTATTCCCACTTGAGACTGCTGAGGTCAGAACTCTTGAGTTTTGTGCAATCATTACTTGAAGGCCACACCACCACCATTACTCTCTTCCTTAAAACAATCAAAAGTCTTCATTCTCTTTGGGCTCCTATCCAAAGGCTCACATAACTAAGGTCCATGCTGAGCAGGCCTGGCCTCTCTGCCTCACTTGCTGGGGAATCCTGCACCTCTGTCCTTGAGCTCCACTCCTCCTGCTGGATAGGCCAGGCTGCTTTGTTTACAACATGAATGTGTCCACTCCTTTGCCTGGATCCTGTCATGTCATTCTTCTAACCTGGACTCCTTCCTGCCTAGCAAACTGTCTTTCAGGACTTACTCAATTTCCCCTCCTCTGTGTACCTAGAGTACCATGTGCATGCTTCTCTGATGTAGGACAGTGACTACTTAGATGCAGGTCAGATGATACTGTCTAGTGCAGGGGCTGCTTAAGGCAATGCTGTGGAGGGGAGAGGAAAGGAGGGGACATGATTATATACAAGTGCTCTTCTTTCCAGCTCCTTTCCTCTGGTGCTTATCCCCCACACTCACCTCTCTGGAGGAAACTTTCACAGCCCTAAGGCCATACCTGTGCCTGTGGCTCATCTTGATGTTCTCGGGGCTCATGGGACTATGGGATGCCAGAACATTTCCCCGTGGGGTGCTGGTGCCTGAACATGCAGGACTCAGCTTATCCAAACATGGAAACTCCTGTTGAGAAATGAATGTTTGTTCATAGAGAGAAAAGAATAGATAAATAAAGGGTGGAGATAAGTTGTCTGCTGGTAAAAATGTAAACAAATGGACAAAAAGAGAACCATATGATACTTCTGGTTCTTCTGGACAGTCATACCTTCAGTACTGACCACTCCCCTAAGCACATGGGAGCCTAGACCAGATGCTATGGAGTCCCAGGTAAACTCCACTAGCAGATACATCTGAACATGCCGAAGTTGAACATGAGTTTATAGGAAAGTGATAACAGGCTTCCTTATTTCAGAGGACATAGAGCAATGGCTGGGACAGAGGAGAGGAAGAACTTATTATTCAGCTGTCCGTCAGTGCGAACTCTTACATAAGAACTGGTGCTGGGTTTCATTGGATTGCTAAGTGGCCCAGCTCTTAGTGATCTGAGTTAAGTTGCCTGTGACGCAGTCTATAGGGAAACAGGAAACTAAGTGCTGATGTAAATTTCTGAAAACAGCATAGTTCTATTTTAGTATAATTAAATTTTTACTAAGTATGTAGACTTCTTGACAGAAACTTCTAAAGTTTCACCACTGGGTGACAGAAAATATACTGGTCTCTGTCTCTGTGACACTGAGAAAATTTTAAAGCACAATCTTCCAGGTTTTCTCAAGTTTTTCATATATGATGGATATAAGCTCTTGTCTATTGGATATGTTTCTGAGCTGGACTTAGAGAAGCAAATTTTTTCTTTCTTCTTCCAAAGCAGGCACACTGTTATCCTGTTTCTGTAATGTGCACAATATGGGCCTGGACGCATATGGATGAGCACTCTGTGCCTTTGCTGCAGTGCTCTGACTGCAGAGATGTGACAGGGCACCTCCTGCGGTGCCAAGCTCTATGTTACATGAGCTAACAGTTGGGATGAGAAGTTTGCAAGAGCAGAGCCCAGCAGTATTTGCAGAAGCTAGTGTAATTAGGTAGAACCCCCATCAGACTCACTGATGCTACTCAAGCTCTTTACTAATCAGCCACCTCAGCTTTAAGGGGAAGCCTTTATGTTCTGCATCTCTCACGTGAAACACCACGGAGGACCTTCCCAGGAAGGAGACATTTTGTGGGCTATAGAAATTTCTCTTGAAAGTAGGTCAGTCTCTCATACTGTGCAAGCTTCTTTTCCTATTTTGTTTTTCATGCTGTCCACTCTTGTGAGGACACAGCTGAGGCCTGCCCTGGAGTCTTGAGGGACTAAAAGAAACACAACCTGCAGCATCCAAGAACAAAGCAGGCCAGTTCCAAGAGGGACTGCTCACTCAGTCCTTGGATGGCTCAGCCTTCCCCGAGACTTTACATCATCCCTGGAGGAACTTGTCTAAGACAGCATGGCCCACCATCTGACAGCTATATGTCTTTGTTTTCCTAATACTTATATTTGGTAGCCTTCAGTAAAATGAGCAGAGAGTTTGCCAGGTAGTGGCAGGTAATTTGGTTCATGGCCACTTAGGTCTGGGAACCAGAATATTTAACACAAAGTCTGTTCTAGAAATAATTTACGATCAACCCTGTGGTTAAAACTGGGTAAAGGTGGGGTTGGAGATTTAGCTCAGTGGTAGAGCGCTTGCCTAGCATGCGCAAGGCCCTGGGTTCAGTCCCCAGCCCCGAAAAAAAGAAAAAAAAACTGGGTAAGGGTATGTGATATGAATCGGGACTCGGGGACTCAGGACCACCTGAACATTATCTTCAACAGCTATCACTCCATTTTAAGATCACACCAAGGAAAACTGATCCTGAGTTACAGGTCCTGCCTATGTGCGTTAGTTCTTTGGCAAACTTGCTATGGAGAATAGAGAGACAGGGTAGACTTAGGTAGGCAATCTGGGGTTTGGTGTAGCCTAAGAACTGTCTTACACCTCTAGGAGCAGTCAGAATTAAAGTACTTGGAGCCAAAAACTTTCTTAGATGTGATCCTGGGTCACAACCCATTATGGAGGAAACTGAGATGGAAAGAAAGGAAATTAGAGGAAAAGAATGAAGAAGAGGAGGTCTACACATGGGGAGAAGAAAATGGGTAAAGAGAAAAGAATGGAGCCGATAAGAGGGCCTTTTCAGGTCATACCTTTATTCTTAAGGTCCTTGGAAAGAAAAATACCTCCAAATAAACTCCTGCATATGAGCCCTTTCTGTATGTGAAAAACTCTATTAACACAGTGGCAGGAAAAATGTTATTTGTCTCTGATTCTGACTCCTTCTGGGAGCCAGTGAACCAAACTAAACAACTAGGGTACAGTGCTCACTACCCTCACCTCTCCAGCCCCCTGGGGCAGGTACAGATTCTCTCTTACCTCACCCTCCCTCCTCCTTTTCTTTGATTGTATTTATAGGCCTAGAGGAAGTGAAATCTGGTTCTAAATCTGGGAAGGTATGGGGTCAGCTTACATGGTACAGACTGGCCCTCATCATCTGGAATTGATCAATCAGCTTCTTATGCAGAGGTCGCATTTCTGGATGCACAAACTTCTCATGAACCGCCAGCCCAACTCCAAGAACATGGACCTACGGGAATTGCCAGATAAGGTCTCTCTGTTAAGCAGGGAGCAGCCTCTGAGAACCGCGTCATTTATATATATATGACTTCTCTCACTGATATGGACCTTTCATTTTCATGTCTTACAAGCCATACCTGTTCCTGCATTAGTTCCTTGAGCTGGGAGATCTTCTCGGCATCTCCTGGGTGCTTGGTGATATAATCTTTATCAAAAAAGGCCTGTGAAAGGAAAGGTCAGGTAATGAAGACTCTTCCTAAGATAACTATTCAGATGGAGCCCTTAAAAGGGAACCAGAATGCTTCCTCATAGGTGTCTTGCCAACACCTCCAGCCTGGCCTCACTGAAAAATTTATCAGTAAGGAAATGCGTGTTTTCTGTGCCTGGGAAAGACTAAAGGTGGGGCCTAATCTCCTGAGACTGGATGCTAGCTCTAGCTTCTCCAAGTCTGGATGGTCTGGGTATGCCAGGCAGAGCCAGTGCCTGTTGATGTGCACCTGTCTCTTAGGTACCTGGTTCATGAAGGACCCCAGGAGGATACTTAATTTCTATAATCAGATAAATTATTCATCTCACAGAGATTAGGGGAGGGGAAGCCCCCACCAAACATCTGTGCTGCAGAAATAGTGAGTGACCTTTATCTCAGAACCACCTCAAACTAGCTACCTCTTCCAGAAGAGGACTAGCTTAGAAAGTTTTCCAAGGAGCTATAATTTTGGGAAAAGGAGCTAATGAGCCATGTCCTTAGCCAGGCTGTCTGTCTGGGGTTTGGCCATTGTCTCCATCTTACCTCCTGGTATCGTGCAATGCCTCCATTGACAGCAGCATCAATGACACCATTCAGACACATGCTGAGCAGATTGATGTTGCCATGCACTTGTTTGTGCTGATACTGGCTGATCAGAGCTCGCAGTTCCTGGTTCTTATTCTCAACCACCTGGATGGCATTCTCCAGAGGGCTTACCTCCACCTGGGGGCGCATAACACAGAGTCCTCTCAGGCGTACTAACCCTTCATCACATTCCTGATAACAGAGCTACCACGTGTGATGCTAATTCTGCTTCCTCCTCCTTAGGAGGAACACTTCCTAGGTGTTCTCTAATTTCTCTTCTGATTCCAGGGACTGTAAGTGCAAAGAATAGTGAGGAGGATTAGTTCCGGACATCAGTCATTTCTGGCTCCAGGAGTCTCAGAGAATTTTTCCTTTCATTTGTAAACTGAAGAATACCTAAAGCCTAGGAGTGTCCTATGACAGATAAAAGAAGATATCAAAGCTAAGGAGCCAAGGCCAGGCAGGTGGCCAGAGCTTGTTCTTTAGTCCTTAGAGAAAGCTCCCTGGAGATGAAGCTAAGGAAAAAGGGAATTTAAACCTCCTGAGGTCTAGCTTACCAGTTCCCTTCTTTCCACTTCAAACCATCGAGAGATGCCAGGCAAACTGTGGGTCAGTGTCAGCGTGGTACGCTCAATCCACAGGCTCTGCAGGAAGAGCACAGACAAGTATAGACTAGACAAATTTTGTTACACTTGACCTGGGTTCCCAAGAACCAGGTTTGCCCCAGACTTACTATGGACACTGCATTCACTTTCCCATATCCTTTACCTTGAATTCATTGTCTTTGTCCTTGGGGCCTTTGTGGAAAGGTCTATCATACCGGAACTTCCTCACATTGTTGACACGATAGAAGCTCTTGACACGATCGGGTACTCTGTCCATTTGTAGAACATCCACATAATCTGGAATAGGTGTCACTGCATAGATCTGTAAATCTGGACATGAAGTGAAGGAGAAATCTAGACTTGACAAAGAAAAAGGCTGGAGTGGTATCCACTTGTTGTCTCCTTGATGTAGTACATTATAGCCCTGTTCCTTACTAGGGTGAGTCGTGGTGGAGGTAGAGGCATCCTAAGGTGCAGAGCAGACCTAAGCACAGTTAGTCAAAGCTCCCTATCTGCCCCCTTCCTTCCTGCTCCAACAATGAATGTCATGAACATTGGGCCAAGGAGAATGGCAAGTGTCCTGTGCTGCCTTTTTGAGAGTGGCATTGAGCAAGCAGATGTAATATCCACGATGTAGGAATAAATGTCTGGGACTACCCACTGTAGCTAAATGGCTTTAATAGAAAATAGCCTTTTTGGTTTTTTTCATTTCATTTTTTCTTTCTATTTTATTTTTTGATGACATTAGGGCTTAAAACCAAGACTCTGGGATGGGAATGATAGATAACTGCTTATCCAGCAGGTTATATCTTTAGCCCCTTTTGTAGTTTGACATAGAGTCTCACTAAATTACCCAGATTAGCATTGAATTTACCCTGTATCTTATGCAGGTTTTAAACTTGGTATTTTCCTGCTTTAGCCTCTCTTGGATTACAGGCCCATGTCATAGGCCTAGTCAAAACAACCTTTTAATTATAATGCTGACATCTCTGTGAAGAGAACATGAATGGGAGTCTATTTGCTCTCTTCTCTCTGGAACAAGTCTGCCACGTGGTGACTAGCACATATTTTTAAAGAAAGCTGTGTAAAATGGGTAATGAGCAGCAGGCCAGTGTTTTCACTGAAACTTTCAAGTGCCATCAAATCACAGCCATTCTCTATCCTCCTCCTTTCTGTCACTCTGCTACAGGCAATTTAACAAAGACTAGGACAGTAACTGCACAGGGAAGCAGAACAGATGGTAAAAGCAGAATAAACCCATGCTCAAAGTCAGCGACTGGTCCTGACTGCCTCACCAGGCCCCATGGAGTCCAGCATAGACACTGCACTCATGACAGTAACTGGTCTGACAACTAGGTCCTGAACTCAGCTTCTATCTCCATCCCTGGCCAATAGCATGCCACTGCTCTCATGAGGGTGGAGTGTCTTGCTAAATGCGGGTTCAATAGTAAAGACACCCAGGTTTAGGATGACAGGTAACCTAAATAAAGGAACAAGGCCAGCCACATGGTAGAGGAATGGTTGACTGGGTGAAACTTACCTTTCAGGATCCCAGCCCTTCCCACTCTACCAAGTTTCAAAAGATACACTGAGCATCACACTGTAGGATGGCATCATCAGGATGATTGGGGTGCTGCATAGCAACGGCCTGTGGGAACTCGCTGAGCATCCTCTGCTGGAAGGCTTCTAGCCTCTCATAGTCATGACCACGGCACACATACTCTTTATTCTGCAAAACCAAGTACATTCTATACCTTGCATGTCCATTGTCTCCATCTCTACAGATTAGCAGTTACTCATCCCATAAACATACTCTAGGAGCCTCTTTTGTACCACAACAAGGTACAGGTAAAGGGCATGGTACTTAGTTCCTGACTTAAAGAGAAATGACAGGAGAGAAGGAAGAAGGACAGAGGAAGAAACACTATCTCTGTGGTGTGGTAGTCCTGGGAAGAGAGTACAGACAACCAGGAAGTTGGGGGAAGGAGGAATACTTGTGAAAGGAAGCAAAGTAGGAGAGGGACTTTAGAAGAATCAAAAAAATACTAAAAGGCCCACTTCGTAAGTCTGTTACAGAAGAATGGGGACAAGCAAGCTCTCTCTCTCTCTCTCTCTCTCTCTCTCTATATATATATATATATATATATATATATATATACACACACACACACATACACACATATACATATATATATATATATATATATATATATATATATATGAATGAGAATGATAACAATCCAAGCAACAGCCAAACCACAAGAAAGCATAGATGGAAATAATGTAGGTTTGTAGAACTGGCCCAGGGGTGGCTGGAGAGACTAGCGTGTGTGCTAAGGAGAGAGTGCCATGGTGCTGACACATAGTGAGTATCTACTATTTACTACACTGATAAATCACTTTGGTAGCAAATTTCTCTGCAGACAAGTCAACAGAACAAATCAAATCTCAGTCTTTCTCTCTTTCTCCCCCTCCTCAGTCTCATCACACAGGCCAGACTACCTTGAATAGAACAATCCTTCTTTATCAGTCTCCTGATGCACGCATCACACATTTGGCTAAGGTTAGGTCTCAGCTTTTCTCTTTGTGGACTAAAGTCTCCTTGTCAACAAAACACCCTTGACTCCTTTTGCTCTGTGTACCTCGCAGCTGGCCATGTGGGAACAGCTAGAAGCCCCAGTACAATCTCCTAGAACAGGGGCTGGAGATGCCTCAATGCTTACGAATGCCTGCTGCACAGTCAAGAGGAGCAGAGCTCAGCTCCTGCACCATGTGACGTCTGGGTGTCCTATGCACACTTGCAATCCCAGCTCTGAGGTGAGCAGAGAGAACAGGACTACTGGGACTTACTGCCTCCCAGCCTAGTGGAGAAAATGTGAGACCCAGGTTCAGGACAGATCCTGCCTCAAAGGATCAGGGAAAGAGGGATTGAGGAGCACACCTGACACCTCTTTCTGACTTTAATGTGTATACACACATGTTCATACACTCACAAAGACATACATATTTACACAAATAAAAAACTTTAGGAAGCCTACTAGTCATACTGCCTGCCCAGCTGGCTCACCAGACCCATCTCAGCAAGTCCCATCACACTGGCATCCTGTCTTGACATGCCTTAGCAAACGGGGGTGGGGGTGGGGAGTTTTAAGGGTAGGGAAAAAAGAAAATGAGGGTGTATCAGTATAAGAGGCAGGTGTATACTCCTGGGGCAGAGCTGATCACAGGCCAGCCTTTGGAGACCCAAAGCTATCATTATGGGTAAACTCAAATAAGAATGAGCCACATATTTGGGTAAATCAGAATGAAAATCTATTATCAGCAAAGACTCCAAAGGCCACAGAGCTCAAGCCCCTTATGTAATGGTATACCTTCATCTATAGGTAGAGCATATTTTCTTGGATACAGCAAGCCATCACCATTGTCATCACTATTATTATTGTCATTATTAAGGTTTTTTTTTTTTTTTTTTTTTTTTTTTTTTTTTTTGGAGACAGAGTTTCTCTGTGTAGCCCTGGCTGTACTGGAACTAGCTTTGCAGACCAGGCTGGCCTTGAGTTCAGAGATCCATCTATCTCTGCCTTCCTTGTGCTGGAATTAAAGGCATGCACCACCACACCCAGCCATTTAAAGTCATTTTTAGGGTACTTAAGATACCAGGATGTAAAGTCTATAAAACTTGTTTTATTGTATTATTTAGGGAATGATGACGAGAAAGAGCATGCCTGTATACATTTGGTACAGATGAATTTCCCCCAAGATGTTCTGTTTGTGGGAGGTTGAATCTGCAGATGTTTAGCCCATGGACATAGAGGGTTGACTGTACCTCTGAAGAACTGGCCTTTCAACATCCACTAACATGCACATAATCCCCACAATTTTTTCATGGATCATATGAAGAGAAACAGGATTCTCCCCCAAGAAAAGAGGTCTGGATGTTTTCCTGTCTCTTTGAAGATTAGTAGATAATCATAATTGTGAGGTGTCCCAAGGATATAAAGCTGAGTGAACTAAAGAAGTAGATGGCCTGTGTATTCAGGGGTGCTGCAGGAGTAGCTGACCATGTAAGCAAGCATCCCCACAAAATGATGTGGTTGCCTACTTTGCACTCCCTTTGTGCGATCTACTTCCATTGGCCATAGAGGAACTGAGCAGCTTAAGGAAGGGAAGACACCATGTGGTTTAGCCGGGGGACTCTGTATGCTTGAATCAGCTAGTAGGTTACATTCTGTAAGCAGGAAGAACAGACTGACAAGTGATACTTCCTATCATTCTTTGTTTTTCTTCCACTACTGGAGCCTTTAAGCCACACTGAACAGCCAGACTGTTACTTGCATGCCTAGTCCTTCCTGTCCAAAAGTTCTATGAATCTGAGACACTGACATGTTCTGTGAGGTGTATGTGAGAAGGTAAAAGTGACCTTGAAGTTGACAGGGTATTCTTGCTCAGAAGAAAGAAATATGAGACAACAGGCACTGAATTTACCTCATCCAAAATTATGATGTCTTGTTGGGATCAGAGAGAAGGGGGGGGGGAGGAGAGGGACAGGCTTATCCTAAGTACTGCCATTTTGTTTTCAGACTCCATTTTGATCATAAGGTAAAATTAAGCTCAAGTTCCCAGGCTCCAGGGGAGCTTTCCAGATACCTAGCCAATTTCTTTTTCTTCCTCCTTTTGTTCCCTAAAACATAATGATTGTTCCTAACCATGAAAGAATGAATGATTCTGATTGATGGAAAATTTAACTGTAACCTGGCACAGATATTTGTAGGTTTTGAACTTAAAAACTCTAACATTCTGGCTTGGATGGTAATTCAGCTCCTGAGTCTGCTCTGTGGCCCCAATGGACAGGAAGGGACTGAGCACCATACATTTTTGTCATCTGCTTAAATCCTTACTAAGATGAGTGGGTGAAAACGCAATCAGACAGTCTGTGTTATTGTCCCTGACTGCTCAGTCTCTGCTTCCTAATCCAAGTAAACATCTTGCTATGTGTGGAGTCTTGAGCCTGCTTAGGTTGTTTTGGGCTTTCAGACCCTAGCAGTCTTAGAATGTACCATGAATTAGATATGACTTACAAATTGGGGTTGAGAATACAATTGACACTCAAGCATTCTTTGTAAAAGAACCAAAGAAACTGCTCTGTCTCAGGACTTTCCTGAGGTGCTCCTGGTTTCTAGTTACTGTATATTTCTTTTCATCTCTTTTATTGACCTTTAGTTCAACTATTCTTTTTTCTTTTTTTTTTGGAGACAAGGTCTCATGTAGCTCAGACTGCCCTCAAACTGACTATGTACCCTAGAATGACACTGTTTGCTCCTTCTGCCTCTACCTCCCAAGTGCTAGGATTACAAGGGTACACTGCTACACTTGGCTCCCACTTCTGTCTCTGTATTTAATTAGACAAGGGCTCTCCATTTAGGAGCCTAGATTGCTCTACAACTCACTATGTAGCTCAGGCTAACCTTGAACTTACAATTTGCCTGCCATAGATCCAAAGGGTTGGGACTGTAAGCATAAACCATCACACCAGACTACTACAGTACCTTTGATCATTGGAGTAACAAACATACCGCTTTTGAAATGTCTGGGCTGCATGGTCATTATAGGTCATGGAAGCCTAGTCCTTGAAATGTTCCTAGGAATTATAATTATTAAGTAGAAAGAGTTTGCTGTTCCTCTTGTATTATCTGTTATAATATAGACATTTTTTTCTTTTAGCCAAGAATGAGTACTTCTTAGAAAAAGTGAAAGCTGACCTGTTTTACATCTTAAATGTGGATGTCTAGACTCTGTTAGTAGACTGAGTCCTCATCCCCCTCCAACTCTCAGGGAACTACAAGACTCTTGATATATTAAACTTATTATTGCTCACTGGCTAAAGCAATTTTCCTAATGAGATCTTAAATATATTGGGGGTCATGTGATCTTTCCCATTTGCTGGCTGAGATTTGTAGGCATTGAAATGTATTAAGATACTGGAACTGGAAATAATCAGAGCAGTTTTAGGCTTTAAATACAATTCCAGCTTTCTATGCATGAGGACAGCTTTAAGCCATCTGAGAACAATAAATGTCAATGGAATGCAGCCTGGAGCACAGGCTCTGCGGATCTCTCTGCATCATATGGACTGCACTGAATAAGTCAAGTCATACACTGCCTTAGGGGTGAGCCCTGGTAATGCCTAACCTCTACACCACTTCTCATGGACGCTTCAAACCCTTGTGCCGATTTCTCCTTTGTCTCTCATTCCTAGATTTGCCAATGAAAATGCTAATTCACCAGAAAATGACAGTAGGAAGGGGATGCCACTGGATACAAGTTGCTATGAGAAGAAGAAAGCTAGGAAAGACAACCAGGTGCTGTAAAGAAGAAACGTAAAGTTGTCTCTGCATGCCGGCATTTTCCCCTGAAGGAAAACTACAGCAGCCACCACACTGTGAGTTGGTCTGCAGATGGTATCACCAAAGACATAAACAACAACAACAATTTGGAAAATCTGCTCTAAGCTACTGAAGCTGTTAGGAAATGGCTTTCTAAGAGGAAAAAAAATTCCCATTGCAACCTAATTCAGGCAGGGTTGATTCTAAAAATTGTGTCCCTCTTGGTCAGAACTGATTATAGTCCCTTTCTGTTTGAATCTTGTTTGGGTGTTAGCACTGACTGATTCTGGGAAATCAGAAGAGACCACTGTTGTGGTTATGTTTGTTGGCATCTTTCCATGCTCACATTAGTGAGCAGCTATATATAGGTTGTAGGGAATACTGCAGATGACACTTTAGTTTTCTTACACTCAGTTACCAGTATTGTGTAGTTGGTCCACTTAGTTTTCTGCAGTTCCTATATACTGTATTGAGTGTGTAGTATTGGTATAATCTTACCTGGACACCTTCAAATGTTTGTTACTTTAAGAATCCTGCACTCTCATTAGACGTTTAACAACTTTTTCCTACTTTTAGTTCATCTCCGGCATCATGAAGATCCAGAAGCATTAGCAGATACTAAGGAACGGTCATTTAAACAGGAGTCGTACTTCAACCTATGGAGCTTCTAGGATCTGCTGAACTGCCAACTGTACCTCACATGCTAAAAGCTATAGAGGACATTGTCGCTGGCACGGGTGTGATGGATGCAGGATATCTGCTCTATTTCCCAGCCTTCTAAGTCCAAACTAGTCACGCTCAGAAGGAAGTGACAGGGACAGTGTCAAACATCACAGATGGCTATCAGAAACAAGAGCTACACATATAAACTAGTCCTACTTTTCACTGGTATTCTCTCAGAAGGAAACTGGATAGGCTGTGGACAACTACAGAAGTGGTAGACGGGTTGTATATACTGTTTGCTTCATTTAGTGTGGCACAGTAGATCCACTGAGGAATTTCTTAACTGTGAAAGATTCTTAAAACACAACTAGTTATTCTGAACCATTCCAATTATCTTCTACCCTATGGAGAGACTTGGCACAATGACTAAAATGACTAAAGAGTATGTGGAGACAAAACTGAGGCTCTACAAACTTTATAAAAAGAAGTCTGTTAACAAGGTACTATCAAGTGCCACTGAGAAATATTTCTGAGTACAGTAAGATCAAAAGCTGGGGATAGCTCAGTTGATGAGTGCTTGCCTAGCATGAATGAAGCCTTGTGTTGGTTTCTTAACACTGCATTATACTAGGCCCTCAGCACTCATGAGACAGGTGCAGGATGACCAGGAGTTCAAAGTCAGTCTCAGCTACATAACTAGTTCAAGGCCAGCTTGGACTATAAGAAAGACACTGTCTTAAAAACCAAAACCAGAGACTGAACCACCAACCAAAAGAGCATGCAGGGGCTGGACCTAGGCCTCCTACGCAACTGGAGTGGGGGCCACTTCTCACGCCTACCATTGGATCCTCTTCTCCTAACTGAACTGCCTAGTTGGCCCTCAGTGGGAGAGGAAAGCTTAGTTCTGCTAGGACTGAATATCTCATGGTGGGATGGTACCCCCGGGGGACTCCCCTGAGGAGAAGAGAAGGTGGTAATGGGGAGAGATTTGTAAGGCTGGGATTGGGAGGAGTGAGGAGCTGCAATAGGGATATAAAGTGAATAAATAAATTAATAAAAAATCATATAAAGAACAAAAACCAGAAAACAAAACTGAAAACAAAAATAGAAAAATAATAAGAGGAACAAAATGTGTCAGAAACTACTTCTGAATGCTTTACTTTCCAAACCTAGACCACTGAGAGAGAGAGCTTAATTTTAAATATTACAGCTGAGGCATGGAGTTTTCTGTTGTATTATATATGATGTTTAGCATAAGTTTTTGTTTCTCAAACACATTTTTTGTTGTTGTATAAAAGATCTGTGTAGTTCAGGTTGGTCTGAAACTCATGATCCTCTGGTCTCCATCTTCAAAATGCTGGGATTACAGGTGTGTGTCATGAGGCCTGTCTTAACAATCCTTCAAAACTGTAGTTTGTTACTGTAGCATTAAAAAACTGTACTTTTACAAACTATTCATACAATGTGAAGCCTGTCTTCTGAATGGGTTTCTTATTTCTATGTATAATATCCTATCTCGCGGTGACGCACAAGTAAAGATTAAATTCCACCCGTTACTTCACAATGGCAAGTCATCCTTCTGTATTGTGTATATCCTGGACCAGTCCTTTGGAGATTTTTCTCCCACTAAAAGAGAAAAGTTGCTGTTGCTATCCTGTGTCATGAAAGAGGCTTCTTTGTCTTTTCACAGCTGACCTTAGCACTTGGAGCTCTCACAGGATATGGGAGCCAAGTGACTGTCCTCTAGGTTGTTTTTGAGTACACAGTACTAATGCTACTGGGTAAGATGAGCCACAGTGGAGGCACTAGGCCTTAGAGGCAGAGTTGGAAGGTACTTATATAGAATATTTTTAGGCACTAGTCACTTCCTGACACATTACTAGCAAACACAGAATACTGCAGCTCAGAATAGAATAGAAGGCAGCAGCAAGTATTAAATAAAGCCAAATGTCTTCTGTTGACTGACTGGTCCTTTGGAGAGAAGTACTCAGTAGAACACACGTGACAGCACATGCTAGCAAGGATGTGGAGAAAGAGGAACACTCCTCCTCCATTGCTAGTGGGATTGAAAGCTGGTACATCCACTATGAAATCAATCTGGAGGTTCCTCAGAAAACTGGAAGTAAATCTACCTGAAGACCCCCAACTATACCACTCTTGGGCATATACGCAAAATATACCCCACCATACCACAGGAGCAGGTGTTCCACTATGTTCATAGTGGCCTTTTTTTGTGATAGCCAGAAGCTGGAAACACCCAGATGTCCTACAACAAAAGAATGGATACAAAAAATATGGCTCATTTACACAACGGAATACTACTCAGCTATTAAGAACAAGGACATCATGAGTTTTGCAGGCAAATGGATGGAACAAGAAAATATCATCCTGAGTGATGTCACTTTGATCCAAAAGGACATGCACGGTCTGTACTAACTAATAAGTAAACATTAGTCAAAAAAGTATAGAATACCCAGGACACAATCCACAGAACTCAAGACTGTTAACAAGTAGAAGGGCCCTAGTGAGGATGTTTCAATCCCACTTCGGAGGGAGAAGAAAAAAAAATCACAGGAGGCAGAGGAGGGAGCAACCAGAATGGGAGAAGAGAGTGGGGAGGGGAAAAGAAGAACAAGATCAGGTATTGGAGGGTGGGGTGGGGTGGGGAGAAGTGAAGACCTGAGAGCCAGCAGAATGAATGAAACAGGAAACCTCAGGAGGTGGGAGGAGGGCAAACCCTCTAGAATGTACCAGAGACCTGGGAGGTGAAAGACTCTCAGGACTCAAAAGGAGGAACCTTAGATGAAATGTCCAACAGTTGGGAGAGGGAACTTGTAGAGTCCAGCAGAAAGATAGGGCATCAAGTGGAGGGATGGGGTTGCCATCAAACAGTCAAAAACTGACACAGAATTATTCCTGTCTAGTAGGGACAAAAATAGAGAAGACTGAGGAAAAGGAGGTCCAGTCACTGGGCCAAATTGGGATCCAGCTCAAGGGGAGACTCCAAGGCCTGACATTATTACTAACACTATGATGTGCTTACAGACAGGAGCCTAGCTAGCATGG
This sequence comes from Rattus norvegicus, assembly GCF_021556685.1. NCBI lineage: Eukaryota > Metazoa > Chordata > Mammalia > Rodentia > Muridae > Rattus > Rattus norvegicus. The sequence continues at coordinate 115,333,027 of NC_141541.1, forward strand.
CTGTCCTCTGAGAGGCCAAACCAGCAGCTGACTGAGACAGAAGCAGATACTTATACTCAACCAATGGACTGAATTCAGGGACCCCTGTGGGTGAATTAGGAAAAGGCTGAAGAAGTTGAGGAGGAGGGTGACCCCATAGGAAGACCAGCAGTCTCAACTAATCTGGATCCCTGAGATCTCTCAGATACTGAGCCACCAACCAGGCAGCACAAACTAGCTGGTCCAAGGCCCACGACACATACACAGCAGAGGACTGCCTGGTCTGGCCTCAGTGAGAGAAGATGCACCTAACCCTCGAGAGACCTAAGGCCCTGGGTGGGGGGTGGTATGGGATGGCGGGGTGAAGGAAGCAGTGGGGGAAAGAAGAATGGGATAAGAAAATGTTGGAGGGTGGGCTGGGAGGAGGATAATGACTGGACTATAAAAAATATTAAAGATAATTAAAAAAAAAAGCAGGCTGATCAAGCTAGTAAGCAGCACCTTCCATGGCCCCTGCAACAGCTCCTGGCTCCAGGTTCCTGCCCTGTGTGAGTTCCTGTCCTGACTTCCTTTGGTGATGAGCAGTAACAGGGAAGTGTGAAAACCATTTCCTCCCCAGCCTCAAAAGTCCTTTATTCTACCCTATCAATCTACTTTTAGTAAAAAAAATACATAGACATATTTTTAGATTTGCATGCATGTGTGAATATGCACACACCAACCTACCTACCCACCTTATCACACACACCAAAATTATTGTGACCATTTGAATGGACTCACCCGAAGGAAGAATGGAAACTTCCTGCCATAAAAGCCAACCCGGAAGAACTCAGGCTCCAGGCGTTGCTGCTCTATAATGTTGTCATAGTAGCTGGCCTCCATTTTCTGTTAACAATAAAGGTATGGTTGGCATCCAAAGTAAGTTCTCCTAGACTCAACTAGATACTGTCTTTTAAAGAGGGAGCATGACATTAAATCTAGTTAACAGGGAGGCAATCCCCAGACACTACCAGCCTCTTTCCGGGAAGTGCATTATGAAAGAGGACAGCCCTCCTTTCTTCTTCACTGCTATCTGACGACTGGATGAAAACAAGCCTGCCTAACACATCCCTGTCAGGTTGTTCTCAATCTCCTCCAGGAATGGGCCCAGATCTATGAAGATCTGAGGCCTTAACTTGAGAGGTAAATATTTAACACGGATTTGATTGATCCTTGACTAGGGTTGCTGGCAGCTGTCTACCAATACCTCTCTCCCAATACCATTGTGTCCATCCTCTCATAACCATTCTGTCCATCCTCTCATAACCACTCTGTCTGTTCTCTGCATCCACTCTTGTTCATCTATCGTTTGGCCTAAGATGCTATTAACTACAACTGAGAAGTTTCAGTTGTTCGTATCACTGATACTGGTTTCCATTTAGGAGAATTTAAATTTGAAAAGATAACTAACATTCATGCTGTCCAATATTACAAAGTCAGCAAGTTTTTCAGTATGGCTATTCTAGCTTCATGTTTAACCATCTTTAGGCAGCAGCCTTTACAAATTAGCCAAGAATCTACTTTAGAGAATCCTTTCCAAATCCTAGTTTAGACAAGAGATATCTCTGGTCTTTGCTCAAATGTCTTAACTATAGACAAGGATGTAGTGGATGATGTTCTTAAACTACTCTTTCTCTGCTGATAGAATTGTAAGATATAATTTAGAAGATAGCATTGGCAATGAAGAAAGATTTTACAAAGACTTTAAAAATCCACTGGACATTTGATATACTTTTTGAGTATTTTGCCTCAAAGAAGGGAGCAAGGACAAAGTGCTGAAGTGACTATAAGATGCAGTGGGGATGGAAAGCTTTTGTAATAAGCCTTAGGTGCCAGTGAGCTGTAAAAGCACGCTGGCAGCACAAGCCCGATGATCTGGCTTTGATCTCCACAACTTCTGTACGGATAGCAGGAGAGAATAGCCACAAGTCTTCTCACTCCACACATGCACCTCATCGTGCATGCCCCCTGCTATCATGAACACCCACAAGTAATGAATTAAGTGTTTTTTTACCCCCAGAAGTCACTATTCCATCATGCCGCCTTCTTTCCCTGAGTACAAGTGGCTTTTAGGGTTCAGATCACAAAGTCATTTGTCAGGTATGTGCTTTTGTTCCATAATCAGACTGCACGTATCTTGAGGGCAGTAATCTAGTCTCTGTCCATGGCACTAAGTTAAGGGCTTTAGGAATCACTTAGAAATTCATGCCAGGAAGCCCCAGAGTCTTTGGTCAGGGACAAAGTCGAGGTGACAAAGCTTACCCGGATCCAGCTGAGGCTCTGGTAGTCATAGAGGCTCTCATACTGACATGCCAGCTCTCTACATAGAGGGATTCCAAACTCCCAGCTCTGTATTAAAAATAGGAACAGGGCTTTAGTACCTCAGGCATTCTTAGGTTGGTTAAGTCTACACTGAACATATGAATGACTAAAACAAAAGGCTAGATCCACCTCACATATTACAAAAAAACACAGTCTTCAAAATCATTTATAGAGAGTACCACACATCACCGTGGTTTTCTACCTCATGCAGAGCTTTCTGGTTTTTGCTCAAATGTTTCAGCCTCCATTCCTCTCTGAACTACCTTCACAAGAAGAGGTACTTCTCAGTATATATTGTTCAATTATTGCTATCTCACTAAAACATATTTATTTTTATTATATTCACCTATATTAGATGATGACTACACAAGGAAGAGAGCTATGTTTCTTTACTCTATTTTCAGATCCTAGAACAATAGCAGATACTCAGTATTTCTTTATTAAGTTAATAAAGGGAGTGTAATCCTTTTACTTGAGGTCAATTATGAAAAATTATGGCAATCAAGCAGAAAGGGTTTCCAAAGCCCTGGCAGTAGGCCTGGCACTTTTCTTTTATGAGAAGATTATAACTTTAGGCTTCAGATTCTTTTTGCCTACTTGGAGACTAGACTATTTGTGTGATGAAGTTCCTGGTACAGCAATAGGCCCATCTAGCAGGTGCCTGAAGAAGGCTGCAGTGGGCCTCATTCTAATGAACTGTTTAATTCCTTCACCACCACCACCACCACCACCACCACCACCACCACCACCACCACCACCACCACCACCACATTATTATTATTATTATTATTATTATTATTATTGTTGTTGTTGTTGTTGTTGTTGTTGTTGTTATTTTGTGGTGTTGATGACTGAACCCAGGACTCTGTGAAAGCTAGGTAAGTTCTCTAACACTGAACTACACCTTTACCTTCCTCATATTATTATTACAGTGTTTTCTTTCTCTTGGGTACTTGGAAACATCAGTTTACATGATATTTGACTCAGTTTATTCTCCTCAACTTCCAAATTCTAGCTTACGCATGGAGAATGTACACATCCATCACCAACCTCAGTTATTCTTTGTTTCTAACAAGTATGTCCTGACTGCAGCAGAACACGAGGGCTCAGAGGCCTGCTTCCTGATACCTGCCTTGCCTTTGTTGAAGTAGTGGATGATCTTTCTACACAGTCCCTCCTTCCGCTGCCACTCAGTCTGGGATGGGTAGTGTAGGAACTCCCGTAACGGTCGATCTTCCCACTGCAGCAGCTCACAGTAAAGCAGGAGGGTGAATGCAGCCTCTGTAGGAATAGAATGGCAGCTCAGGGCTTCCTCTGGTGGCCCAGAAATAGCTCTGTGCTAGAGGTCCATGGTGAACAGGGATATCAGAACAAAGCTGGGTAGCACAAACCAGGAATACTAGATACCAAAGGTAAGATAGTGTAAGCTAATAGACCTGGCTCACACAATGAAGAAACTATAAATGTTCTCAATACCTGGTCACTTGTTTTGAGTTCCAGATGAAGAATAAAGAGTGGTTCACATATAAAAACCTACTACTGTGTAAGCTTCTTAAAATATATACAAATATGAAATAAATTTAAATGGAATCACTATATAATGCGGGAGACATTTTATGCCACCAAGTAACTCCTCTAATGCCAGGAATGAGTTACATCTTGTTTAGTTGTTGGCCAAAAATATCACAAGGTATTTCTTTCTTTTTTAAAAAGATTTATTTATATTTATTATATAAGTACACTGTAGGTGTCTTCACAGGGCATCAGATCTCATTACAGATGGCTGTGAGCCACCATGTGGTTGCTGGGAATTGAACTCAGGACCTTTGGAAGAGCAGTCAGTGCTCTTAACCACTGAGCCATCTCTCCAGCCCCACAAGCTATTTCTAAAGCCATTGGTTATTCTCTATTACCTGGTACAGCTTATTGCTAAAGACACCATTTATTTATGTCATCAAATACTGGAGAAATAGATCTGGAACCCAACTAGATGCTTCACTCTCTACTGACTTGTTCGTGTTCATGGTACTAGAAGCTATTTTGCACGTTACTGGAGGTAGAAAGTAATCTTCACTATCACCCAGCTACAAACTGTGACTAACAGCAACCTGCCTGCAAGATGTACTGGTGCAACAGTGACACAAACATTAGGGGAGTAACCAATTACTCTGAGTGGATTTAAGGCCTATTCCATGAGACAGAATCCATATCTGATATCACTCAAGTAGCCAAGAACTTGAGACTACCTAAGTTATAGGACTTGGGAGAAAATCTAATACTATTTATTATTCTTCTAAAGGAACATAGCAATAACATGACTCTTAACAACATGTAACAACACCATAAACCAGTACCTTGTTCAACCTTCATTATAGAAGTTTTTTTCTTTCAGTGGACGGTGTTAACATAGAGATTCACACTTAAACAATATGAAGAGAGTGAGACTTTGGGGGATTCAGTCTTAAATGGGATGTCTTCATCAAGCCCCTCCCCTCAAGGGATCCAAGTGGAAGAGGAAGTGGAAAGATTATAGAAGCAGAAGTGATAAATGACTTTAAGGACCATAATCTTTCAGACACAACAGAACTGATGCACATATGAACTCAAGAGACTGTGAAAGCAGGCTCAGGATCTCAACAGGTTCAAACCAGACAAAGTTCTAGCTCTGAGAAGGGGAGATGGGCACAAATTCCCATTCCCAATCAAGAAGCTATCTGCAATTGATACCTACTGGGAAAAGGGAAACTAGTTTTCTAAAGTAGCACCTCATTAGGTATATCAACTACACCCCAGCCCAAGCCCTATGTCTAGAAATACCTGACTGACACAAAATAGGCTCCATTTTTTTTTTTTTGGTTCTTTTTTTTCGGAGCTGGGGACCGAACCCAGGGCCTTGCGCTTCCTAAGCAATCGCTCTACCACTGAGCTAAATCCCCAACCCCTAGGCTCCGTTATTTTTGAGGAGGAACTTTTTGTATCATTTTGTCTTATTAGTTTTTTTTATTATGTTTTCATTGTTTTAGTGAGAGAGGAAGAGAGAGAAGGAAAAGGGGAGGAGAAGAGGGAGAAAAGGGGGAAGGAGAGAGCACGCATGGATGAAGTTAGGTGGGTAGGGAAGTGGGAGATATCTGGAAGGAATTGGGAGAATGGAAAGAATGTGACTAAAATATACAACTTTTTTTTAATAAAATGGCATTTTTAATAAATAAGAATGGCTTAGCTATTTTAAGGCTATTGCACACATTGTCTTGCTTTGGATGGCAGAGATAATTGAGAATTCTTGGGTTCTTTTCTGTTCACTTGGCTCCAGCTTTCTAACATTTTTAGAATGGGTTCTAATTGGGCAGCACCAATTCATCAGGGATTTGTCCAGCACTCATCAACTGACTCTTGCCTAATGCCCCAGGAAATGTTCTTTCCTCTTATTGCTACCGTTTCTAAAAGGATGAGGGCTAAGAATGTGAGTAGTGTAAATATGTGGTGAGTCCGGAGCCAGGGACTCTTAATTCTGGAGAAACTGGACTCAGGCTGCAGGCTTAGCGCTACTTTATGTGGAACAGTTAGTAACAGTTACATAAAAACACAACCTGTTGGGGCTGGGGATTTAGCTCAGTGGTAGAGCGCTTACCTAGGAAGCGCAAGGCCCTGGGTTCGGTCCCCAGCTCCGAAAAAAAGAACCAAAAAAAAAAAAAAAACCAACCAAACAAACAAACAAACAAAAAAAACCACAACCTGTCGGTAGTGTAAATTCTAAGAGATGAGTCACACTGAATTACAGCCATAGCCCACAGCCCTATTAAGGAATTCTCTTTTTCCTTCTGTTTAGTAGTTTTTAGTGGTGTTTTCTCACTCGCAAGGTTCTAGCTTCTGTCTAGATCTTCAAGCCATACTAAAAAGTGCTCACTTGATGAAGAATCTAACTTCTAATCAGCTGTAATCCGCACCCAGCCATGGTCCACTCCTTGAGCATCTCACTTTTCACTCTCTACCTATGCCCGCACACTGGCACCCCTTGCCAGGCCCTCTCTGGTGCATGAAGAACCGTATGAAATCTTTTTCTTCCTTATTGTGCTGGCTCATCTACGCAACACCTAGAGCTACAAAAGTCAAAGTATAGCACTTCTTTGTTCATAACCTCGACTCAGTCGCTTACGTGACAGCCCAGTCCTTGGCAAATGTCTACATTAATACACAGAAACCTTTATATTTTAATTAATTAATTGATTGGTTAATTATTTTTATATGTATGGGTGCTTTGCATGTATGTATGTAGTGCCTGAAGAAGCAGAAGAAGGCATGGGATCCCTTGGGTCTGCAGTTATATATGTGAGCTACTATGTGAATTCTAGGAATCAAACCTAGGTCATCTGGAAGAGCTGCTAGCATTTTTAACCACTGAGACGTTTCTCCAGCCCAATACGAGAAATTTATAAAACTCTTCCCTTCACCATTCCTTCAGAGTTATTAGCGAGTAGTAGGTATAAAGAATGGTAAATTTAGTCATGTTATGCAATGTCATATAATTTGTGCTAAGTATACTGTGAGCTGCCACATAGGTGCTACAAATGGAACCCCAGTCCTCTGAAAGAGTATCCAGTGTGCTTAACTGTTTAGCCATCTTCCAGGCCCTCATTTTGTTTTTTTCATTAATATTTATTTATTCACTAAACATCCCAACCCTACCTCCCGCCCAACTTCTCCCATTCCCTTGTGAGAAAAGGAGCCCTCCTGTGGGTATCAACCCACCCTGGCACATCAAGTCTCATCATTCATTTTTAAAGATAGTCTCACTACATAACCTAGGCCTACCTCAAACTCCTGATCCTCATGTTTTAGTTTCCTGAGTGTGTACATTTAGTCTGTCTTGTTCATTTTGCCAAGTTGTGTTGACTGAACAAAATAGTATATATACAACTTCCTAACATGTAAAGACAAGGGTAAGGAAGAAGGGTTCTCTGTTTTTACTAATTCTAGTTAAGATTTACAAATAAGGAAAGATCACATTTCCACATTTAGATGATGAATTTAAGTCCTTTAGTCTAAGGGATAAAAATAGGGCCTAGTGACAGCAAGAAAGATAGTTCTTTGGGGACACTCTGGTATGAGGGAATAACACAGAATATCCGTCTATGTATCCTTCCTCTTCATTCAGAGCGGTTCTCAGTAAACAGATCATGACCAGCACGTGCACAGATTGCAGACATAATGAAAAGCTCTTATCTGGCCTGTCAAGAAGACGAGTACTGTCCAGACTGTACTAGGAGCTCAGTGTAGGAGAGAGTGTGCAGTTGCAGAGGAGGAGCCAGATCTACCAGTGAGTTCTAGAAGGTCCAGGATTAAGGAGATACTCCTTTGCTTGGTTGGTTTCAGCTCTGCAAGACCTAAGAGAAATTCTATTTCTGAGGAGAGACAGAAGTTCAAGCTTTCAGAACCTGATGTACCACGTTTGGAAGTTGCTGTTGAGTCTTGGTGACATGGATAGAAGTGAAGGTGAGTGGGACAGCTGCAGACAGCAGAGGATGTGCACGGAGCACATGCCAGGAAGGTTAACAGTTTACCTGCTTTTCTGTCATTAAAGGAGTAGGAGGACAGGACTGAGGTAAAGGGAAACCTTGGAACTCAATACTGCTGAGCTCTGGCAAGGATGATTCTGGAGTCATTTTGTCTATCCTAATGAAAAGACACAGCTCTTCCTTTCCTGACTCACCTGTGTAGTTTTCAGCCTGTAAGTGCATGTCACAAAGCTTATGGATGTATCGGATATACATTTCCTCTTTGTTAATCTCAGATTTGTAAAAGTTCTGCAAGAGAATGAAATACATGTAAGATTTATGTTACAGGATGCTAGAGTCTGTCCCATTCTGAAGATAATTTGCAAACTCTAGCTAGTGAAACCCTGGCTGTGCCTGTCAGAAGGAAGAGCTCACGTCCTCTCACCATCAGGTTAACAGTGCAGCCAACCTTCTTGTTCTCAGTTTCTTCTCCCTTCATGCAGTCCCTGGAAGAGAGAACACAGGTGACTACCTATGATAAGAAGTGTTATCTCCTGGGACAAGACATATACTAATGTTCTAGCATTACTGGAACATTAGTATGGACAAAGAAGTATTGAAAAGTAGTATGCCTTCTAACAGGAAGCTCTTCAACAGAAGAGGACTGTACTGTGAGATCTCCCTCAACTTTACACCCAATCCTGAGGTTAGACGATCTCTGTTGAGCTCCTTGAGCTGGTTGCAGAATACAGAGCCCAAATATATCATCAGGGCATTAAGAGCACTTGCCAATTTCCTTAGTACCTAGAAGCACAAATCTATGCTAGAATTCACATAGAGTTGAAGACATTACTGTCCAGGCTAAGGAGGCACTTCTTAGGGGACTGAAATGTTTGGACAGTCTAAAAACTAAGTCTCAAACCACAGGTCCAACTCATGCTGAATCACAACGTACTGGAAATAATATAAAACTTTATATATACCTTATATCTAAAGGTTATGTACATATACAATTTTTTTTATCACACATATTTTGTCAATAACTGTTTAAGTTCTTGGCCAGAGGAAAAGATTCTCTTGATTTTGGCATTGTCTTCCCTGAAAGTTCATCTGATTGATCATTATTTACTATACATCTGCCGGGGATTAGCAGAGTACCAGAAAGAAAAGCTCAAGGATCCCGCCTTCAAGGAATTGAATCTTTTCTGTTGAGTCAATGAGTGGCAAATGATATATACTCAAGGTATGCACAGAAAGCCAAGTGAGCGCCTGGCTAGGGAAAGTCTCCCTGCTGGTTTGGACTGGGAGATAATCTAAGGATGACTCAGCATTAAGAAGCCTGAAGGAAAGAGATCAATGGATGCAGATCTAGAGCACAGCCTTTGAATCAGCTAGACTTCTCAAACATACTTCTTCATCGACAACTACAAGAATAACCTTTCAGGGCTGCAAATGAGAATAGAGGCAAATACCACATCAACATGGTAGTTTGTTTGTTGATTGGTTTGTTTTTAGTCGCTAGAACCACCACAAAAAAAATCATACTGTTTTCTTCCATGTTCACAAGGAGCAATACTTGGAGGTTAGAAACATGAACGTAAGCCCTGAGAACTGGACGGACACAGGGCAAAGGTCAGTTCATGTTTGAAGACATGTGTACCTGTTTTATAGAGAGATACCACACTGAAAATAAGACTGGTTCTGGCCATAAGTTTCATTTGTTTATAGAAGACAGAAAGAAAATCAGTGAAAAGAAGGCTTTTAAGTTTAAGACAGTGGAGTACACATAGACAGACACATGGCTCCAGCTGCATATGAGGCAGAGGATGGCCTTGTTGGGCACCAATGGGAGAAGCCTTTGATCCTGCCAAGGCTGAACCCTGCAGTGTAGGGGAATGTCAGGGCAGGGAGGCAAGAAGGGGTGGGTGGATGGGTCGGGGAACACCTTCATAGAAGAAGCGGGTGGGAGGATAGGATAGGGGATTTATGGATGGGAGACTGGGAAAGGAGATACCATTTGAAATGTAAATAAAAAAATCCAATTAAAAAAAGTTTAAGAAAGTGGGGGTTGGGGATTTAGCTCAGTGGTAGAGCGCTTGCCTAGCAAGCTCAAGACCCTGGGTTCGGTCCTCAGCTCCGGGAAAAAAAAAAAAAAAAAAAAAAAAGAAAGTGATTTTCAGTGTTTAGGGTAGATGGCAGTGAATATGAACAACCTTCAGTAAATACTGTAATAAGTTAAGGGCTTTAGCCCACTTTCCTGTGTGATGGCAGCTATAGGAAGGGCTTGGGATATGACATGTAAAGTGGAAGCCTTTTGCTATAGAAGGGGCTGACGAAGGCCAACTTTGGCTATTTAAGGCCCAAGAAAAATAGGTAGACATTTGTTCAAACATAGTGTGCTACAGAAAAGGGAGTTCAGGCTGTGAATCCCATTTCCACTGTGAAATTAGCGCACAGACACTTGAGTCTGCTGAGAGGCACAGTTTCTTCAGAAGCGACTGGAGCAAGCCTGAGCACTGTCATTTCTTGTTCCGGGCGTTTATAAATCTTTCAGCATTACAGTTTGGGATCAATTTTATTTCTTTATCATCCTGTTTCTCCTTATCTTCCTGACTTCCAGAAAATAACCTTAGTGACTATTCTAGTCGGTCTGAGAGCATAATTAAGGTTTTGTTATTTTTAGACCATTCAACAGTCATGACAGGACTAAAAAAGGCAGGATTTCATGAAAAAATTCTAATTCCACATGGATTCTCAGGATAAACATAACAGAGAACTCAGAGTTCATAAAATATTTCCTCTAATTTGTTGCCATAGCTAGGATTAAGGGACATAAATAGATTTTAACAAAAGAATATAGATGTGAGGAAAAAGGGTGTCCCTCAGTTATGGGAGAAGCAAATGAAAGTTGTCCTTGGTCACATTTTGGGACCAGATGACATTTCCTTGTTTATCTCCCATATAGCCAAGGAAGGTCTTCATTAAGGAAGCACAGATGTTCCCTAACCTGTTCAAAAGACAGTTTCCCCTTCCCTCTTGTTATGTCTTCCCTATGATCTTCCCTAGATGGAAGGCCTGTGGCTGCATGACCCTGGGATACCTTCTGGGTACGTTCCGTCCCGTCTCAGGGAGAGCCCAAGAAGCTCTAACTAATACCTGAGAAAGTTACTGTTCCTGGTTATCAGATGACTCCTAATGACAGCCAATGGAACCATAATAGTCCTTCCTATGTTAAGACAATGGTTTTTGATTTTAAAATATGGTCTTGCTATATAGGCCAGGACAGCTTTATATTCATAATTTTTTGGCTTCAGCCTCCTCAGTACTGTGATTACAGCTAAGCACCACAATGCCCATTTTTGTTTTTAAACATTTGTTCTTAAAGACAAGGTCTCACTCTATGGCCTTGCATGGTGGCCTGGAACTCCAATGTAGACAAGGCTGGCCTGGAATTCACAAATTCACCTGCCTACACCTCTGCCTCCTGGGTGTTGGGATTAAAGGCACGAGCCACCATGCTGGCAGTTGTTGTTTTAAGATTTATTTATTTTTATGTGTCTGAGTGTTTTGCCTGCCTGTATATATGTGTATCATGTGAATGCCTTGTACCCACAGAAGGCAGAAGGGAGCACTGGATATCCTGGACCTGGAATTACAGCCAGTTATGAGCTGCCATGTAGGTTCTGGAAACTGAAAGTACATCCTCTGTGAAACAGCAGGCATTCTCAACTTCTCCAGTCTTCACTGTGGTCTCATTTTTGCCTTTGCAAAGAGAATAAATATTCTACCAAAGGAGAGGTTACAGAAGTTTCAAGCTAAAGAAATACCTGTAGTCAAGAAGGCGTTCCATGAGGCGGGTTACTGAGGTAACAAAGGAAATGCCAGTCTCACGCCATGTTTCCTGTTCAACCTTTTCCAGAAGGCTGTTGGTAGGAGAAGCAAGAATAACTCATGAGTTTTCCCTGGTGACAAGAGTGAGGTGCATGAGCCTGTGGAGACTGTGAGACATCTGGAGACAGGAGACTTGTCACGCTGTCGTCTTACCTGGGGTAGGGCCCAAACAGCTGGGTTCTACTCCACGCAGCAGAAAGCAAAGACAAGGACATTACTGAACAGCAGCCACACATGAACATCTCTCCCATTTCTCGGGGCAGTTCCTAAGGACTCCATTGAGGTGGAGATGAGAGAGGTGATTGCTTTAAGGTCTGTTCCCAAGGACCATCTGAGTTAAGAGCCCACGGTAGGATATGCCTGGCTTTGTCAACTGGCTGCTTCTTTGGTCCAGAGACATTTTTGGTAAATATATAAAAAACCACCTCTTCATAAAAATTGAAGATTGCCACAAATCTAAGGAGCCCTGCATGAGGGACAGGGAGTAATTCAGGAGCTATACTCTGCCATCACCTCGGTAATGAGAAGCTTCCAAAATATGTAACAAATACAAGTTTAACATTCAAGTCATTTAAAAAAATGATAGCACCATGCTTCTGCCACTCTGAGGCAGCTTTTGGCTTTCGAGATACACTGATACGCTGATACTTGATCTAGTAGTGAGCTTAGGTCTAGAGCTCAGTCCATACAACTCTATTAAGATTCCTTATGAGCATATTTTGCTCTCTAAGTTTCTAAGTCATCTGGAGTTGACTGGCCCAGGATTGGGAACAAACACAGGGGTCTCAAACTCATAGCTTGATTGCTGTTATGTTTTTGCTATGTTCCTTGCACAGAACATACACCTGTGTCAAAGGTTAAGGGAAAGTGAGGGTTTCTATGATCATGTGGAAAGAGAGAAGAGGACTACAGGACCTGGCCTCTCACTTGAATGGACTAGAACACAGCTACTCTCTAACTGCTTTGTGGAGCTTTATTGACCTCACACTCGGGAAGATGTTCTATGAGCACACAAACATGGGAGTATTTTCTATATCTGCACACAGTTTTATTCATTTCTCCCCATACCTACAAGCATCATCCTCAAATTAAAAATATGAAATGATATTCCATGGTATCAGCAGCTCTTACATCTCAAACTGACTTTAAAAGAGTTTACAAACACAATTCGGATAGGTAATAAGTAATTGTACCTATTTTTATACTTTTTCCTTTGTAATAAAGTCATTTATTAGTGGACAACAAAGAGAATTCAATGTTTTTTTCCTACAACTGGGAATATTTTGTTATAGGGGAAATATTAGAAAATGAATGTATTCCATCATAAATATTAAAGAAAAATCTTATGACCCCTCAAGGAACAAAGCAGACATAATATACCAGAAAGCATCCCCTGTTGAAACTGCAGCTGTGGGTCCCCCATGCAGAGGGACCTTTACAGTCAGCTAACTGACAGCATGCTAGCACTTCCTTGAGCCGGTCCCACTACTTCTCTCTCTCGCAAGTGTATTGTTAGCATCAAGTCTAAAAAGATCAACTTATAAAGTTTTTAAAGTTAAATTTTTAAAAATTACTGGTAGACAATAAATAGTTATAATTTTGTCAAATTTGACATTTTGATATAGTAAGATTAATAAAGCAAACATAGGAATTATGTTACGGAACCTATTATATTTCAATAAAAGTACTCTTCTATGATTAAGTCTATATTATGGATCTGACACAGCTAACAGTACTTTTATAATAACTGCTAATATTAAAAAAATCTCTCATGAATATCAACCAACCAGATCCCCAGGAACTAAACCACCATCCCAAGAGTACACACGGATGGACCATTAGTTCCAGATGCATATGTAGCAGTGGATGGCCTTGTCAGGCATCATTGCAAGGAGAGGCCCTTGGTTCTGTCAAAGCTCAATGCCCCAGTGTAGGGGAATGTCAGGGTAGGGAGGTGGGAGGGAATGGGTGGGTGAGTGAGGGAACACCCTCATAGAAACAGTGGGAGGGGGAGGGGGTAGCCTTTCCTTGAGGGGAGACCTGGAAAGGGGATAACATTTAAAATGTAAATTAAATATATACAATAAAAGAAAAAGAATCCCTCATGATCTTAAATAAAATATCAATGTATTTTATATACTGCAAAATTCTAACTAAATGTCTCATGAGGTTTGGTGGCTTTTATCAATGTAAAAAAAAAAGCTATTAAAATGATAGGTCTGGAATGGCTCAGTGGTTAGGAGCACTGACTGCTCTTCCAGAGGTCCTAAGTTCAATTCCCAGTAACCACATGGTGGCTCACAAGCTTTTGTAATGAAATCCGAGGCCATCTTCTGGTGTGTCTAAAGAGATCAACAGTGTATTCACATATATAAAATAAATACATAGTTCTTAAAAAAAAAGAGGTAGGTCTGGGGGAACTATCATTCAGTATAGCCCAATTATTTTAGTAACTGAAAAATGGCTTAGAAAGCCTGTGTGGTTTATTCAAGAACCTGTTGCAGTGTTTATCAAGCTGCAATGTTTCCTAAAAGAGAACTCATACTTTACCTCCTAGAAATGCCAGACTTATTAATAAGTAAGTCCTCATGGGCTTTGTCCAGCATGAGGCAGTGAATGCTAGGAAAACATACAATGGCTTCTTATTGCAACCTTAGGAACTGAATTATCATCTCTTTGTGCATCTTCAGTCAACCATGACAGTCCCTAAGAGAGCGTGCTTTCTTGTTGATAGAGTCTGAGTACTGCTACACCAGAGTCAACAGGGTCTCTCCTGGTACCTAACCCCTGAAGCCTGCCCAGTGCTTGACCCTTCACTGGCACACATCACCCCTTCTCCCAACATGGGGCATCTGGGGAAGGAGCAGCTTACAGCAGGCTGAAGAGTTCCCTGTAGCTCTCATCACCTTTCCCCTCTGACACCATGCTGTCCAGCTTGTCAATCAGTTCAGACTCCACCTAGAAGGAGACAGAGAGAGAGTTCATGAGTGCAAATGAACTGAGACAGAGAAGGAAAAATCTCCAGTCTTGTGGCTATGTGAGGATCATGGAAAACTGCTTTTTTATACTGTATCATAGTTGCAAGTAAATTCCAATAAAGACAGGATATCTCACCTATACCACTCAAAAAACCTTGTTTTCTGAACCAGAGACTAGATAGCCTAGGGACCTAGAGTAAAACAAAGTACCACTATTGTAAAAAGCAAGCAAGCAAGCAAACAAAAATACACAATAAGATGACTCTTAGTGACATCCTGATATACTCATAGAGCAGTGATGCTTTGCTCAGCCATCATAAGAGAAGCTTTCTCCTGAAAGAGGGAACAAATACATAGAGACCCATTGTCAGACATTTATCCTGTGAGTGAGATCTTTGAACACTCTGCCCTAACTTCTATCAAATTCCATCCCTCAGGGGCAGGGAACCTTTGGAAGAGTGTAAGAGTCAAAGGGGATGTAGGACATCAAAAAAACAAGGGCCTCTAGGTCAACATGATCAAAGTTCATATGAACAGAGACCCTAGGCAGTATGCACAGGGCCTGCATGGGTCTACACCCATGTTCTCTGCATATATATTATGGCTTCCAGTTTGGTGTTTTTATGGGATTCCTGAGTGTGCAGACAGATGAGTCTGATCCTTCTGCCTCTTGGGTTTGTTGCCTTCTCTTTGTCTTGCTCAACTTCAATGTGTTAATTTTGTTAGTTTATGTGTACCACTTAGAAGCCTTTTCTTTTTAATGAGAGACATGAAGGGAGTGGATCCAAATGGGAGGAGAAACTGTAATCACGATATAATATGTGAGGGAAAAATCTATTATCAATAAAAAAAAGAAAAATAAACCTGCCTCTCTGGCTTAGGAAGGTGTTCACTCTGATTTTAGTTTAGGTAGGTGAATGTCACAGATAACCATTTCCTATCTAAGAGCTAAAGAAGAGGACTCCTTCAGAGAAAAGTGTTTTGGTTCAGAAAGAGAAAGATCTTTGTTAAATGTTTCTTTTTAAAATATAGCATTTTTATTAATTCTCTAAGAAGTTCATATACACGTAGAATTTATTTTGATCCTGAACCCCTAACAGCTTCTGAGTCCATCCCCTAAATAGCCCACTTAATCCAATTTGTGCTGTTCATAAATCCTGGGATATCTTCTGGAGATCTTCTGCAGTACAGGTGAACCTCCAGGCCTCATTTGATTGAGACAGGATTTCTCTGTGTAGCCTTGGCTGTCTTAGATATCATTCTATACACCAGGCTAGTCTTGAAATCACAGAACTTGACCTGATTGCTTCTGGAGTGCTGGGACTAAAGGCATGTACCCTCCACTGCAACCACTATTCTGGCCCCAAGCTACACCCTTAAACAGACTCTCCCTCTTCTAGCAGCCACCAACCATCAGTAGCTCCTCTGCCACAGGGTGAGAGCTTACAGCCCCTCCTCACTCCATGCTGGAATGCAGACAGGCTTGATCCTGTCTAGGTCTTGTGCAGACAACCATGGATGCTGTGGGTTCATGAGGGTGATAGTCCTGTAATGCTCACAAGACAGAGTTTGATTCCAGCCCTCCCTGACCACTGGCTCTTATAATCTTTCCATTACCTCATTTACAATGTTCCCAAATGTTTCTTTTCTTTTTCTTTTTTTTAAAAAATCTTTATATTTTCTGTGTTCTGGAGATTTACATGTGGAAATCAGAGAAAAACTCGTAAGAACTGGTTATCTTTTTCTACTATGCGGGTCCTGGAGATGCCATTCAGGCCATTAGGCTTTGTTAGGAGTCTTTAGACACTCTGAGCACTCTAATGGCTCCAAATATTTTAAAACTATCCATAAAATAGTTTTAAATAGTTTAAAATAGTTTAAAACTATCCATTCAAAGGAACATATGTACATAGACAATATCTAGCGATCTACAGACATGCTCAGAATATGAACAATATAGTACTGTTCCTTACAGGTGGGAAGCCAGGAACCCAATGTAGAGCCTTGAGAAAGCAACAGCTCCAAGAGCCTTCGGCCACATGCACCCACATGACATGCACTCCACATATTCACACACACCCACACACACAAACATAAGAATGGATGGTTTTGATGATATTAAGAGTAAAAATTTGAAATGAACCTATATTTGTAAGAACTTGACTAAATACGTAATAGTCTAGTCATACAATGGGAGGACTCTTACAGGTATAGTCTAGTACAGAGGAGCAGTAAATGCCACAAAGGAAGAGTCATGACAAGTGAGTACCCAAACAGAAGATTACAAAGCAGTTTATCCAACAATTCTGTTTTTAAACATAGAAGTCTATGTATTTGGGAAAGTCTAAAAAAAGACAAACTACTTCTTCAATTAACAATATTCTAGGAATAGGGCTTTTACATTTTGAGTATGGCTCATTTACATTTTTATTTCCTTTACATTAAATACTGTTCTATAACGAGGAAAAATATATCTGTGTAGAAGCAAAAGTAGGAAAGTAGTTAACACCGAAGTTGTAGAACAGCGGAATCAAGATCAAAATCCTTGAATTTCAGTGACTTGCAGGGTATAGGTGACCTTTAAAAAGGCATGTTCAATAAAGATATGTGGAATGTACCACAGAGGGTCAGGGAGATGGCCCAAAGGGGAAAGGTGCTGGCCACCAAGCCTGACAACTTGAGTTTGACCCCGGGGGACCTGAATGACAGGAGGAGAAAAGTCCTGTAAGTTACTCCTTTAATTGCCAAACACACACACACACACACACACACACACACACACACACACACACACACACACACACACACTAAAAATGTAAAGAACACAGAGCAGACCAACATGATGAGAGGATAGGAAGTGGAAGCATGGGATTAAAAAAACAGACCACTTAAAAATGTGACAGCAGAGGGAAGCACAGAAATACACATATTTTAAAACTAAGCATAACAAAGTTTATTTGTGTCCTGGTTTTTGTCAACTTGACACAAACTGTGGTTACCCAGGAGGAGGGAGACTGAATTGAGAAAATGCTTCTTCCCTTAGCTTGGCCTGTAGGCATGTCTGTGTGGTACTTCCTTGACTGTGGACTGACGTGGAGGGCACAATCACAGAGGGCAGCGCCACTCCCAGGCAGGTGTCCAAGGGCATAAGAGAGTCAGCTGAATGCAACCATGGAAACATGCCAGGAAGCAGCTTCTCTCCATGGTTTCTGTCTTTGTTCCTGCTTGCTGTGCCTTTCCTGCCCTGCCTCAACTGAGATGTGTAAGACAAAGAAGCCCTTTCTTTCCCAAATAGGTTTTGGACAATGTGTTTTCACAGCAACAGAAACTTACCTAAAATGATTCAGTTTGCTGGAGGGTCCAAGATCCACAAAAACATGATTAAGTGATTTAAAAATTTAAAATAACAAATCATAGTTATATATATGTATGGAGTACAGGATGATGATTTTCATTTTGTTTTTAAGATTTATTTTACTTTACACTACCTTGCTTGCACATATGTCTGTATAGCATATGCATGCCAGGTGCCTACTCATGCAGGAAGGGTCCCCTGGAACTGAAGCTATAGATGGTTGTGAGCCACCCATGTGGGTGCTGGGAATTGAACCCAGACCACCTGAAAGAACAGCCAGTGCTCTTAACTTCTGAGTCCTCTTTCCAGCTCCAGGGTGATATTTTGATAAATGTACCATGAAATGACTAAATAAGGCTAACATATATGTCACTTAACCTACTTACCCTTTGGGAGGGTGGGGCTAGAACATTTAAACTCTACTTTCTAAAGGCCATTTTGAAACATGTAACTATGATGGTTAGTGTTAATGTTAACTTGACACAGCCTGGTCTCCATGAGAAATTGCTGGCCCGTGGGCAAATCTGTGCCTCAGTTGTTATGAAAGAGTCTCCCCCAAAAGCCAGACTGGGGAGCAGGACTAAGAGCAGAGAAAGCTGGCTGAGGTCTGAGAACCCATGCATTAATTTTTCTCTGTTCTTGACTGTGGGTATGATTTTGGCTAGCTGTGGTGGCAAAGAACAAGGGGACAGCTTATGAAATTCTGGGTTACTCTGAAAACTATGTAAAGTCATGTGGTTTGGCTCAGGTCTTAGAGATTCCTGGGCCATACAGTAGAGAAAAGACAACCAGCTGCCAGGACTCTCTGACTCTTTGTTCATCAGAAAGTTCCTCAGCAAGTTTATCCCTTTCCTCTAATCCTTCTGTTTGCTTGTTTGTCCTTGAGACAAGGTGCTGCTATGCAGTCCAGGCCTTAGTGCTTGCTATGTAGCTCGGGATGACCCCAACTCACGGCAGTCATCTTACCACAACTTTTTTTTCTTTCTCCCTTCCTTCCTTCTTTCCTTTCTTTTACTGGATTGTTTACATTTCAAATGTTATCCCCTTTCCTAGTTCTCCTCTCCCCCTGCTTCTATGAGGATGCTCTCCCTCCCAAATCACCTGCTCCACCTCAACACCCTGACATTCTCCTAAACTGGGGCATCAAGCCTTCACAAGACCAAGGGCTTCTCCTCCTATTAATGCCAGACAACACCATACTCTGCTACATATACAGTTGGAGCCTTGGGTCCCTCTATGTGTACTCTTTGGATGGGGGTTTAGTCCCTGGGAGCTTTGGGGGTTCCAGGTCTGGTCTTTAACTTGAAAATTTGCATGTTAGTTTTGTCTAGCAATTCATACAAAAACTCTAGAACAGGATTTAAGATGGTTAATGTTCCTGCTAGAACCATGGCCTCCCCATCTAGACTACCCGCTTGGTGTGAATAGGTTCATGTCAGAGGAGAGCAGATCAAACACTGATAGTTATCATTTTACCTGCTTGAAGTTGCCATTTTTCCTCTGCTCCCAGTCCATCATGTCATGAAAGATAGGAATCATGATATTCCGCACTTCTGGCTGTGGGACCAGTGTCACACCCAGAAAAGGACCAATCATTCCAGGAATAAAGTGGATCTTATGTTCACCTGAACAATAAAACCCAACAACTATTAGTTCATTACTGCTTTGTTCTTTACATGGAAGATTCACAAATGGGGCCGAGCATATGTTACACTACAGAGCACTGGCTCTGTGGCACACACAGTGTTTGCCTAGTCTGTATGAGGTCCTGAGATGGAGCTGAATTTCTCAGCACTGAAAGAGCCAAACCAACACACCCTACTTTCCATTGCTAATTTATACTGGAAGCTTCCAAGTTTAACAGCTGATTTGTTCTTTGGTTTTTGAGATACTCCTGCTGCTTTAAATTTTTTATTTTATTATATTTTAATATCTTTTAAAAACATGTATCATTTTATGTGTATGGGTGTTTTGCCTGCATGCATGTCTGTGTATCATGTGGGTACCCGGTATCAGGTGTCAAAAGAGGGCCTCTGATCTCCTGAAAATGGTGTTACAGATGGTTTGAATCACCATATTGGTGCTGAGAATCAAACCTGAGTGCTCTGGAAGAGCAGTTAATGCTATTAAGTACCAAGCCAAACCTCCGGCCCACTTCCTCATCTTTTTAAGAGTTTTAAATTGACTGGCCTAGTAAACTTAGAACAAATATGCAAAGGCCACAAAATCGCTGTTTCCAAAAACTTCCTGTGAAGTGTTTTTAACTACTTGGAAACCTTCAGAGCAAGGAAACAGAGTTTGATTTGTTCAGGTGAGTTAGGGCTACAAGTTTAGACATCTCCCTAAAGCTTTTGTTTAGTAAGGAAAAATGCACATTTTTGCTTAAACATGACAAAACCTCCTGACCATTCTACTTCTATACGGCATTTTAGAGATCAGGGAGTCCAGCCCAAGGCTTAAGCTACCAAATGCCTGAAGTCCACAGACCTCTTAAAGGTCTATACTCATGTATGCCAAAAACTCCCTAACTGAGCTACCAAGAGCTTACTGCATAACTTCACTCTCATACACTGGCTTCAAGATATAGAATCTCTTTCTACTCTCCTATCTTCCCATCCCTGTTACTTACATTGTATTCTTTTTTTAAATGAGTTATTTTTATTTTATGTGCACTGGTGTTTTGCCCGCATGCACTTCTGTGTGAGGGTATCACAAGCTCTGAAAGTGGAATTACAGAGAGTTGTGAGCTACCATGTGGGTATTGGGAAGTAAACCCAGGAGCCAGTGCTCTTCATCACTACTGAGCTATCTCTCTAGCCCCTCACACTGTATTCTTAAGGTAGGGGTATATCCACTTTCATCAGATCAGCTCACCTCTCCTCCAATTTCCTTTATGAGGTCATCCTATGTAAAGTTGAGTGATACAGCTCTTCCACTGATTGGCCTGCTCTCTAGCTAGTATTCCTAGAGCCTAGGGCCAGCCTTGGGGACTTTTCTTAGCAGTGGTACAACAGAAAGAACCCAATTCAGATGCCTGCTCTCAGTCCTCCAGAGACTGCAGAGAGGAACCGTTTGCATGTGTAGTAACTAGTACGGTCAAGTAAAGCTAGTTTTGGGGGACTGGAGGCAGACTGTTACTTCATTCAAAAGCAATGAATGGTTTTAAAGAACAAATCTAATTATCTTTTAAAATTGGCAGTATTGGAGACTAAACCCAAGCTAGTACCTTTTTATTCCTTTTGTTTTGAAAGCCCGTCTAAGAAGTAAATGCTAGTTCTGAGGCTCACTCTGCGTATTCTGATCTTGGTACCTGGCATAATTGTTAGTTTGTCTTCCTAAGAATTTCAAAGTCAAGTTCAATGTTAAAATATATATCTAAATTCTGTTGTGGGCTGGCAGTGAGAGTGATATAGAAGATCTCTTTGGGGGAAACATATCTCTATTGAGGGATGAAAAGCCCTCCCTATTGCTTGCTCTTTTTTAAAGTATTTTTTTTATGTGCATGGGTGTACTGCCTGCATGCATGTTAAGTGCACCATGTACATGCCTAGTGCCATGCTAGGGCAGATCCTCTGGAAATGTAGTTACAGATGGTTATGAGTCACCACGTGGCTGACAGAATTGAACCAAGGTCCTCCAAAGGAGTAGCCTTTTAACTGCTTTTAACTGCTGCCTTTTAGTGCTTTTAACTGCTGGGTCTCCTTGTAGCCCCCACTGCTGTCTCCCACCTTACTTTTCATCTCTAGATCAAGGTGAGAATGGATCAGGAGACTTTAAGATTCTATGAACATTATTCCTATGGCTTAAGATGCATAAGCTTAGCTTAAATCACACTTCATTGGAAATATAACTAATTTCTGATCTCCTCCTGACAGAGGACTCATATCTTTCCAGAATTCCAGGTGGCCCAGCTAGTCATCTAGGCCACTTTAGATTCAATGCAGCATCTATTAGCAGTGCTAAAGGAAAGCCAGTGTCAGCCTCATCAAGGCTTGTCACTCTTGCATTTCATATAAGTGGTGTCAGATACGTGATCTGGAAACATGAATACCTGAGGTGCAAAGTTTTTCTTTATTAAAATCAATACTCATCCTTTTTTTTTTGTGGTGTCTCCATGATTTACACTTCTGAGCCTGTAACACTTAGACAGGAACATGAATAGTGTAGAGGCTCTTATGACATGGATTCCCAAACTGGAAAACTACTGAGCCTTCTTCTTATTCTTCTAACTTCAGTTATCAAAATGTCACACTAGCATCGTCTTAGCCAAACTGTCCCTGCCAAGGATGGGTTTTACGAACATATGCTACTCTACACCACTCATCTGAGGTGCTATGTTAAAGTTATGTGAGACTCTTTGGGGACTGAACTGATATTCAGAAGGCTTCGTAGGGTTGTTAGCTCTCAAATTTTTTATTTACATATGCAGTATATGAAAGGGAAGGATCAGTAGGAAAGACCTACCCAGATTCTGCCACATGCTGAACAGTTCATAAGCCATCATCACACGCATGTCCCCATACCTGAAAATAGTAACTGTTAGCGGAGGGAGGTTCAGTGAGACAGACCTGAAAATCCAATGAGGTCAGTATATCAGCACTGTTATTTCTAATGCTCTTAAAATGCTAAGCCACTTGGTTACTGACTGAACTTTGAATACTTGGCTCCTTGGGAAACCAGCCACGTGAGAAACTTGTGGACTTCTGAAAGAGTCTATCATAGAAAAATACTCCCATATGGGCAAGTGGTAGAGAGATGAAGGGAAGACATCTGTCTTACTTATCTAGAATCTTCTTCCTCTTGGCTGAAGTAATGATTTCTAGCTGAAGGCTTGGCTGGTTTATGAACAGAACTGCCAGGCTAAAATAAGAATTCCACACCTAGAGAGACAGAAAAAGAATTATGTGACTGCCTAAGTCCTTAACCTTGCAGGGAAAGTTATTAAATATATGCATAAAGGAGAGAGTCCATTTTATAATTTCAAATTCTTAAGATTTCTCCCTTTTAATTATCTTTAGAAATAAGTCTTTCCCCATTTTTTGCTTTCTTGATTCCTTCTGAAGCTAACGGAAAGCATCTTCATAGATGTCTGGCTCCCGACACTTCCACCAAGGAGGCTCTCAGGTCATGTTATAATAACCATCAGTCTTGAAATCTACAATACTATGAATATATTAAAGCAAAAAAGCAGTGAATGTGGCCTTCAGCATGCGATTACTGTGACAGCAATAACTTTTAGGGGCCCCTACCTTAAAGTCAAAGTCCGTCTCTGTGAAATTCTTGTGCAGGGCAGAGGACAGGTACTGGACTGTAGTGACTATGATGCTGCAGTGAGGAGACAAGGCATTCGCAGAGTTAGTCCAGCAGGGCTATAGCCCAGCATCAGCTGTCTGCCTACAGGCAAAATTCTGGAAGACAACCTGCCCTTCTGTAAGATATGGCTCTAAAGAAAAGAGAATGGCACAAACTACACAGTAAACCAGTTTTACAAAATGCCTGCAACTAGGTAAGACAGCAAAGGCTGTCAGTGGGTCACTAATTCTTCTAAGCTCTGTGATCGTTGGGATTTATTCTAGCTCAAAAAGCAATTCAAGTATTCTGAGGATCTTTGGATAACAATACAGATTATAGTCACTTTATAGGGTTCAGAACATAATTTTATTATTTTACCAGATAATAGGGATTTATAGAGATTTAATACTTCCTTTTTTCATGTACTGTTTTCATCTGACTTCAGCCTTTGAACTAGAATATCACTCTTTTTTTTCCCCCAGACTGAACCCATAGAATATCACTTTTAATCTCTGCTTGGCACATATAAGGTATAATAGGAATTAGAATTCAGAATGTTAGCTTAAATCTAAAGGAAGGAAAGTGTGATGGGTAGGTAAGGTTTTTATTACAGAAGGCCTTGGCTATATGGCAAAGGAACTATGCTTAAGAGTGGCCCTAGCTGGTAAGTGCAGGCAGAAAGTGTAAGAGCACGACAGTGAGAAGTACACCAAGGACACAAGATCCTAAGTCAACTCATGTGAACTCACAGAAACTGAGGCAGCATGCAAAGGGACTGCATGGGTCTGCATCAGGTCCTCTGCTAATATATCATGGCTTCAAGTTTAGTATTCTTTTTTTTTCTCCTTTTTTCTTTTTTTTTTCGGAGCTAGGGACCGAACCCAGGGCCTTGAGCTTGCTAGGCAAGCGCTCTACCACTGAGCTAAATCCCCAACCCCAAGTTTAGTATTCTTAATGGAATTCTTGAGTGTGTGAATAAGTGGGACTCTATCCTGTGCCTTCTCTTGGGCTCTGTTTCTTCCTTTGGTTTTCCTTCCATTTTTCACATTTGTCCAACTCCAATGTGTTTTACCCTATTTTACTATGTTATGTCTTATTATCATCCCCTAGAAGCCTATTATTTTCTTTTATATTTATAAAAAATCATATATATATGTGTATATATATATATTCCATCCATCCTGATGGGAGGGTAAGTAGGGAGGAACTAAGAGGAGGAGAGAAAGAGGAAGCTGTAATCAGGATATATTATATGAAAAAATAATCCTTTTTCAATAAAAAGAAAAAAAAAAGAGTGGCCATCTGGGTCTTAGTATAGAAGAGAAAAGCAAAACTAGTCCATAAAGAGAGCAGTGTTCCAGAATAGCAGGATCAGAGTCAGAGATGAGTTACTCCTGCACTTCAGGCTAGAAAGTCTCAAGTTTTCAAACTGAAACTAAGAGACAGGAACATGAAAGATCTAAACAAAAAAACAAGTACTTGAGAAAATATTTATGCAACTTCCTATCATTCTTTTGCTCTGGACAAAAGGTTTTAAGGCAAAAAGGGCCCTATAAACAGCTAAACATGAAAAAAATCATGCTGTCCTGTTAATATACCTAATATAAATAATTTAACTGCTTCTATACAATGTTAACATAAAAGGCAAGTCAGTGAAGGAGGCAGTAGGCTAATGAGTGAGGACCACACAATATATAGTAGACGGAGAGAAAATGAACAAATGTGTTACTACCTGTATCACTAGTTTGCCAAGATGAAGCACAGGCTGGAAATATGAATGGGGCAGACATTCCATATCTATACTCAGAAATGGCCAAAGCTTTGCAGCTAGGGCGTACAGGCTAGTTAGCACTAACTCCAGGAGGCAAGCGTTTTCTGGTAGATAACACAAGTCAAAGAAGTCAGAGCTCTGTCTAAAACTGTAGAGCAACAGAAGCTAACTAACGGCTCTCGTATTTCCCACCTTTCACACGCCGTCGTCTACCTTCACTACTGCAGATTCTGCTTTTTGAATCATCTTTGATTCTTTCCTTTCACTGTCTTTATGGCTGGTGGCCAAATCCTGGGGAATATACCTTCAAATAAATGTTCTATTGTCAATTCTCTCTCTTCCCAGACCTGGTCTTAATCTTCTTCTCACTCACGCATACACAGTGCCCCTGCTTGAGTAGAGCTCTGTGGATGTCAGTACAGAGTTTTCCTCACTCACTTGCTTGTCAACAGTCTCATCACCATCCAGTCTCGAGGGAAGACGCTCATCTTCATTAGGTTTCTGAACACACAGAAAATCTTCAGCAGAAATTCCTGAAGGTTAATGTAGAAGGTATACTTAGTATACCCAACAGGCTGAATTCAATCCCCAATACACCCCCAACAAAACCTGTGTCCATAAAAATAATGAAGAGGCTAAGACTGATTTAACAGTTCAGTATTACATAATTCAAGGAGAATATGCTGGCTAGATTTACCAACTTGAGTAGAGTCAGCTGGGAAGAAAGAAGCTTAACTGAAGAACTGCTTTGATCACATTGGCCTGTGGGCATTTTTTTTTTTTTGATTAATGTTTGATGTGGGAGAGGACTATGCAATTGTGGGTGGTGCCACCTCTAGATGGAGGTCTTGGTTGCTTAAGAAAGCAAACTGAGTAAGCCATGCAAAGTAAGCCATTAACCAGTACTTCTTCAGGGTCTCTGCTTCAGTTCCTACCTCTAGTTCCTGCTTTGGCTTCCCTTGATGATGGACTGTAACCTGTAAGCTAAATAAAACCTGTCCTCTCCCAAGTTGGTGTTGGTCAGTATTTTACCACAGCAGCAAAAAGCAAACAAGGATAAAGGACGTGGATGAAGGTTAGGAACACTGAATCTTGTTCTATGTCATTCATCCCTATTCCTGTCTTCTCTGTCTACTTCAACATGCAACTACAGAACCACAGCAGCCACAAAAAACCAAGAGCCTAGCAGCCACTGGGACAAAATTTTTAGAGGCCTCTAAGAGCCCATTCTCTAGAGACTTGCTATTATTTGACCTGGCAAATTCAGCAGCTCTTTGGACAAGTCTACTGCTGGAGCTTCTCTTTATTTAATGTCATTCAGAGCTTATCTAGTTATCTACAGGACATCTGTTGGAAAAAACCAGACATATAATTTAACATTCTAGATACATGATACATTCACATTACTTGGGACAAAAAGAGATCTGCCAAAAAGCTTCAAGGAAATTCTGAAGAATGAGTTTTCTGTAGGGACCTGTGAAGAGATCTGATAATTCCCTGGATTCTAGAAGGCCACACACATGCTCATATTGCCAGGAAAGACCAAGAAGCTAAAATCTCCCATCTCTGACTGAACATGAGGTTCTGTACAAACAGAGCTGCAAAGAAACAGAGTTGTAAAACGCTGGCATATTAAAGGTGATCCCCAGGATATACACATAGCCCCTTAGTAAAGTACAGAGATTTACTGATTTTGAGCATTTAAGAACATCTTGTCTAATTGTTACACGATCACTAAGTGATTGGGAACATCTGTGGATACAAACAATCTAGAATAAAAAATTATTCCTGAATTAATGTTCAGGAAAAGAAATCAGTAAACAAAGAACAAGCAATACAGCCATCGTGGTGGTGAATCCTTTAATCCCAGCACTCAGGAGGCAGACACAGGTGGATCTCTTGAGTTTGAGGCCAGCCTGGTCTATAAAGTGAGTGCCAGGACAGCCAGGGATATACAGAGAAACCCTATTTCAAAACAAACAAACAAATCCCAAACCAAATGAAACATAATTACAGCAAAAAATAAAAAATGCACAACAAATTCTGAGGTGGGATTATGCTGATTTCCGGAGTTGACACATTACACAACTGTCTAGCTTTCCCCAGGATACAGGGACTAGAAAATATGAAGAGAAGCAAATCTAAAGTTATAGATATAGAAAAGGCAGAGAATTTCATTCTGAGGGCATAAAAAAACATTTTCAACAAGATAATAGCAGAAAAACTTTCCAAATTTTAGCAAAGAAATGTTAGTCCAGATATAGGAGAGACATTTAGAATACCAAAGAGACAAGACCAGAAAGAAATGTTCCTTTGTCATATCATAACCATGAAATATAAACAACAAGGAAAATACACTGAAAGGAGAAAAGAGGAAAACAGCCATGTATGGAGCACAGTCTTGCAGATATCAACTCATTCCAGTAGCTTGTTTAGGCCTCCTCTTTCTTCATTAAATTGTCTTGGTTTTACTATTGGGAATTAATAGTGTAAATATAAAGATTTATTTATGAACTTTTCGGCTCAGTTTCACTGATTTATGTGTCTATCTTTTTGCCAGTGTCAATTATATAAATATTTAAAGACAGGGTCCTGTGTGGCCCTGGCTGGTTCAGCTTTGAACTCACAGAGATCTGCCTGCCTCTGCCCCAAGCACAGGAAATAATAACCTGCACCACCACAGCCCAGCTTGCCAGTGTCAACCTTGATAACTTGTTACTTTGTAGTAGATTCTGAAGTGAGTGTTAATATTCCAATATTGTATTTTTTAAAACAATGTCTGTTCCTTTCAATTCAATAAAATGCATTAGCGGAGATGGAATTTTGATAGGTCTTACATCAAAACTGAGGATCAATTTGGGAAGTACTCCCTTCTTAACAACAAAAACTGTCTAATCCATGAAGATACAGATTATCTTTCCATTTATCTGAGCTTTAACTTCATTCCTTAATTATTTTATTCCTTTTGATACAATGTATATTTTTATTTAGTGATGTGTGTGTGTGTGTGTGTGTGTGTGTGTGTGTGTGTGTGTGTGTGTTGTGTGTGTTATACAGATGTGCACACACCAGTCAGTTTTTGGATGATTCAGTGAGACTGGCTAGGCAGTGAGCTCAGGAGACCCTGGCTACCACCTTAGCACCTGGACTACTGGCATACACCTATACCCAGCTTTTTATGTGGGTACTGGGAATCCAAAATCAGACCCTCAGACTGTGCAACAAATACTCTGACAACTGAGCCATTTTCTCAGCCCAGACTTATTCTTTTTTATTTCAATTTTTGTTGTTGTTGTTCTTTTTTTTCGGAGCTGGGGACCGAACCCAGGGCCTTGCGCTTCCTAGGTAAGTACTCTACCACTGAGCTAAATCCCCAGCCCCTTTTATTTCAATCTTGTTTCAACACACTTTCCTAAAGTAAAACTAGTTAACAGTCATAATGTAAACTCTTGTACTTGACACTCATGACAAACTACCATTTATCTGCACCAAGCTCTTCTTAATATTGTCTTCTCTAGTGTCTTAGGGTTTCCATTGCTGTAAAGAGACACCATGACCAAGGCAACTCTTAAAAAGAGAGTCATTTGGTTACTTTTGTGAGATGTGCATGTTTTGTTTTGAGACTTTGGTTTTGGATTTTTGAGACAGGGTTTCTCTGGCTGTCCTGGAACTTGCTCTGTAGACCAGCCAGGCCTTGAAGCAGAGATTCAGCTGTCTCTGCCTCCTGAGTGCTGGGATTAAAGTCCTGTGTGACAGTATCGCCCAGCTAAGTTTGTTAGATCTTTGTCATCATTGGATACTTTAGCCTTAATATGTAAAGCCATGTTACCCACAGGTAGAAATATTTTTACTTTCCTTTAAATTGACATGGCTTTTACTTTTTTCCCTCAAGCCTAGTTGCTTTAGGCAAGTTCTTCAGCTTAATAATAAATATCAGTGGCTGCTCAAAGACAACGGAAGTAACAATAGAATGAAAATTATGTGGCAATCACTGTGCTATAAATGCATGCATACACACGTGTGTATACATATATTATATACACATGTATAGATAGACATATCTATGTATATGTGCATAGACATCATATACACAGATGTGTCTATCTATCTATCTATCTATCTATCTATCTATCTATCTACACACACACACACGTATGTGTGTGCTTTGAACATGTTTTAATCATCTTCTCTTTGTTAGATTTGTTCTGTCTCCTATGCTAATATTTTCTGACTGTAAGGGCAAGAAGTCATTTTCTTGACCTCAGTAAGCACTTAAAAATCTGGTCTTACTCTTAGTCTTCATTATTATATGGCAAGTTTTAAAATGATAACTTGATCTTGCTAGTTGTAATAAATCTTTAAGATGAATAGTCAAAGAAACAGCGAACTATACTCTTTAAAAGTAAGAATTTTAAGGCTGGGAAGATGAGTCAGCATATAAAATACTTGCTGTGCAATCATGGGACCTAAGCTGGGATCTCATAATCCAAATGAGTTAGTGTGTGTATGACCCCAGAATTCCTATATTAAAAATGAGATGGCAAGATGGAGACTCCTTTGAGGGTCCTGGGTCAGCAACCATCATGTGCAGGACAAGAGCACAGTAAGAAACAATGTTTCAAGGCAAGGATGGACCCTGAAGTTGTCCTATGGTTCACAGGCATGTCCCCTTGCTTCGTGAACACACACATATACACACATCTCTTACACACACACACACACACACACACACACACACACACACACACACACACAAAGTATATAAATGATAGCTAAATAATGCTGTCATAAAGAACTTATAACAGAAGATCTCCAAATTTAAGGTAGTAGACTAATGCATCTTTTCAACACTTTGAAAATGATGTTAAGAAGTGAAATACAGGTGTTCTCAGAGACAAAGCAGGAGGGAAATCAGTAATCAAATGAAGTCAGTAAATACTGAAAACTTATAAGGAAGAGATTGGGCCTGGAAAGATGGCTCTGCGGTTAAGAGCACTTACTATCCGTCCATAGGATCCAAGTTCTGTTCCCAGCATCCATGCAGGACAGGAGCCACCTAACCCTTAATGCCACCTCCAAGGGATCCAATGTCTCTAGTCTCTGAGGGCACCTGCACACATATGTAAATACTCCCCCACATACTTTAAAAATAAAAAATGCTATTGTGGAAACTGATTTAATAGACTTGAGAAATTTCATTCCCTGCTAATATGGGGCCTTTGTAGGTCAGCGCAATAGGAAAGAAGAGGACAACAGGAAGCAAGACTCTTAGAAGGAACACAACTTCTGAGGGACTAGGGTATGAAGGATAAAATAAACAGGAAAATTAGTGTCAAGTCTCTAAGGATCCTCTCTGCTCTCTCATGTCAGAGAGCATCCTATACTATCAGAACACAGAATACTTTCTGAGGTTGGGTAATCACTCTGCATCTGTTTTTAAATACAGTAAAAATGAAATCTGAAATGCAAAATGAAAAGAGGCATTGAAAGAAAGTTTATATCTTAAACTGGAACACTCATGAATTCTACTTTTCCAAATTATTGTTTTTATGTTACCATAAAAAATTGGGTTTCATTATGACATTTTAAAAGATAATGATCACTGAACCTGTCCACCACTGTATTACTCCATCTTGTTCCCCCATCATTTCCTGGTCTTTGTCTCACTTACTCCACCAGCTTTCTTTCATTCATGTGTGTGTGTGTGTGTGTGTGTGTGTGTGTGTATAATTTGTGTGAAAGACACAAATTATTTTTTTCAAGTCCAAGAGAATGAATCTACATATTCACAACAAAGACAAGCCCTGTTTGCAACTAAGATTTCAAATGAACAGCAGCATTTTCTTTTAGCTACACACTGAAATCAAGGAGTCTCTATATAGGAAGAAAGTCTTTAATACAAAAGACAGAAAATTGGCTAGACACAGTGGTAGAAAGTCCTGTAACTTGATCTTTTAGGAGGTATGGTGTGTTACTATAAACTGCAAGTGAGTTGGATCTGAATAAAAGCAAAACACAGACCCAAGTCTGTAATAGTCCTTAGCCCAGTGTAGACACAAACCCTAGCAGTCTATGAGCAGCTGACGCTGTGCTCAGCAAGGACAATGTTCTTCTGGTGTCTAGACTGCAGACATGCTGTATCATGTACCGTTCATTACTTCAGATTCAAAGTCTGACAGCTCAAGGTAAACCCTGGCTAGGGGTATTTTCCAGAACTACATTCAAATAAAGAAGCGTTGTCAGCATCATCATTAGTATGGCTATTAAAGCAGGAAAGCCTGGTTTGCACAGAATAAACAAGAGAGGGAGAGTACTGGCTTCCTGATCCAGCATGCTTCAGGTTATTCTCTAATAGAGGAAAATGTTCACAAGCCTGCTATCAGTTACAGAAAAAATTTCAAGTGTTAGCCTGAGTCAGGCTATGTGAAGGACACTGCCAGATTTCCACTTCTGGAAATCATATACTCAGCTATAAAATGGGATGCTGAATCCAAAACCTAGGCAGTGATGGCCACTTGCACAAAACCCTCTGATAGAGAGAAGTCTACAGGCAGTTGTGGCTGCCTACTTCCTTTCCTGGGTGAAAAGCTAGTGCTCTGTTGCATACCTTGAGTTCATCTTTGCTCTGGAAGTTGTCTAAGAGGTGTTGGTAATGGGTGTCGCACATCTGACGGAGCAATGAGAGGAGGCAGGACACGTATTCACCCTGGGGACCAATCCAAACAAACACAAAACAAAAACACTTAGCACAGTCAGCCACAGGGGCTCTGTTCTTCAAATCACAGAGGGTAAGAAGAGAAGGGAGGGTTTGAGATGGCCCCAAATGTTCATGAAGAAAGGTGACAACTGTGTTCCTAAAAATGAACTTTCTTCTTAAGAATGCTTTGGAGTTTTAATAAAGTTTCTGTATCACAGGATCACTGAAAACCTTTACTTACAACATGCAGTACTGCAAAATGAACTATCATTTTCTATAGAGCAATGTTTTTGGCTAGATAGCCTCTTATTGTCAAAATGCCATACTCAAGTCTGTAGAGGCTACTTGGAGAAAGAGCCTCTCCTCTGGACAAAATCTAAATTATCTGCTGGAGAAGGGTAGCTGACTGGGAAAAGAGATGTTAAGTGATCAGAAGAAAGGCAAAGAAGTTGAAACTTACGTTTGGGAGGGACTAGGCTATGAGCTTCAAAACATATTTAGGTATAATCATGAATGTTTTTAAAAGCCAATTGGGATACACTAACAATAAAACAGAACAAAACAACAACAGCAAACCAGCTTTAAGGACTCTGAAGACCATTACTGGCATGGCTCTTAAAAGGCTGTTTCCTTAGAAAACAGTATTTTACCTATATGATTTTCAAGTGTCTTTTAATTCATGGGAATTTGATAATAGCCTTTCAGTGTAATATCGAATCCTTTCTAGAGCCTTGAAACTACACAAAATCTATACACGTATATGAACTTCAGTTTTATCTGAAAATGGGCAAAAGAAGTCACAATTAATTTGCTCTAAAGGTTAGATGAGAGAAAGGGAGAGAGGGAGGGAGGGAGGGAGACAGACAGAGAGAGAGAGAGAGAGAGAGAGAGAGAGAGAGAGAGAGAGAGAGAGAGGCACTGAAGCACAAAGTCTAATACATAAAAGGTACCCAATAAATTATGGTTATAATAATAACCTATAGAAATGAATGACTCCATTAGTAACACTTGTCAAATGTTTAAAGCAGGGTCAGACCTCATAGCCGAGGGCTGTGTAATTAGAGTTGATTAGAAGGCTAGACTACTAGGACATGTCAGGGTACACAGTTATTTTACCTACATTGAAGAGTGACCTCAACAGGGGCTCTCAAACAAAAATCTCAGTGAATTTTTCTTAAAGGATTTTACATACGGTGATTACTTTGTTGCTCATCAAGGTCATTACTGCTGTGAGATGAACTTCTAGATCTCTCTTCAAGACCGTCCATTTTAAAAGAACTGATTCTTAATCCAGTTATCAGCTCAAAATTCTTTTACTTAAGCTTCATTCATCTATACTTGAATTTCTGACACACTAATGACAAATTAGAAGTTCTCCATCTGAAATATTTGGCATCAAATTTGTTGACTTTTTCTTTAGGATCTGTTTTTAGAACAGATGAACTGTCTGATTTTCAATACAGTCTACTTCTTTCAACACACGTGAGTTCCTGATTCTGTCTATACCTATGCCATCACACTATAAAATACCTTAGACTTGTGCAGTATGACAACAACTACAGTAAAAAAAATTTTTTTTTACTAAGTCTTATGTTATTCAATGGGGGCTTTTAACAGAGAAGACACTTTTCCCAGGCCAAATGTTCCAGAATACATGCTCACCCTGACATGCTAGAGCTTGGCTTGGTCCCAGAAAAGAGAGTTCTATAATCTCTTATCTTCCAACTGAAAGGGCTCATACAAACTGGCTTATCATGATACCATATGAGGGTTGGAAAATTCATTCTGGATATGCAAGTGGGATCCAGTGCCAAAGGGTCTGTCTCTCTACCCTTTCTGAGATGCTTTCCTAGTTTGTTTTTCCTACTAATTAGTCCAAATAAAGCATTACTGAACAACACTACTGCATTCTACCAAGTCATATTTTTCTTGATGTTAAAAATTTAGATATAAATACTATATACTAAACCAACTAATCTGTAGACTCAAGAAAATTCTGAGACAATTATTCTGTCCTGTATCATTTAGGAGAGGTATTGGAGGTTTCCTACAGGAGATGGCCTTTAGCCTCAGCCTGCAGCTTTGTTTTATCACTGCTTCACTCAACACTCAAAACTTGGCTTAAAGGCAAAGTCCAATGGAAACTACGGTAGAGACATCACACATGAAGAACCTTTCCTAACATAGTCTCCTGGGAATACAAAGCTAGCGTGTTCAGAATGGAGAGGAGGGGAGTATGAGTCAAGAAAGAAGAGGATGACGTGCTGACCACCATGCAGGGAGGAGGCTGAGATGAAAATGTGGGTGGTGAGATGAGAGTAATGGAAGGAACCCCAGGTTAGAAAAGAAAGCAAGAACACCTGAGTGTTAGTTACTAACAGTGATCTCGGCTGTGCACTGCGGGCACCGCTGCCCTCTTACCGCCTCCTGAGCATGTGATTTACTCATGATGGTGAGTAGAGTCTGTAGGAGCACATCCAGGAGGCTTTCCACCATCATCTCTACCTCCTCCATGACATCTGCCTCCTGGAGTGAGCATTAGAGAGCACACCATTAGCATTGGGCTAAGCAGATGTTCAGGAGAAGAACTCACTAAGCCACATCAGGAGTGACCTAACACTGATCTGGTAGACTCACCAATATGAAGTGTGCAAGGAATCCAGGACAGTGGCTTTGGCAGGAGGTGAGGCCTCCTCACCTGTCCAGGCTTGCCTTTACTAACACCAGCCACAAATTTCAATCTCAGGCAGATACATTAATTTTGACATACAGGACAGAGATGAATGACCTTAGTTAAAGGTTTTCTTTGATTTCCCCAGTGCAGTGAAGAGAAAGCATGTCTCTTCTGACACTGAGAAATGATGAAGTTGGAGAAATGGCAAAGTCCTCCCCCAACCCACGCTCTTGATTTTTGCAACCCCCCTCTGTGGCCATTCCTAGTTCTTTAGTCAGTTGTTATTTTCAGTTCATCTGAAAGACTCTATTCTCAATCCACACGTCTCTGACAGCTTTATAAAAGTAGAACATGCCTTCTCACTATAGGCTACTTCCCAGTTACTAGAACTTTAGAACAATTTATATTTCCCTTTTATAGACATCACATACTCATTTCAAATTGTGTAGGGTGGCTTTAATTATCTTCCAAAGAGATTCCCATTATCCCTTCTCTAAAATATATTATAAAAATTTTATTCTGTATGTCTGTGTGATTCATGTGTGGTGCACATGTATACAGGTACACACAGCTGGTGTGAATACACATGGAGTCCAGAAGTCGATATCAGGTGTCTTTTATTGTTCTCTACAGTATCACCATCACCACTATTACTATTATTTGAGACAAAGTCTTCAAGTGAACCTGGACTTTGCCATTTTATCCAGAATGGCTGGCCCTCAAGCCTCGATCTTTCCTATTTCTCCATACATTCTCTTCCCACGGTGTTGGGGTTAGACACATGCACCATCATGAAAGGTTTTTATGTGGGTGCTAGAGATCCAAATGCACATCCTCCTTATGCCTGCAAAGCAAGCACTTTAAACATTGGGCCATCTCCACAGCTCTTCAAAGTATTTGTACAACTACTGATGAAAATCCTCATCCTGTCTCTGTCCACATTACCATCACTAAGTATTTACTATGTGTCACTCACTGAGACCTCACTATACTGAGATGCACTAGAGAGACCTCTGATCTCACAGAGCTTAAATTTCATCTTCCTTTTACCCATCCACCAAATATAATTATATTCTGCCACATTTCACATGAGGAATTGGCTCTTGGGGGCTAAAGTAATCAGAGTGATTTTCTTTGATACATGTTTGAGCAGTTGTAGTCAATTAATTATATTCACTGTACTTCCCCAAATGCAATCAAATTATACCTTTTAGGTTTTTCACTGGCTTTCATTTTTCCTTTAATTTTTAAACCCTTCTTCAATGTATTCCCTTCTTTTATCAATAAGCTGCCAGACACATGACCTTGACTGTAGACATTATGTGCCTGATCTGGCTTCTACAAGGCCTGGTGAGAAGGAGAGTTGCCAGGTCTTGTCTGGAGCAAAGAGCAAACAATAGGGTTGCTAGAACCATCTCGGACACTCTCTGACAAGTTGGGTCTCTGTTATCAGATGGTGCTTTAATCCTGGACACTAGAGCTCCATTTTTGGTTTCTGTCTTTTGTCCAAATGAAGCATGTCTTTGTTTTAGGTGCCTCTTTTGCTCCACCTAAGTAGACTGGTTTTGTAAATATCCCCTGGGTCATATCCTTCATTGTAAATATACTTCAAATTTTATTCTGGGAGAATTAACTTAAAAAACTGTCATAAAACCCATGCTTGTTTTTCATTCCCTTTATACATTTCCTATAGGCTTCCTTTTTTCTCGAATATACATTTCTTCTATTATCAGTATATAAAATGAATATACTCTTATGCATTCATTCCTTTGTTTTTTTCTCTACTCCAATCTCTCCTACCACATATTTACTAACAAAAATAGCTAAAAACATTAGTTGAAAACTGCCATCTAAGGAGCCATTCTACATTTTCACAGGCTCAGCACTCTTGTAGGTAGCAGACGGCTACTGCATATCCTGACCTCATCTCACAAGACATAAGGATGGCATGGGCAGAATCAAACTGTCTGAAAGCTCAAAGTCTCAATAAGCAAGATCCCCAACTAGTCGGGGTTTGCCTCCTGGTATTTGTTCCTAAATCCTAAGAAAATGCCCAGGAATCCAGAGTTAATCCCTTTTGATAGAAACAGAAGATCAAATGTGATTGGCCTTTTTGATACTCTAAGAAATGGTTTATCGGTGTACATTTATAGTAGTATAGCTATTAACACACCATGGATGTACTGACTGAGAAACTTGCTAGGCATATACATTCATTTGGGCACTTGCCTTTCATCAATAAAGGCATCTGACTGAGAAGTATACAAAGTGATTATTGTTGGTTTGCTCCTGACTACAGTAACATAAGATCAGGACAGAGGTAATTGGGGAGGGCTGTGGGGTCACTACCAGAGAGCTGGTCTTGACGATGGAAAAAATGCTGCCCAGAATCCCTGAGCAGATTAGCAATTCTTTCTGCTGCCTCAGGTGAAGATGAATGTGATGAAGAACCACAGGAAGTAGAATGCGGCGGGATTCTAGGAAAGAAAACAGAGATGAGGTCGTTCATTGGAGGACAACTAACTACTGATAGAAGATAACGGTATTGTGGACTTAAAGGAGATGAGGTTAAGGACCAAGACATATTAGAGGTTACCTGCTTTCAAAAGTCTAAAAATCTTGTGTATAGAAATTATAACCCATCCTATGACATGGTTTCTTCCTATCTTTTTCCCTCCATTATTATTTTAGACCCCTACACTAATGGCATGTGCTATAAGATGTAAGTAGATGTCTGCTTTCAAATGCTAGCGTTTTAATGATTAAACTTCAAATTAAAAGCAGTTTGTAGAGAAAAATCTATGTGTCACATTTATCATGAACCTCAGTGACTAGATTTGTAGGCTTACTAGGAATTACTAACTGCTTGATGCCATGTCATCGAAGCCTGTCACTCCTACCCAGGCATGCATTCACCATGTCAAACCATCTGACCTATCTCTTTTTGGTCACAGGCTTTTTTTTTGACCCAATTGTAAGATATAATTGCCCACTTAAACATACAAAGCCTGGTACCATCCATCCCTTAGAAACATTGGTAACAACCTGTAAATACACAGAGCAGAATCTTAACACCACCTGTCATGGCTTCTCCCCTTTCTCTGTCTGTCTCCTGTCTCTCCTCTTCCTTCAAACTTCTCTTCCGCCCATCCTTCCTTCTCCTCCAATGATACGCCTCCTTCTGTCCTGTACCTGCCCCTCACCTGTACTTTACAAATTCAATGGGGAGGTAGTTCTGGTGAAGTCACCTGAGGTCTGAGTATGTGACTAGGCAGCTATCCTTGGGGCAGTGCAATTAGCATCAAAATACAGATAACTTCAGGGCAAACCACAACATTTCCCCCTTTTTGTCCATTTAAAAAGCCTTTTCACTGGGTTCGGTCCCCAGCTCCGAAAAAAAGAACCAAGAAGAAGAAAAAAAAAAGCCTTTTCACTTATACATAAATTGAGTACAATTATTACCATTCTACAATTTATAAAGCATATGATATACTCAACACCCAGTCCATCACTATATCAGTTAGACAGAACATTTAGTTCTTCATTCCAGCTTAGGAAAGGCTTAAAATCTATATTATATCTTGGCTAGCATGTATACTATCTGATAACTATCCAATAATATGTGTATTCAGAGTTATATAGCCTGATAAGTTATGAGACTATAATCAATCTTCAACCCCGTCAGAGATCTGAGAATGACCAAATATCTATACACATAGGAAGCCTAACATGGCTTCTGGAACTGAGAGGTTGTAGAGACAAATCTCCACTAGCACAGTCCCCTGTTAGCAACATGTGAGCTCAAGTCTTCAGCCTTCTGGCCCAAAATCAACTGACAGACTCTTGAAATGCAGATTTTGAAGGGCTGATCACCCTGTCTTGGCAGAGTTTATCAGTCAACTATTCTGCATAATTTGTCCTTTTCTGGACAGTTTTAGTCTGCAGATAGATGAAACAAGCAGTTTTGTCCAGTGGCTGCCTAGCCACAAAGTATTGCCTCACCTGGAGGTAGGGATGTTCGAATCCTTCATTAAATCCACCAAAGGGGAACTGTTAGGAGCAGATATATCTCAACAAAAGATAAATAACTTTAAATCTCAAATTTTGTGGATTTCTGAGGTTTTTGAAAACCATCTATCTATATAAGACAATCTGGACTGTTGTCTTTATATCTTAATAATATCTTGAAAGTTCTCTCACAAAGTCAGTAATATGTTTGCTATTTAGCCCTTAACTCACAGGTGTAATCAACTCAGAAGTTTGTAATGACAATAGAAGGACTGGCTCTAAACCTTGTACTTTTAAACTTTTAACAAATAAATTCTATATCAAAGCAAAGATATGATTTTAGCTTAGTTAACAAATAAGATTACGACTGTATAACTCAATCTACCTAATTCCCTCCCTGTTAAATTACAACCAGTTTTAAATTCCTCATAAAAACAACTTTAGAATAACCACTTTCAGCCCCCCAAAGTCCAGGGAATTGGGGCGATGACTCCTCTATAACTTCAAGTGGTCACAAGCTTTTTAGACTGCTTTTGTTATGTTCATATCAATGAATGGAATAGGAATATCATGTTAGCCTGTCAAGGCTTTTGATAACTAGTGAGCTCTTATACCAGTCCTACTGGATATATTAAAATATCTTTCTTTTCTTTGTCATGTTACCAGAACAGCATTTCAAGAAGAAAAAAAAATCATGTTTGGAACCCTAATTCAGACAGGTTGAATTATATTCAAGCTCCCTTACTAATTCATTTCCATTTCTTAAGCAGACTGACTCCTCTTCCAACAGGCTTGGTTTTCCTTATATAGAATGATTTGTTAATGGCTTTTTTTACTAAGCAAAATACAAGTGTGAACATGTTTCTCAAACCCTAAACTCTTGTGGTAGTGATTGTGCACCCCTGCAGAGACTGTCCTACCTGTCCATAATAACTCAGATTACCAATAACACAAGTCATGGAAAATATAATTTATTGTTTATATTTGACCACATTTAACAGTTTCATATAAACTTCAGAAATAATTTATTTCATTTTCATCATGCTTATGGGTGTTTTGTCTGCACACCACATATATGCAGTATCCACAGAGGTCAGAGGGGACTGGATTTGTTGGGACTGGAATTACAGATGGTTGATGCTAGAAACTGAACCTAGATCATCTGGAAAGGCAGTTAGTGTTCCTAACCATCTCTCCAGACCTGAGAAATAAAAAAGCGAGTTTTGACATTGTTTTGTCAAATACAATGTTAAAAAATAACAGTGTGACAGTTGTTCTATATTTAAAATGTTTAGATAAAAAGAGTTAATACTGTATTTTAGATCAAAACACAAATCACAGTAGGATTTATAACGACCAATCGCTGCTTTCAGATAGAATAGCCGTCTGTTGTTAAAACATGCCAAAGACAACTGGTATGCCAGAGAATAGACTTGCTTATATGACATCACTAGTAAGAAGCATGTTTTAGGGAAGATGCTATAATGTGAACATTAAACCAGAATAAGATGCAAATGAAAACTTGGTGGTAGATTATCATAAAATTTAATTACATAGTCCAACAGTACATGAGTTTTCTTAAGGGATTGTGTCAAGCAGCTGAACACATACAAAAATAACAGAAGTAAAAATATCAGTGAGAGCAGGGGCTGTCTTTCTGTATTTTGAAAGCAACTTTTTGGGACAGTACATAAAGAGAGAGCTGGAAGCAGTGGATTAATAAAAGTGTCCAAATCACTGGTAACATTTTTCAGGCTGAGGCAGGAGGAGGAATTTATCATCAACAGTTACTGGAGAAGGGCTGATTTCCTCAACTGCAATGTTACTCCTCACTGCTCTACACTGCTAGAGCTGAGTCAGTGGGAGCATCTCCTTAGCATTCCAAGTGTTGAACTAATAAGTTGCTCCTATGCTTTGAAGTCAAACTTTAAAAATTAATATGTAAAACTATAATTATGAAAATTCAGATAACTGGGTTTTTTTTGCTGATGCTTCAGGTTTATTCTTGTAATTGGGGGTTTCTTTTAGAACAGTGGAATCCTACTTAAATAACCAGGTTCCTATTTGATGGTGCTGTAAGATTGAAATTGATCATAAGCAATATAGCTTTAAGGATAAATCCAAAGTTTCTTTCTAAAAGTATCCTGGACTCCTGAAGTATCAGTCTTGACCGCCTAGGGACTATAAACATTTTTCTGTCCACTTCTCTCTTGGAGAGGTGAGGAGGGAATGAATGAATGAATGAATATTTATCTGACTGGTGAGTCAAAGAAATAAGCAGGCACAGAGTTTCCCAGGTCCCCTCTCAGGGCCTTTTTAACTGTTGGTTTACCTTTGTCCTCTTGGACTGGGCACTTTCCTCTTGTGCCCTCTCCTTCCCTTTGTCCTCTCATCTGACTAGTGTGGAGACAGGATTGCATAGCCAGCATCTGGCTGTACTTCTGCCCAGAGACCAAGGGCTGACCACCACATAATGTTACTGAATTTAGACATCAAAGCCTAATCCCCAGTGTGACAGCATTTGAAGTGGGATAACTTCCTAGTGATAAAGTCATAAGAACCTTATACTCATGAATGAAATGAGTACCCCACCCCCTCTTGAGACAGGGTCTCACTGTATAGGCCTGGAACTGGGTATGTAGATCAGGGTGGTCTTGACTGCACAGAGATTTGTCTGTCTCTGCCTCCTAAGGGCTGAAATTGGAAGTGTGTGTCACCTGCCTGACTGAAACTAATCGCCCTTTAGAAGAGACAGTCTTTTTTTTTTTTTTTTTTTTTTGCTCTTTCTGCTAGGCAATAAAACAGAAAAGAGAGATATCTATGAAACAGGAAGTAGATTCAACTAGACATCAAGCCTATACATACCTTGGTCCTGGACTTTCGAACCTTTAGAACTGTGCTTTTTGTTTGTTTGTTTTGTTTCTTGAGACAGGGTTCCATGTAAGCTAGGTTGACCTCAGACTCCTTATGGAGTCAAGGACGGCTTTTGTTTTTCATAAGCTGAGTTACAGGCCTGTGTCCTAGTTAGGTGTGCATATGACAAAGTCTTACTATATATCTTAGGCTGGCCTGAGACTCAGAGATCCACTTGGTATCATACCCACAGTCAGTTGTTTTATAGCCATCTAGCTGATGGAGTTTTATTTTCACAGCATGAATGGACCAACGCAACACCTTAGGAGCTTGCCCTAAGATCTGGGCTCCTAAGAGTAAATTGTGAGAAAGGCAAGCAGGCCTAAGTCTTGGATAAATTTCTCATATAGTTTACTAAAACTCCTACACTTTCAGGGTCACTGCTTTTTTACATTGCGGTTGTTAAACTAATATTTTGAACTGTTTAAACTTGGATACTATCCAGGAAGGGAAGAAATGAAATCTGACTCTTTTCAACATAATTTACCTGAAAAGGAAAACAGGCGACTGTCCACTGTCCTGGCGATGGACTGCAGCTTCACCACGTCCATTGACTGCCCGATGTGCACCGTACTGGGCATGCTTCCCAGTGTGCCTCTCACAAACTCTGCTACCTCTTGTACAGTAAACATCTGCAGCAGCTCGTCAAAGATGGTGGGGAAGGAATTAAGTAGTGCAGCCTGTGGGAGCAAAGCTATGGTCAGCTCAAAGTTCAGCTTGTGTTTATCTTGTATGTTCAAAGGCATGAGGTTGAAAGAGTTTCAGAAGGCACTGCAGCGGCCCTGCCTTGAGAGGTGTCTTCCCTGGCCCTTGACTCTACTCAGCCCTATAGAACTCTGGGAGCATGGGGAAAGAAAAGTCAAAACTAAAACAAGGGTTTTCACTAGGGTTCAGGCCACCTGAAACCTTCATCATAACCTGTCCAGGCATTTGCAGGCAATAGAAGGAAATATAGGAAGAAATTCACATAATGTAGCTTAAGAGGAACAGCTATTTTTCCTCATAAAATAGATTTAAACTTTTTAGTTTATGACTAAGCTCTCTACTTTTCAATTTTGGTTC
Organism: Rattus norvegicus; assembly: GCF_021556685.1. Taxonomy (NCBI): domain Eukaryota; kingdom Metazoa; phylum Chordata; class Mammalia; order Rodentia; family Muridae; genus Rattus; species Rattus norvegicus. The sequence continues at coordinate 115,375,500 of NC_141541.1, forward strand.
CCAACACAAGCCAGAAACCTCTAAGAAAGGGAAAAGTAGGTAAAAGCCAAGTGCCCTCAAGCAGAAACAGTAGACTCCATTAATAGCAGTAACCCAGTTTTGAGAACTAGAAAATTTTCCAGGAATAGTGCTATTTGTATAAAATCATGTAATCTAAAGAATATGTATATTATTTTCTCATATGTGATCTCCGTCAGTAAAGTATGAGAAACGTCTACTGGGTTCTTCTTCTTCTACATAGGTTCATTCAGTTATAATCTCTTGAGGAATACTGCTAATGAAAACTAAGAATACAGAGACTCAGAAGGCCCAAACATGGAGGGGAATAAGGAGGAAGAGGGCAAAGGGAGAGAGAGGGAGAGGGAGAGGGAGAGGGAGAGGGAGAGGGAGAGGGAGAGGGAGAGGGAGAGGGAGAGGGAGAGGGAGAGGGAGAGGGAGAGGGAGAGGGAGAGGGAAAACATGTGCATATGGGCTTCTAGATCTGAGCTCTGGAAGCAAGATGTGGTCTCTTGAGGAAAATGTAATCATTTATTTAATGAGGTGGGGGGAAGCATGATGGCATTAGTAGTTTTATTTATTTAAATTACATTTATTTATTCATTTATTGGGGGGGATCATGCTCATGTGGAGGTCAGAGGACAACTTATGGGCATTGATTCTCTTGTTTCACCATGTGGGACCTGAAGATGAAACTCAGGTCATCAGGGTTGGCATCATGAGCCTTTACCTGCTGAGCCATCTTGCTGCCCCAATCTGATAATATTGATCCATAACTTTTGAGAGGCAGAACACTATAGGAGAAAAATAATAGATTTTTAAATTAGACACATATGAGTCCAAATTCCAGCTTTAAGCCAGGTGTGGTGTTTCATGTCTGTAATTTTAGCTATTCAGGAACTTGAGGCAGGAGGTGGCAACTTTAAGACCAGCCTGGAAAACACAACAAATTCAATATAAATAAATAAATTTTCAGTTTTGTCATTTGCCTGCTTTATGTTTGATGATTTGCCCTAATCCTTAGGTTTTCATCTATTAAATGGAGATAATGCTATTACTGGCATATGGGAACGGTTTGGCACACTGATTCCAGCAGAGTGTCTAGAACACAACAGGTTTTCAATAAATGCTATGTGATGTTGACTGTCAATTTGTAAAGTCTAGGATCGCCTGGGAGATGGGGCTCTAGGCATGCCTGTGAGAGATTATCTTATTTCTGTTAGCTGGTGTGAGAAGACCCATCTTTATTGTAGGCAGGACTGTTTCCTGAGGAGGGGATGGATCCTGAACGGCATAAATAATGAGAACTGAACAACAGCATGCAGGCACTGCTCTCTGCTCCCTGACAGGTATCTCATGTGAGCAGCTGCTTCAGTCGCCTGTTCCCCTGACCACCACCGTAGTGAACTGCACCTTCAACTAATGAGCAGGATAAACCAGTTCTCTTTTAAGTTGCTTTTGTGATATTTTACCACAGCAGCAAGAAAAGAAGCTAAGATGAGCTGGTTCTTACTTTCTTCCTGTATTTATTGAAAGCATTGTAGGGGAAACGTCTTGTACTTCTTATACTCTTTACCACTGATACAGAGTGGCACCTTAAGAACAGAAGGGAAAAGCTCCCTTTTACCAAGTGAACTGGAGTTGGGGGAGGAGGTTTTCCAAAAATGATTTAGATAATAGTGTAGTGAGTGAAAATTTATGCCATGGGAAAGGCCTGTATTACTGTCCTTTATGTTAAAGCCAGACTAAAGTATAAAATTCATATGAATTATGTCTTTATGTTAATACTTCAATAAAATATCACAGTAATTGTTTTACAGTTAAAACCAGCATACAAGCATATAAGCAATTTAGCTACAAAAGACAAAATGGGTGGGTTAAGTATATCTTACTCAGTGATAACACTATAGCCGATTTCTTCCCTTAAATGGTAAACTTTCCTGTGATTATGCCTCAGGACAGAAAGACATACTCACAACTTCTGATAGTCATGATCAAAGATAAAAAATCTAATTGAATAGTAAGATTTCCAAGAGTTCTAAAACTCATGAAACATAAGCATGGCAGCAAAGAAACAGATTTGAACCCTAAACATATCTAAGCTGATACCAGGTTTACCAGGCAGGTCTAAGCGATTTGTCCCGATGTAGTAGGAATACCACTGTTGTACAAAGCATTGCTAAATACCCAGGAAATATTGACTATCTACTCTGCTCTGTTAGCTACTTTCAGTCTCCCTGTAACTATCGTTGGCTGGAGGAAGAAGTAGCAAGCATCCTTGGCCCCTACTAGAAGGAACAGATAGATTGGAGCAAAGTTAGGGAGAAAACAATGAGTTTCTTGTGGTACTTTTGTGAGATCATGGGAGGAGCTTCCTTGGAGTAATTCGTGAAAGCTTTCAGGATTCCTTTATGGTTTGTAGCTCTCAAAGATCACCCAGTCTTTGACCAACAAACCTAAAGGCAATTCTTGGGTACCAAAAGACAATATAGAGGCAAGTAAAGACCAAAATAAACAAAACAAAAAAATATACTATTCTAAACGGAAACAAGATAGGGTTTGAATACATCTTTCACTAACAACACACAGGAGCATGCCATGTGGAAAGGGTAGACAGAGAGGTCATGCGAGCTCTGTGGACATCTTTTTGCATAATTAGCTTCAAGATGCCAAAGAACTATATATAATCCATGAATAAACGTGTACTAATTTGATAAGAGAAAATAACCTCTATGTGGATGGAGTAATGAATTGTTGATTTATTATAGCATAAGTCGGCTTGATAAAGGTAATTGACTAGCTGGTTAGGAAACTTTGATATGAGGAAGAAAATTTCTTTCAAATACTGGTAATTCTAATAGAATCTAGCTCTAATTCTTAGTCAATGCATTCAATTATTCCCATTAGCTTTCAATCTATCCCATTCTTAACATCTGTATTAGACAAGTTTTAATAAATATTATCTATGAAATAAAGTGCTCTATATATTTTAAATATTCCCTATGAATATGATGTTCATAACTATAATAATAACTAACAAATTTGGTCTAAGAGAATTCATATTAACAAAGTTCTCCTGTTTTCCCAAGTATATAGCCATTAAACTCTTTCACTCCTCATAACTGAGGCAAGTAAAGGACAGCATTTTGTTCTACCAAATATTTATTTGCAAATCACCTCTTTCCCAACACACACACACAAAAAATCTTGTCACAGTTTCTTCATTTCTGAAAATCAAGACAAAGAAATTACCTGCTCTGACAAAGAATCCCAGCAGCAACAGCTCCTCTACACAGCAGCTGGAGAAAGCTGCCCCGGAATGTGACTATTAACAGTAAGGCATGGATAGAGGCGGGTCTCGTGGGTCCTACCCTACTATTAAACTACTTGCTACTAATAGCTTCCGAGAAGAAGGGAAATCACTGCCTTCAGTTATGTGCCCACTGGACACTCCACCAGGCATTGATAGATAGCTCCAATCCAATGTCACAGATGGTCATGATTAAACTAAACGGGCCACAAAGCTAAAATAAAAGTCAAGAATCTTGGAAAATGACTAGTAGGGAAAAGCAGAAAGTTGATAAGAATGGAAAGGAGATAAAAGAGGGTTGGGAAAAGAGTAATCAGAAGCTATATATGAAATTGTCTAAGAAATAATTTAATAATTTAGAGAATCCCTAGCACAACACAAAACAACAGTGCAAACCTCCCACTATTTCCCACAATTCACAGACCTGAGTGAAGAGGAGTGTTTCTGAGTTTCTACTGTCCAAACTCAGCACAAACCGGATGGACTGGAAAAGTTCCTGGATGCTAGACCGGAATTGTTCCTCTTCCATCCCACATGTGGCTCTTGAATACAAGATTCGTGACTGCACAATGAACTTGAAAAGGTACTCCAGGGCCTAGAAATGTGGGAGGAAAAGTAATGGAGAGACATTGAAGATGGCCAGAAACTCACATAACAAGAATGTAAGTGCAAACAAAACAAACGAACAACAAACCCAATGTCAACAATAATAAAAACCCAAACAAACAAACAAACACCAAACCAAACCAACCAATGAAAAAAATAAAAACCAAACCAAATAAAAAATAAATAAATAAAAATAAAAAATAAAAAAAAATCCAGTGACAGGTGATTCCAAAGAACCGGCATTTTATTTTTAATGATTTTTTTTTTGGTGGGGGGGAACTGAACCCAGGTTCTCTGCAAGAGCAGCCAGTACTCTTAACTGTTTAGTCATCTCTCTAGCTCCTGCATTTTTTTAAGGACAGAAAATGGAAAAGTCCAAATGCAAGGATATAATTTAACTACTTTTTTGTTTCATTTTTTGAAGTGGGATCTTGCTATATGCCCTAGGCTGGCCTCAAATTCACAAGCCACCTGTACATCCCCTGGAGTGCTGGGATTACAGGTGTGTGCCAACACATCTGGAATAAATACACTTGAGTTTACTGTACAAAGGTGTGGTGGTTTGAATATGCTTGGCCCATGGGAAATGGCACTATTAGGATGTGTGGCCTTGTTGGAGGAAATTGTGTCACTGTAAAGGCGGGCTGTGAGGATTCCTGGGGCTTAAGCTCCACCCAGTGTGGAAGGGACCCTCCTCCTGGCTGCCCGTGGACAGTAGTCTCCTGGATGCCTTCTGATCAAGATGTAGAACTGTCAGCTCCTTCTCCAGAACCATGTCTGCTTGGATGATGCCACATTTCCTGCCATGATGATAATGGACTCAAACTGTAAGCCAGCCCCAATGCTATCTTTCATAAATGCTGCCTTGGTTATGGTGTCTCTTCACAGCAGTGGAAACCCTAACTAAGACAGAAGGGAAGGGTGTTTAAGGAATTTCCTGCAACTTTACATTATAGTTGGGGTCTGAAATAGGGACTTCTGCCTTATAGAAGGTCAAGGAACTCTGGATTCGTCCTAGGTTATACAGCAGCTAGTATGCCTGGCACATCCAGTTCCTTCCAGCCATGACATTTGCTGTTACCAGTTATGAGTAACACAGAAGATAGAGTTCTCAAAAAATGATTTAAGAGCAAAATGTAATTAAGATGGATTCTTTCAATTTGGCTAATGCTTATCAACAGAGTAATTCTCCTTTAAGAGAATAGACTCAAGCCCCAAAACTGTTTTCTAAGAAATACTACATTATATTATTTCAGATGATAGAAAGGTGAAGACAGTGGGTCAGAAAAAGCAAAACCCAGTTACTTGAAGTACAGAGAAGAAAAGCCCTTAGCCTCTTTTTAGAATCCGCCTGATAGGCGTATCTCAGAAAGTTCAGTTCGTACAGGCAATTGTTAGTTTAGGAAAATGTTGTTCTCTCATCTCCACATGCACATTCCATGAACACCCCAAATAAACAAATAAATGTAACTTAATTTTTTGAAAGGATGTGTAAGGAGAAAGTCCGATAAGGACTTGTGTCCTCCTTGTCTTATTTATTGGTCTACGCCTGAGAGCGAGCTACCCCTGATGCCTTCCTGCCATGATGAACAGCATTCTTCTGGGCTGTTAGCCAAAATAAGTTTTAATTGGGTTTTGATCACACCAGTGAAAAAAGTAACGAAACAGTGGCCTCTTACTGTGCTAGAGCCCCGTTCCAGCAGCCTTTTAACATCTAGTAATTAGAGAACCTGAAAAGTCTGTTAATTTATAAATCCAGCTAGATACTTGCAAGACATATCATTCCAATATGTCTACATTTCAGTGATTCTTCATGCCTGTGCAGCAGAAAATACAAAATTCCAATTTTATATTTTCTCAAAAATTTTACATGCTTACAGTAGAATGTTAGCCCATTAAATGTTGTACTATCAGATGCCTAACCTCAGGAGGCAAAGGATCAGTGATTGTGGAGAACATGGGAATCAGACAAATTTTTTAAAAAAATATAAAACCATAGGATATCTAGTATGTTATATCTAGTTATATACTAGACACATCTTGAATTTTAAAAAGAAAATATTTTATCATCACTGCCTAATTGTTTAGCTGTTTTTCAGTCAGAAATGACTACTGTAAGAGATGCATTAAGAAATATTGATTTGGGGCTGGGGATTTAGCCCAGTGGTAGAGCGCTTACCTAGGAAGCACAAGGCCCTGGGTTCGGTCCCTAGCTCCGAAAAAAAGAACCAAAAAAAAAAAAAAAAGAAATATTGATTCAACCAACCAACCAGACCCCCCCCCCCCCAGAGCTCCCAGGGACTAAACTACCACAAAAAGAGTACACAAGGATGGACCTATAGCTCCACCCACATATGTAGCAGAGGATAGCCTTGTCAGGCCTCAATGGGAGGAGAGGCCCTTGGTCCTGTGAAGGTTTTATGCCCCAGTGTAAGGGAATGCCAGGGCAGGGAGGTGGGAGTGGGTGCATGGGTGGAGGAGCACCCTCATAAAAGCAGGGGGAGGAGGCATGGGATGGGAGTATGTGGAGGGGAAATCGGGAAAGGGGATAACATTTAAAATGTAAATAAAAATGTACAATAAAAGAAAAATGTTAAAAGAGAAATATTTACTAGTTCAAAAGGGCAGAATCTAATAGTAAATTTGCCAGCATTTTTCACACATAATGAATATCTTACTATGTATGATATGAAATGATATGTGTGCCAGGGAACACAGGATGGTGTCAAAACATCCTGTGCAACCTGGACATGGGTAAGAAAAGCAACCCACTTTAAATCTATTACAACTTGATTCCCCCTTTCTCATTCCTGATAACCAGCTTCCTACTTCTGAGATCCCAAGATATAGTGTGGTAAGTAAAGGGTACATCTTAGGGTATTTGATTCAACAGGCTGCTCCCTATTCTATTTGGAGAAAATGAAGCATTGAGTTGAGGCTAAAGCAGATACCCTGTCCTTATTTCACTCAATAAATGTGAGAGAAGACTGTGAAAGTTTTTACAACTTTTCCCTTTTGTGTGTGTGTGTGTGTGTGTGTATGTGTGTGATGTATATACTGGTGTGTATACACACCTGTGTGCATGTGTAGGATAGAGACAAGGTCTCTCATAGGAACTGGAGTGAGGCTGGCAGGCAGAAAATCCCCAGTGCTCCTCATTCCTGCTGCCTGTAGACTTAAGCTTATAGGCATGCCTGTGGCCAGGTCAAGCTCCATGAGTGCTAGGAATCATACTCAGGTCCTGATGCTTACATTGAAAGTGCTCTTGTCCACTGAGTAATCTCTCCATTCCCTATTACAACTGTTTTATCACCAAGAAGATTCACTGTGCCAAATTCCTCCCTGCTAAGGAAGTGACACAGCTCAGCAGTAGAAAGTAGGCTCCGGGGCTGGGGATTTAGCTCAGTGGTAGAGCGCTTACCTAGGAAGCGCAAGGCCCTGGGTTCGGTCCGCAGCTCCGAAAAAAAGAACCAAAAAAAAAAAAAAAAAAAAAAAAGAAAGTAGGCTCCATTTGTGGAACCCCTTGTCAAAAGCCACACTCCTAGCCTATTTGAAAGATGCTTACTCAGTCATTTTATTGCCACTCTACTTGCAATAATCTTGAGAATGGAAACAACTTGAACGTCTTTTAATTGATGAATGGGTAATGAAAACGTGGTATGTATACACAATAGAATACTAATGAGCTGTAAAGAATAGTGAAATTTGCAGGTACATGGATGGAATTAGAAAATATACTGAGTGAGGTAACCCAGACTCAGATAGACAAAGACCTAATTCTGAATACTTAGATGTTAGTATGTAGCTTGGGAGTAACCAAAAACTAGGAAAAACACTATGAGGGGGATAACTTTTTATAAATACTTTCTTTTATAAGAATTGTCTTGGTCATGGTCTCTTAACAGCAAAGGGTAGTAGGACACTGGTGCTATGAAAAAGAAATGGGGAAAAATGGGGAAGAAGACTAACTGCAGAGGAGAAGGAGAAGGGAAGAAAGATAAATGAGACTAAGGATATTTGCCAAAGTGTAATAATATTTTGTGTTTACTTAAACACTCACACACATACATGCATATGTGTGTGTATACATACATACACACACATATATATGTATGTGTGTATATATGTGTGTATATATATATATATATGCCAGCATGTGTATTTAATAGAGTTATGCCATGTGGTGGTTTGAATAAGAATGGCTCCCATAGGCTCATATATTTGAATGCTTAGTCACCAGCCAGCAGCCCTATTTGAAAGGATTGGAAGGATAAGGAGGTGCAGCCATGTTGGAGGAAGTGTGTCACTAAAGAGTTTCAAAAGTCTATGCCAATTCCAGTCTCCCTCTCCTCCCTCTTCTCCTCTCCTCCCTCCTACACCCCCAATCTCTCTCTGCTTGTGGATCAGGATATAGCTCTCAACTACTTCTCCAGCACCATCTCCACCATGCTTGCTTGTGATGATAATGGACTAAACCTCTGAAACTGTAAGCAAGCCTCCAATTAAATGCTTTCTCCTGATAAGAATTGCCATGATCATGATCTTTTCACAGCAATACAAAAGTAACTAAGATATCCTACACGGTGCTCTCCCTCACAGCCATAAATTAGCTAATAAAACCTTCAGTGTCAAGCAAGAGAAATGTCCCTTCAAGTTGTAGGTAAGGAAATCCAAGAAACACTCAAAACAGTACAAGCTAATGCCATTGGCCTTGGCTGCCTCCCAGAATTTGAAGTTTGTTGAAGACACCACAAACTTCAGACAAAAGAATTGAAGGCACAAGCTGGAATTGACCTGGAAGCCATCTCCTTGAGACTAACCCTCATAGGTGCTATGTAAGCTGTAAAAGAAGAAAAGCAATCAATCAATAGTCTCATCCAACCTTAAAGTCTACGAACCACAACAATGATTATCCCAGCAAGATATTCCCATTGGTGCAAAGTGGTCCTTCTGAGGAGCAACCAACAGCTGTTTAATTAGACTTAAGGCCCACTCAACAGGGGGAATTCATGCTCTGTACTTGTGGTGTGAGTAACTTTGCCCTTCTTAGACACGAGTGTATTTGAATGCTTGGCTCATGGGGAGTAGTACTATTTTTTTTTTATTTATTTATTTTTTATTAACTTGAGTATTTCTTATATACATTTCGAGTGTTATTCCCTTTCCCGGTTTCCGGGCAAACATCCCCCTCCCCCCTCCCCTTCCTTATGGGTGTTCCCCTCCCAACCCTCCTCCCATTGCCACCCTCCCCCCATAGACTAGTTCACTGGGGGTTCAGTCTTAGCAGGACCCAGGGCTTCCCCTTCCACTGGTGCTCTTACTAGGATATTCATTGCTACCTATGGGGTCAGAGTCCAGGGTCAGTCCATGTATAGTCTTTAGGTAGTGGCTTAGTCCCTGGAAGCTCTGGTTGCTTGGCATTGTTGTACTTTTGGGGTCTCGAGCCCCTTCAAGCTCTTCCAGTTCTTTCTCTGATTCCTTCAATAGGGGACCTATTTTCAGTTCAGTGGTTTGCTGCTGGCATTCGCCTCTGTATTTGCTGTATTCTGGCTGTGTCTCTCAGGAGCGATCTACATCCGGCTCCTGTCGGTCTGCACTTCTTTGCTTCATCCATCTTGTCTAATTGGGTGGCTGTATATGTATGGGCCACCTGTGGGGCAGGCTCTGAATGGGTGTTCCTTCAGTCTCTGTTTTAATCTTTGCCTCTCCCTTCCCTGCCAAGGGTATTCTTTTTCCTCATTTAAAGAAGGAATGAAGCATTCACATTTTGATCATCCGTCTTGAGTTTCGTTTGTTCTAGGGATCTAGGGTAATTCAAGCATTTGGGCTAATAGCCACTTATCAATGAGTGCATACCATGTATGTCTTTCTGTGATTGGGTTAGCTCACTCAGGATGATATTTTCCAGTTCCAACCATTTGCCTACGAATTTCATAAACTCGTTCTTTTTGATAGCTGAGTAATATTCCATTGTGTAGATGTACCACATTTTCTGTATCCATTCCTCTGTTGAAGGGCATCTGGGTTCTTTCCATTTTCTGGCTATTGTAAATAAGGCTGCGATGAACATAGTGGAGCACGTGTCTCTTTTATATGTTGAGGCGTCTTTTGGGTATATGCCCAAGAGAGGTATAGCTGGATCCTCAGGCAGTTCAATGTCCAATTTTCTGAGGAACCTCCAGACTGATTTCCAGAATGGTTGTACCAGTCTGCAATCCCACCAACAATGGAGGAGTGTTCCTCTTTCTCCACATCCTCGCCAGCATCTGCTGTCACCTGAGTTTTTGATCTTAGCCAATCGCACTGGTGTGAGGTGAAATCTCAGGGTTGTTTTGATTTGCATTTCCCTTATGACTAAAGATGTTGAACATTTCTTTAGGTGTTTCTCAGCCATTCGGCATTCCTCAGCTGTGAATTCTTTGTTTAGCTCTGAACCCCATTTTTAATAGGGTTATTTGTTTCCTTGCGGTCTAACTTCTTGAGTTCTTTGTATATTTTGGATATAAGGCCTCTATCTGTTGTAGGATTGGTAAAGATCTTTTCCCAATCTGTTGGTTGCCATTTTGTCCTAACCACAGTGTCCTTTGCCTTACAGAAGCTTTGCAGTTTTATGAGATCCCATTTGTCGATTCTTGATCTTAGAGCATAAGCCATTGGTGTTTTGTTCAGGAAATTTTTTCCAGTGCCCATGTGTTCCAGATGCTTCCCTAGTTTTTCTTCTATTAGTTTGAGTGTGTCTGGTTTGATGTGGAGGTCCTTGATCCACTTGGACTTAAGCTTTGTACAGGGTGATAAGCATGGATCGATCTGCATTCTTCTACATGTTGCCCTCCAGTTGAACCAGCACCATTTGCTGAAAATGCTATCTTTTTTCCATTGGATGGTTTTGGCTCCTTTGTCAAAAATCAAGTGACCATAGGTGTGTGGGTTCATTTCTGGGTCTTCAATTCTATTCCATTGGTCTATCTGTCTGTCTCTGTACCAATACCATGCAGTTTTTATCACTATTGCTCTGTAATACTGCTTGAGTTCAGGGATAGTGATTCCCCCTGAAGTCCTTTTATTGTTGAGGATAGCTTTAGCTATCCTGGGTTTTTTGTTATTCCAGATGAATTTGCAAATTGTTCTGTCTAACTCTTTGAAGAATTGGATTGGTATTTTGATGGGGATTGCATTGAATTTGTAGATTGCTTTTGGTAAAATGGCCATTTTTACTATATTAATCCTGCCAATCCATGAGCATGGGAGATCTTTCCATCTTCTGAGGTCTTCTTCAATTTCTTTCCTCAGTGTCTTGAAGTTCTTATTGTACAGATCTTTTACTTGCTTGGTTAAAGTCACACCGAGGTACTTTATATTATTTGGGTCTATTATGAAGGGTGTCGTTTCCCTAATTTCTTTCTCGGCTTGTTTCTCTTTTGTATAGAGGAAGGCAACTGATTTATTTGAGTTAATTTTATACCCAGCCACTTTGCTGAAGTTGTTTATCAGCTTTAGTAGTTCTCTGGTGGAACTTTTGGGATCACTTAAATATACTATCATGTCATCTGCACATAGTGTTATTTTGACCTCTTCTTTTCTGATCTGTATCCCTTTGATCTCCTTTTGTTGTCTGATTGCTCTGGCTAGAACTTCAAGAACTATATTGAATAAGTAGGGAGAGAGTGGGCACCCTTGTCTAGTCCCTGATTTTAGTGGGATTGCTTCAAGTTTCTCTCCATTTAGTTTAATGTTAGCAACTGGTTTGCTGTATATGGCTTTTACTATGTTTAGGTATGGGCCTTGAATTCCTATTCTTTCCAGGACTTTTATCATGAAGGGGTGTTGAATTTTGTTAAATGCTTTCTCAGCATCTAATGAAATGATCATGTGGTTCTGTTCTTTCAGTTTGTTTATATAATGGATCACGTTGATGGTTTTCCGTATATTAAACCATCCCTGCATGCGTGGGATGAAGCCTACTTGATCATGGTGGATGACTGTTTTGATGTGCTCTTGGATTCGGTTTGCCAGAATTTTATTGAGTATTTTTGCGTCCATATTCATAAGGTAAATTGGTCTGAAGTTCTCTTTCTTTGTTGGGTCTTTGTGTGGTTTAGGTATAAGAGTAATTGTGGCTTCGTAGAAGGAATTCGGTAGGGCTCCATCTGTTTCAATTTTGTGGAATAGTTTGGATAATATTGGTATGAGGTCTTCTATGAAGGTTTGATAGAATTCTGCACTAAACCCGTCTGGACCTGGACTCTTTTTGGTTGGGAGACCTTTAATGACTGCTTCTATTTCCTTAGGAGTTATGGGGTTGTTCAACTGGTTTATCTGTTCCTGATTTAACTTCGATACCTGGTATCTGTCTAGGAAATTGTCCATTTCCTGTAGATTTTCAAATTTTGTTGAATATAGGTTTTTATAGTAAGATCTGATGATTTTTTGAATTTCCTCTGAATCTGTAGTTATGTCTCCCTTTTCATTTCTGATTTTGTTAATTTGGACGCACTCTCTGTGTCCTCTCGTTAGTCTGGCTAAGGGTTTATCTATCTTGTTGATTTTCTCAAAGAACCAACTTTTGGTTCTGTTGATTCTTTCTATGGTCCTTTTTGTTTCTACTTGGTTGATTTCAGCTCTGAGTTTGATTATTTCCTGCCTTCTGCTCCTCCTGGGTGTATTTGCTTCTTTTTGTTCTAGAGCTTTTAGGTATGCTGTCAAGCTGCTGACATATGCTCTTTCCTGTTTCTTTCTGCAGGCACTCAGCGCTATGAGTTTTCCTCTTAGCACAGCTTTCATTGTGTCCCATAAGTTTGAGTATGTTGTATCTTAATTTTCATTAAATTCTAAAAAGTTTTTAATTTCTTTCTTTATTTCTTCCTTGACCAGGTTATCATTGAGTAGAGCATTGTTCAATTTCCACGTATATGTGGGCATTCTTCCCTTATTGTTATTGAAGACCAGTTTTAGGCCGTGGTGGTCCGATAGCACGCATGGGATTATTTCTATCTTTCTGTACCTGTTGAGGCCCGTTTTTTGACCAATTATCTGGTCAATTTTGGAGAAAGTACCATGAGGAGCTGAGAAGAAGGTATATCCTTTTGCTTTAGGATAGAATGTTCTATAAATATCCGTTAAGTCCATTTGGCTCATGATTTCACTTAGTCTGTCGACATCACTGTTTAATTTCTGTTTCCATGATCTGTCCATCGATGAGAGTGGGGTGTTGAAATCTCCCACTATTATTGTGTGAGGTGCAATGTGTGTTTTGAGCTTTAGTAAGGTTTCTTTTACATATGTAGGTGCCCTTGTATTTGGGGCATAAATATTTAGGATTGAGAGTTCATCTTGGTGGATTTTTCCTTTGATGAATATGAAGTGTCCTTCCTTATCTTTTTTGATGACTTTTAGTTGGAAATTGATTTTATTTGATATTAGAATGGCTACTCCAGCTTGCTTCTTCTGACCATTTGCTTGGAAAGTTGTTTTCCAGCCTTTCACTCTGAGGTAGTGTCTGTCTTTGTCTCTGAGGTGTGTTTCCTGTAGGCAGCAGAATGCAGGGTCCTCGTTGCGTATCCAGTTTGTTAATCTATGTCTTTTTATTGGGGAGTTGAGGCCATTGATATTGAGAGATATTAAGGAATAGTGATTATTGTTTCCCTTTATATTCATATTTGGATGTGAGGTTATGTTTGTGTGCTTTCATTCTCTTTGTTTTGTTGCCAAGACGATTAGTTTCTTGCTTCTTCTAGGGTATAGCTTGCCTCCTTATGTTGGGCTTTACCCTTTATTATCCTTTGTAGTGCTGGATTTGTAGAAAGATATTGTGCAAATTTGGTTTTGTCATGGAATATCTTGGTTTCTCCATCAATGTTAATTGAGAGTTTTGCAGGATACAGTAACCTGGGCTGGCAGTTGTGTTCTCTTAGGGTCTGTATGACATCTGTCCAGGATCTTCTGGCCTTCATAGTTTCTGGCGAAAAGTCTGGTGTGATTCTGATAGGTCTCCCTTTATATGTTACTTGACCTTTTTCCCTTACTGCTTTTAATACTCTTTCTTTATTTTGTGCGTTTGGTGTTTTGACTATTATGTGACGGGAGGTGTTTCTTTTCTGGTCCAATCTATTTGGAGTTCTGTAGGCTTCTTGTATGTCTATGGGTATCTATTTTTTTAGGTTAGGGAAGTTTTCTTCTATGATTTTGTTGAAGATATTTACTGGTCCTTTGAGCTGGGAGTCTTCACTGTCTTCTATACCTATTATCCTTAGGTTTGATCTTCTCATTGAGTCCTGGATTTCCTGTATGTTTTGGACCAGTAGCTTTTTCCGCTTTACATTATCTTTGACAGTTGAGTCAATGATTTCTATGGAATCTTCTGCTCCTGAGATTCTCTCTTCCATCTCTTGTATTCTGTTGGTGAAGCTTGTATCTACAGCTCCTTGTCTCTTCTTTTGGTTTTCTATATCCAGGGTTGTTTCCATGTGTTCTTTCTTGATTGCTTCTATTTCCATTTTTAATTCCTTCAACTGTTTGATTGTGTTTTCCTGGAATTCTTTCAGGGATTTTTGCGATTCCTCTCTGTAGGCTTCTACTTGTTTATTAACGTTTTCCTGTGTTTCCCTAAGTGTGTTCATGTCTTTCTTGAAGTCCTCCAGCATCATGATCAAATATGATTTTGAAACTAGATCTTGCTTTTCTGGTGTGTTTGGATATTCCATGTTTGTTTTGGTGGGGGAATTGGGCTCCGATGATGGCATGTAGTCTTGGTTTCTGTTGCTTGGGTTCCTGCGCTTGCCTCTCGCCATCAGATTATCTCTAGTGTTACTTTGTTCTGCTATTTCTGACAGTGGCTAGACTGTCCTATAAGCCTGTGTGTCAGGAGTGCTGTAGACCTGTTTTCCTCTCTTTCAGTCAGTTATGGGGACAGAGTGTTCTGCTTTCGGGCGTGTAGTTTTTCCTCTCTACAGGTCTTCAGTTGTTCCTGTGGGCCTGTGTCTTGAGTTCACCAGGCAGCTTTCTTGCAGCAGAAAATTTGGTCTTACCTGTGGTCCTGAGGCTCAAGTTCACTCGTGGGGTGCTGCCCAGGGGCTCTCTGCAGCGGCAGCAACCAGGAAGACCTGTGCCGCCCCTTCCGGGAGCTTCAGTGCACCAGGGATCCAGATGGTCTTTGGCTTTTTCCTCTGGCGGCCGAGATGTGTGTGCAGGGAGCAGTCTCTTCTGGTTTCCCAGGCTTGTCTGCCTCTCTGAAGGTTTAGCTCTCCCTCCCACAGGATTTGGGTGCAGAGAACTGTTTATCCGGTCTGTTTCTTTCAGGTTCCGGCAGTGTCTGAGGCAGGTGTCCTGCCGCTCCTGGGCCCTCCCCCACGGGAGCCCAGAGGACTTATACAGTTTCCTCTTGGGCCAGGGATGTGGGCAGGGGTGAGCAGTGTTGGTGGTCTCTTCCGCTCTGCAGCCTCAGGAGTGCCCACCTGACCAGGCGGTTGGGTCTCTCTCTCCGGGAGTAGTACTATTAAGAGTACCTTTTAAATGGCCTTTTTGGAATAGGTGTGGCCTTGTTGAAAAAAGCGTGTCACTAAGGGGGTGGACTTTGAGGTCTCCTAGTGCTCAAGTTCCACCCAGTGTGATCCAGACCCTCCTTCTGGCTGCCTGGAGAAGACAGTCTCCTCCTGGTTCCTTGAGATCAAGATGTACAACTTTCAACTCTTCCAGTTCCATGTCTGCCAAGGCATTGCCATGTTTTCCCCCACGGTGATCATGAACTGAACCTCTGAAACTGTAAGCCAGCTCCGATAAAATGAGAGTTGCCCTGGTCATTGTGTCTCTCTTTTTTTTTTTAACTTAGAGAATACTTTATTAGTTTTTGTAATCAAACCCACATAGATAAGACCTTACATATTTAATACAGTGTGTTACCCCTGTACAAATGGAAAAAACTTAAGTTCAACATTTCTAGACCAATATGGCTGTTAATTTCTGTACAGTGCCAACTCAACACAGTAAACGGGGATACTTTTTTCCAAAGTTGACAGCACAGCTAAAGTTTCAAAAAATTCAAATTATATATCTGTATATATATATTTATATTTATATAAAAAGACCAATAATAGCAGTGTGTTATGCATCAACAGCAGCAACAGCTTTTCCAGGTTCTGCAGTCATCTGAACAAAACTGTAGAGACATCCAGCACACTCCATTAAAAAAAAAAAGTAAAAAAACAAAACCCGAGAAAACAGCACAGTTCTGTTACTCTTGTGGTACCTGGCACCATTTTTATTTTTAAATTAGCTTCTCAATCATCATCTGGAAAGAAAACATTCTGAGCAACATCATTAAAAAGAGCTCTGATAAAGCACGGTCATTACTACGTATCATAAAGCAGGTACAAGCTATTTTACATCCACAGAGGTATGATACAGTACTGTCCTACATCTACAATACTAGAGGATACAATTTAAAAGGCATTATTTGAGACTTGATTCTACTTTTCCAGCAGAGGGCCCAAAGGATGGTGTGACACAGCTTTGTAAAGAAACATACTCTAGACAGGATTTCCTTTCACTAGTGGCACAGTTCTAAGGATTCATTCTCTCCATGAATGTCAGCTAAAACCGTTATTAAAAAAATGAAATATCCCTAAAACAAAACCGTATAACTACCGGATTCACATGAAGATGACCTAGTGGAGACAAGCTGGACCTCACCTTACCAACAAGCTATCAAATCTGTTATGTTTAAACAGTGAGACCTCCAAGGAAGGAGATGCCAAGTAGTGCTTCAAAGCTTCGGACCACAATCAAACACAGCATCCTTTTCAACAGAAGCAGAAGCTCATCTGAATATGATCAAGGATGCTGACATCAACATTCAATCATCTCCTCACTCATCCAGGAAGAGGGGGAGATCAGTGACTACTGTACTTTATTGTGTTCAACCAAATCACCATGTTACAAAAATAGCAAGCTGCCATAATAAAAAATAAGGCTCCTCTATCCAGCACCAGATAGCATCATTTTACTTTCAAGCCTAGAAATTGCACACTTGTATATAAACGAACCGAAGATGAGGATTGAGAGTTCATCTTGGTGGATTTTTCCTTTGATGAATATGAAGTGTCCTTCCTTATCTTTTTTGATGACTTTTAGTTGGAAATTGATTTTATTTGATATTAGAATGGCTACTCCAGCTTGCTTCTTCTGACCATTTGCTTGGAAAGTTGTTTTCCAGCCTTTCACTCTGAGGTAGTGTCTGTCTTTGTCTCTGAGGTGTGTTTCCTGTAGGCAGCAGAATGCAGGGTCCTCATTGCGTATCCTGTTTGTTAATCTATGTCTTTTTATTGGGGAGTTGAGGCCATTGATGTTGAGAGATATTAAGGAATAGTGATTATTGCTTCCTGTTATATTCATATTTGGATGTGAGGTTATGTTTGTGTGCTTTTCTTCTCTTTGTTTTGTTGCCAAGACGATTAGTTTCTTGCTTCTTCTAGGGTATAGCTTGCCTCCTTATGTTGGGCTTTACCCTTTATTATCCTTTGTAGTGCTGGATTTGTAGAAAGATATTGTGCAAATTTGGTTTTGTCATGGAATATCTTGGTTTCTCCATCAATGTTAATTGAGAGTTTTGCAGGATACAGTAACCTGGGCTGGCAGTTGTGTTCTCTTAGGGTCTGTATGACATCTGTCCAGGATCTTCTGGCCTTCATAGTTTCTGGCGAAAAGTCTGGTGTGATTCTGATAGGTCTCCCTTTATATGTTACTTGACCTTTTTCCCTTACTGCTTTTAATACTCTTTCTTTATTTTGTGCGTTTGGTGTTTTGACTATTATGTGACGGGAGGTGTTTCTTTTCTGGTCCAATCTATTTGGAGTTCTGTAGGCTTCTTGTATGTCTATGGGTATCTATTTTTTTAGGTTAGGGAAGTTTTCTTCTATGATTTTGTTGAAGATATTTACTGGTCCTTTGAGCTGGGAGTCTCCACTCTCTTCTATACCTATTATCCTTAGGTTTGATCTTCTCATTGAGTCCTGGATTTCCTGTATGTTTTGGACCAGTAGCTTTTTCTGCTTTACATTATCTTTGACAGTTGAGTCAATGATTTCTATGGAATCTTCTGCTCCTGAGATTCTCTCTTCCATCTCTTGTATTCTGTTGGTGAAGCTTGTATCTACAGCTCCTTGTCTTTTCTTTTGATTTTCTATGTCCAGGGTTGTTTCCATGTGTTCTTTCTTGATTGCTTCTATTTCCATTTTTAATTCCTTCAACTGTTTGATTGTGTTTTCCTGGAATTCTTTCAGGGATTTTTGTGTCTCCTCTCTATGGGTTTCTACTTGTTTATTTATGTTTTCCTGGAATTCTTTCAGGCATTTTTGCGATTCCTCTCTGTAGGCTTCTACTTGTTCTCTAAGGGAGTTCTCCACGTCTTTCTTGAAGTCCTCCAGCATCATGATCAAATACGATTTTGAAACTAGATCTTGCTTTTCTGGTGTGTTTGGATATTCCATGTTTATTATGGTGGGAGAATTGGGCTCCGATAGTACCATGTAGTCTTGGTTTCTGTTGCTTGGATTCCTGCGCTTGCCTCTCGCCATCAGATTATCTCTAGTGTTACTTTGTTCTGCTATTTCTGACCGTGGCTAGACTGTCCTATAAGCCTGTGTGTCAGGAGTGCTGTAGACCTGTTTTCCTGTTTTCTTTCAGCCAGTTATGGGGACAGAGTGTTCTGCTTTCGGGCGTGTAGTTTTTCCTCTCTACAGGTCTTCAGCTGTTTCTGTGGGCCTGTGTCTTGAGTTCACCAGGCAGGTTTCTCGCAGGGGAAAAGTTGGTCCCACCCATGGTTCCACGGCTCAAGTTTGCTCGTGGGGTACTGCCTAAGTCCTCTCCGCGGCGGCAGCAACCGGGAAGATCTGCGCCGCTCTTTCCGGGAGCCTCTGTGCACCAGGGTTCCAGATGACGTCCGGTGTTTTCCTCTGGCGTCTGGATGTTCGCAGAGTGCAGTCTCTTCTGGTTTCCCAGGCGTGTCCGCCTCTCTGAAGGTTTAGCTCTCCCTCCCACGGAATTTGGGTGCAGAGAACTGTTTATCTGGTCTGTTTCCTTCAGGTTCCGGCGGTGTCTCAGCCGCAGGGGTCCTGCCACTCCTGGGCCCTCCTCTATGGGAACCCAGAGGCCTTATACAGTTTCCTCTTGGGCCAGGGATGTGGGCAGGGGTGGGCAGTGTTGGTGGTCTCCTCTGCTCTGCCGCCTCAGGAGTGCCCACCTGACCAGGCGGTGAGGTCTCTCTCCCACGGGGTTTGGGAGCAGAGAGCTGCTGCGGGCCGGGATCCGCGGGTCTCATTGTGTCTCTTTATAGCAATGAAACCCTAACTAAGTATTATAAACCTAACCACCTATTCATGGCTAGAGAGTTCATGGATCTTAGAGGAGAACCAACTACTGTCACTTTCCTAAATCAGTATAATTTCTAACTGTAGTCTGAATATATCTTTTTACTTCTATAAATAAATGTAGGTCTCACCCCTCATAAAAGGGGCTATAGGGACTATTAAAAAAATCCTCAACTGATAAAGATACAAAGAACAACTGACTGTGGGGCGCCCAACCTGAACGGATACATTTACAATACAGTCCCTACACCGAAGACTCAGGGGATATCACAGAACAGGGACAGGAAGATTGTAAGACCCAGAGGACCAAGGTGTATGCTGTGACATAGTAGCTTGTATCCAAGACAGGGAAGATGCACCCATGGAATCTTAATAATATGGCTTTCTAAACAAGACCTGCATAATGATATCTTAATGTGGATAGGAAAATCTTCCAAAATTTCTATAGCACCATTAATAAATTAATGGATTCATACAAAATCTTTTGCATTTAGCTCAACTTTTAGCAGATAGGTAGGTTGTATATATGCTTTTAGCACCCAGAAGAGAAAGTAACTATTAGTGAACAATTATACAAAGGAGGACAAAAAAAATCTTATAGCTTCAGGTGTTTAAACCATGTTCAGAGTCAAGCTAAGCAAAAAGAGACCTGTGACTTCATTCCACCCATGTTCTCTGTTACATGGCACCATGTACTCAAGAAGAACAATACATGACATGTGATAGTAAAAGAAAACAAGAAAAAAAGAACAACTTTGATACCATTCTCCTTTTATGACTATGTAGAAAGAGTGGGAAACACAATTAAAAAGCAACTTTAAGGAAAGACAACCCAAGTACAAGGCAAGACAGGGACAGATACAGAAAGAAAGATACTAGCTTTAAGGGCATTTCTAGAAGACATGTAAGCTTCTTGAAAATATTTGAAAAAACAAAGGTTTAATTTCTCTTCTATAGATCTTTATTGTATATAGAGTAGACATGAGAAGGAATAAACAGAATGAAGTAGACTCAAAGTGAGGATCTTCTTATTACCTGGAGCTACCCAGAAGAGAAAACCAAGCTGCATTGTCAGGGACCCTCTTCAAGTCAAAATGCAAACATCATACTACAGAAGACTTCAGGTTCTCCTTCAGGCAAAGGTTTTAAAGATATCTTTCAACCATCTTCATATGATATGTCTATCCATTGTTCTCTTTTTACTTAACAGTACCACAAAACAATACATAGTAACCACCAATGAAGGAAATAGTATTCAATCTTAATTCAAATAAGTAGTATCAAGAGTTGGGTCACTGGGAGGGCAAACTGATACTACTGGTAGAAATGAGGCAGAAGAGAATAGCCAGGACCCATGTGCACTTCCTACTTCCAGGTAAAATGATCAGGGTTGATATTCAGTTGTGTGTAGATTGATGTCATTATGCATGTGAAGGCAGGTACAGGATAGAACAAAGCTTGTCATTGGACGAGAAGGAAAGATGGACGGGAACAAAGTTTTAGAAGCAAGAAAGAGGGGCTGGAGTGAGGAAAGAAGCTGGGAGAACATGGCAACAGATGTTAAGATTCTTCTTTGTGCATAGATACAGGTTGATATGACTGTTTTTAAGGGATGGGTGTGTATAGGATTTTGTGCTGTCTAGATTGGCAAATTATATCTTATCAATTGAATAAGAGGTTATTGTATGGTGTGTTCTTTCATGTAGTGATTTAATTGAGTCCACAGCAAGAGAGCTTCAAGATAGGTGGTCTCTGTACCTGGTGGCCTGGTGTGGTGGCAACCTGCCTTGGTAACTAGATGGGTAGAGAGATTGCTGCCAGGCTCAGAGAGTAGCTGTCAGCAGTGTGTGGTGGGACGTGGAGGTTAGTGGGTGAGACGCTTTGTTTACTGAGATGAAAATATCCCATAGCCGCCAAGTGGCCCTACATATGGTGCGGGGAATAGTAGGAGATAAAAGACCACCCCCTGCCTTTTTTTATCTGCAACAGTTGTGCTCTTTCGGAATACAACCATGGAGAGGAAAGAAGAGTACATGAATCAAGGCATTCACTCCTGAAAGTAGATCAGCACACTACAGTTGTCTTGAGCACGATACCAATGACAATACTCTCAAACAACTATAGGGAATGGTCCCCTTACATGTGGCAAGCTCAAGACATTACCCGCATGGCTTCTTGAATGTGGTCCTGTCGAATCAGTTCTGCTGAGCAGTCCATGTACCACTTCAAACAGCGGATGAGCTCCCTGGTAAGAGAATATTTACAGAAATTCCATTTTAATCAAAAGGTTATATAATTATAAACATGTATTTAGTCAAATAGAAAAAATCAACAAAAACTATCAAGTGGGAAAAAATACTCTGTTGATGAGCTAGAGTGATGGGTCCATCGCAGGTGTAGAATTCTCATATTATCTGAGAGAGATACATTCTCTTTCCATAAGGGGCTACAGAATTTTACCAGCAACCACAAACATAGATTCCCACTCTCATTTTCCCAAAACTTAGATTGTTTTACGTATTTTGATTCATCCTAAATTACAACATTTCCAGAACACACAAAACTAACTAGTAGACTGAATAAAAGTATATAATTTTAAATGTCACTCCATTCCACACCTCATTTCCAGAGGACCAAGTCACATGGGGAAAATGAGTTTACTGGGTCAGAAGTATTACAATTTTTTTTTATTACCTTGAGTATTTCTTATATACATTTCGAGTGTTATTCCCTTTCCGGTATCCGGGCAAACATCGCCCTCCCCCCTCCCCTCTCCCCTTTCTTATGGGTGTTACCCTCCCAACCCTCCCCCCATTGCCGCCCTCCACCCACCAGTCTAGTTCACTGGGGGTTCAGTCTTAGCAAGACCCAGGGCTTCCCCTTCCACTGGTGCTCTTACTAGGATATTCATTGCTACCTATGAGGTCAGAGTCCAGGGTCAGTCCATGTATAGTCTTTAGGTAGTAGCTTAGTACCTGGAAGCTCTGGTTGCTTGGCATTGTTGTACATATGGGGTCTCGAACCCCTTCAAGCTCTTCCAGTTCTTTCTCTGATTCCTTCAACGGGGGGTCCTATTCTTAGTTCAGTGGTTTGCTGCTGGCATTTGCCTCTGTATTTGCTGTATTCTGGCTGTGTCTCTCAGGAGAGATCTACATCCGGCTTCTGTCGGTCTGAACTTATTTGCTTCATCCATCTTGTCTAATTGGGTGGCTGTATATGTATGGGCCACATGTGTGGCAGGCTCTGAATGGGTGTTCCTTCAGTCTCTGTTTTAATCTTTGCCTCTCTCTTCTCTGCCAAGGGTATTCTTGTTCCCCTTTTAGAGAAGGAGTGAAGCATTCACATTTTGATCATCCGTCTTGAGTTTCATTTGTTCTAGGCATCTAGGGTAATTCAAGCATTTGGGCTAATAGCCACTTATCACTGAGTGCATACCATGTATGTCTTTCTGTGATTGGGTTAGCTCACTCAGGATGATATTTTCCAGTTCCAACCATTTGCCTACGAATTTCATAAAGTCGTTCTTTTTGATAGCTGAGTAATATTCCATTGTGTAGATGTACCACATTTTCTGTATCCATTCCTCTGTTGAAGGGCATCTGGGTTCTTTCCAGCTTCTGGGTATTATAAATAAGGCTGCAATGAACATAGTGGAGCACGTGTCTTTTTTATATATTGGGGCATCTTTTGGGTATATGCCCAAGAGAGGTATAGCTGGATCCTCAGGCAGTTCAATGTCCAATTTTCTGAGGATCCTCCAGACTGATTTCCAGAATGGTTGTACCAGTATGCAATCCCACCAACAATGGAGGAGTGTTCCTCTTTCTCCACATCCTCGCCAGCATCTGTTGTCCCCTGAGTTTTTGATCTTAGCCATTCTCACTGGTGTGAGGTGAAATCTCAGGGTTGTTTTGATTTGCATTTCCCTTATGACCAAAGATGTTGAACATTTCTTTAGGTGTTTCTCAGCCATTCGGCATTC
This sequence comes from Rattus norvegicus, assembly GCF_021556685.1. Lineage (NCBI taxonomy): Eukaryota > Metazoa > Chordata > Mammalia > Rodentia > Muridae > Rattus > Rattus norvegicus. Next base: position 115,398,754 of record NC_141541.1, read on the forward strand.
CTCAGCTGTGAATTCTTTGTTTAGCTCTGAACCCCATTTTTAATAGGGTTATTTGTTTCCCCGCGGTCTATCTTCTTGAGTTCTTTGTATATTTTGGATATAAGGCCTTTATCTGTTGTAGGATTGGTAAAGATCTTTTCCCAATCTGTTGGTTGCCGTTTTGTCCTAACCACAGTGTCCTTTGCCTTACAGAAGCTTTGCAGTTTTATGAGATCCCATTTGCCGATTCTTGCTCTTAGAGCGTAAGCCATTGGTGTTTTGTTTAGGAAATTTTTTCCACTGCCCATGTGTTCTAGATGCTTCCCTAGTTTTTCTTCTATTAGTTTGAGTGTGTCTGGTTTGATGTGGAGGTCCTTGATCCACTTGGACTTAAGCTTTGTACAGGGTGATAAGCATGGATCGATCTGCATTCTTCTACATGTTGACCTCCAGTTGAACCAGCACCATTTGCTGAAAATGCTATCTTTTTTCCATTGGATGGTTTTGGCTCCTTTGTCAAAAATCAAGTGACCATAGGTGTGTGGGTTCATTTCTGGGTCTTCAATTCTATTCCATTGGTCTATCTGCCTGTCTCTGTACCAATACCATGCAGTTTTTATCACTATTGCTCTGTAGAAGTATTACAATTTTAAGAAGAGAAGAATCAGCACATTTGTGGGAAGGAACTGGAACAAATTACCCCTCACCCCTCAGAATAAGCTTTTTTCTTTGAATAGAATTCATTTAATAAATGAATTGTGTAAATTAAAAACATTTGGAAAGTTTAATATACATGTCTATATGGTTTATTACAGTAAATGTTCTAAGATTCCAATTCTTAAAATTTTTTATTAGATAAATTTCTTTATTTACATTTCTTTTTTTTTATTTTTATTTTTTCCATTTTTTCTTTGTTAACTTGAGTATTTCTTATTTACATTTCGAATGCTATTCCCTTTCCCGATTTCAGGGCCAACATCCCCCTAACCCCCCCTCCCCTTCTATATGGGTGCTCCCTTCCCCATCCTCCCCCCATTCCCGCCTTTTCCCCAAACAATCACGTTCACAGGGGGTTCAGTCTTGGCAGGACCAAGGGCTTCCGCTTCCACTGGTGATCTTACTAGGCTATTCATTGCTACCTACGAGGTTAGAGTCCAGGGTCAGTCCAAGTATATTCTTTGGGCAGTGGCTTAGTCCCTGGAAGCTCTGGTTGCTTGGCATTGTTGTTCAAATGGGGTCTCAATCCCCTTCAAGCTCTTCCAGTCCTTTCTCTGATTCCTTCAACAGGGGTCCTGTTCTCAGTTCAGTGGTTTGCTGCTGGCATTCGCCTACGTATGTGCTGTGTTCTGGCTGTGTCTCTCAGGAAAGATCTACATCCGGTTCCCGTCGGCCTGCACTTCTTTGCTTCATCCACTTGTCTAATTGGGTGGCTGTATATGTATGGGCCACATGTGTGGCAGGCTCTGAATGGGTGTTCCTTCTGCCTCTGTTTTAATCTTTGCCCTCCCTATTCCCTGCCAAGGGTATTCTTGTTCCCCTTTTAAAGAAGGAGTGAAGCATTCACATTTTGATCATCTGTCTTGAGTTTCATGTGTTCTGTGCATCTAGGGTAATTCAAGCATTTGGGCTAATAGCCACTTATCAGTGAGTGCATACCATGTGTGTTTTTCTGTGATTGGGTTACCTCACTCAGGAGGATATTTAACAGTTCCCTCCATTTGCCTATGAATTTATAAAGTCATTGTTTTTGATAGCTGAGTAATATTCCATTGTGTAGATGTACCACATTTTCTGTATCCATTCCTCTGTTGAAGGGCATCTGGGTTCTTTCCAGCTTCTGGCTATTATAAATAAGGCTGCGATGAACATAGTGGAGCACGTGTCTTTTTTATATGTTGGGGCATCTTTTGGGTATATGCCCAAGAGAGGTATAGCTGGATCCTCAGGCAGTTCAATGTCCAATTTTCTGAGGAACCTCCAGACTGATTTCCAGAATGGTTGTACCAGTCTGCAATCCCACCAACAATGGAGGAGTGTTCCTCTTTCTCCGCATCCTCGCCAGCATCTGCTGTCACCTGAGTTTTTGATCTTAGCCATTCTCACTGGTGTGAGGTGAAATCTCAGGGTTGTTTTGATTTGCATTTCCCTTATGACTAAAGATGTTGAACATTTCTTTAGGTGTTTCTCAGCCATTCGGCATTCCTCAGCTGTGAATTCTTTGTTTAGCTCTGAACCCCATTTTTTAATAGGGTAATTTGTCTCCCTGTAGTCTAACTTCGTGAGTTCTTTGTATATTTTGGATATAAACTCTCTATGTGTTGTTGGATTTGTAAAGATCTTTTCCCATTCTGTTGGTTGCCGTTTTGTCCTAACCACAGTGTCCTTTGCCTTACAGAAGCTTTGCAGTTTTATGAGATCCCATTTGTCGATTCTTGCTCTTAGAGCATAAGTCACTGGTGTTTTGTTCAGGAAATTTTCTCCAGTGCCCATGTGTTCGAGATGCTTATCCACTTTTTCTTCTATTATTTTGAGTGTATTTGGTTTGATGTGGAGATCCCTGATCCACTTGGACTTAAGCTTTGTACAGGGTGATAAGCATGGATCGATATGCATTCTTCTACATGTTGACTCCAGTTGAACCAGCACCATTTGCTGAGAATGCTATCTTTTTTCCATTGGATGGTTTTGGCTCATGGGCAAAAATCAAGTGACTATATGTGTGTGGGTTCATTTCTGGGTCTTCAATTCTATTCCATTGGTCTATCTGTCTGTCTCTGTACCAATACCATGCAGTTTTTAATCACTATTGCTCTGTAATACTGCTTGAGTTCAGGGATAGTGATTCTCCCTGCAAGCCTTTTTTGTTGAGGATAGTTTTAGCTATCCTGGATTTTTTGTTATTCCAGATGAATTTGCAAATTGTTCTGTCTAACTCTTTGAAGAATTGGATTAGTATTTTGATGGGGATTGCATTGAATCTGTAGATTGCTTTTGGTAAAATGGCCATTATTACTGTATTGATCCTGCCAATCCATGAGCATGGGAGATCTTTCCATCTTCTGAGGTCTTCTTGAATTTCTATCTTCAGAGGCTTGAAGTTCTTATTGTACAGATCTTTTACTTGCTTGGTTAAAGTCACACCGAGGTACTTTATATTATTTGGGACTATTATGAAGGGTGTCGTTTCCCTAATTTCTTTCTCGGCTTGTTTCTCTTTTGTGTAGAGGAAGGCTACTGATTTATTTGAGTTAATTTTATACCCAGCCACTTTGCTGAAGTTGTTTATCAGCTTTAGTAGTTCTCTGGTGGAACTTTTGGGATCACTTAAATAAACTATCATATCATCTGCAAATAGTGACATTTTGACTTCTTCTTTTCTAATCTGTACCCCCTTGATCTCCTTTTCTTGTCTGATTGCTCTGGCTAGAACTTCAAGAACTATATTGAATAAGTAGGGAGAGAGTGGGCAGCCTTGTCTAGTCCCTGATTTTAGTGGGATTGCTTCAAGTTTCTCTCCATTTAGTTTAATGTTAGCAACTGTTTGCTGTAAATGGCTTTTACTATGTTTAGGTATGGGCCTTGAATTCCTATTCTTTCCAGGACTTTTATCATGAAGGGGTGTTGAATTTTGTCAAATGCTTTCTCAGCATCTAATGAAATGATCATGTGGTTTTGTTCTTTCAGTTTGTTTATATAATGGATCACGTTGATGGTTTTCCGTATATTAAACCATCCCTGCATTCCTGAGATGAAGCCTACTTGATCATGGTGGATGATTGTTTTGATGTGCTCTTGGATTCGGTTTGCCAGAATTTTATTGACTATTTTTACGTCCATATTCATAAGGGAAGTAGGTCTGAAGTTCTCTTTCTTTGTTGGGTCTTTGTGTGGTTTAGGTATAAGAGTAATTGTGGCTTCATAGAAGTAATTCAGTAGTGCTCCATCTGCTTCAATTTTGTGGAATAGTTTGGAAAGTATTGGTATGAGGTTTTCTGTGAAGGTCTGATAGAATTCTGCACTAAACCCGTCTGGACCTGGGCTCTTTTTGGTTGGGAGATATTTAATGACTGCTTCTATTTCGTTAGGAGTTATGGGGTTGTTTAAATCGTTTATCTGTTCCTGATTTAACTTCGGTATCTGATATTTGTGTAGGAAATTGTCCATTTTCTGCACATTTTCAAGATTTGATGAATATAGACTTTTGTAGTATGATCTTATGATTTTTTTGAATTTCCTCTGATTCTGTAGTTATGTCTCCCTTTTCATTTCTGATTTTGTTAATTTGGACACACTCTCTGTGTCCTCTCGTTAGTCTGGCTAAGGGTTTATCTATCTTGTTGATTTTCACAAAAAACCAACTTTTCGTTCTGTTGATTCTTTCTATGGTCCTTTTTGTTTCTACTTGGTTGATTTCAGCTCTGAGTTTGATTACTTCCTCCCTTCTATTCCTCCTGGGTATATTTGCTTCTTTTTGTTCTAGAACTTTTAGGTGTGCTGTCAAGCTGCTGATATATGCTCTCTCCTGTTTCTTTCAGCAGGCACTCAGAGCTATAAGTTTTCCTCTTAGCACAGCTTTCATTGTGTCCCATAAGTTTGGGTATGTTGGACCTTCATTTTCATTAAATTCTAAGAAGTCTTTAATTTCTTTCTTTATTTCTTCCGTGACCAGTTTATCGTTGAGTAGAGCATTGTTCAACTTCCATGTATATGTGGGCGTTCTTCCCTTATTGTTATTGAAGACCACCTTTAGGCCATGGTGGTCTGATAGCACTCATGGTATTATTTCTATCTTTCTGTATCTGTTGAGGCCAGTTTTCTGACCAATTATATGGTCAATTTTGGAGAAAGTACCATGAGGTGCTGAGAAGAATGTATATCCTTTTGCTTTAGGATAGAATGTTCTATAAATATCAGTTAAGTCCATTTGGTTCATGACTTCTTTTAGTCTGTCTATGTCTCTGTTTAATTTCTGTTTCCATGACCTGTCCATTGATGAGAGTGGGGTGTTGAAATCTCCTACTATTAATGTGTGAGGTGCAATGTGTGTTTTGAGTTTTCGTAAGGTTTCTTTTATGTATGTAGGTTCCCTTGTACTTGGGGCAGAGATATTTAAGAATGAGAGTTCATCTTGGTGGATTTTTCCTTTGATGAATATGAAGTGTCCTTCCTTATCTTTTTAAATGACTTTTAGTTGAAAATTGATTTTATTCGATATTAGAATGGCTACTCCAGCTTGCATCTTCAGACCATTTGCTTGGAAAGTTGTTTTCCAGCCTTTCACTCTGAGGTAGTGTCTGTCTTTGTCTCTGAGGTGTGTTTCCTGTAGGCAGCAGAATGCACGGTGCTCATTGCGTATCCAGTTTGTTAATCTATGTCTTTTTATTGGGGAGTTGAGACCATTGATGTTGAGAGATATGAAGGAATAGTGATTTTTGCTTCCTGTTATATTCATATTTAGATGTGAGGTTATGTTTGTGTACTTTTCTTCTCTTTGTTTTGTTGCCAAGACGATTAGTTTCTTGCTTTTTCTAGGGTGTAGCTTGTCTCCTTATATTGGGCTTTACCATTTATTATCCTTTTTACTGCTGAATTTGTAGAAAGATATTGTGTAAATTTGGTTTTGTCATGGAATATCTTGGTTTCTCCATCTATGTTAATTGAGAGTTTTGCAGGATACAGTAACCTGGGCTGGCAGTTGTGTTCTCTTAGGGTCTGTATGACATCTGTCCAGGATCTTCTGGCTTTCATAATCTCTGGCGAGAAGTCTGGTGTGATTCTGATAGGTCTGACTTTATATGTTACTTGACTTTTTTCCCTTACTGCTTTTAATATTCTTTCTTTATTTTGTGCATTTGGTGTTTTGACTATTAAGTGATGGGAGGAGTTTCTTTTTTTTTAAATTTATTTAATACTTAATAATTCTTTGGTTTCCGGGCAAACATCCCCCTCCACCCTCCCCTTCCTTATGGGTGTTCCCATCCCAACTCTCCCCTCATTGCCGCCCTCCCCCCAACAGTCTAGTTCACTGGGGGTTCAGTCTTAGCAGGACCCAGGGCTTCCCCTTCCACTGGTGCTCTTACTAGGATATTCATTGCTACCTATGAGGTCAGAGTCCAGGGTCAGTCCATGCATAGTCTTTAGGTAGTGGCTTAGTCCCTGGAAGCTCTAGTTGCTTGGCATTTTTGTACATATGGGGTCTCGAGCCCCTTCAAGCTCTTCTACTTCTTTCTCTGATTCCTTCAACGGGGGTCCTATTCTCAGTTCAGTGGTTTGCTGCTGGCATTCGCCTCTGTATTTGCTGTATTCTGGCTGTGTCTCTCAGGAGAGATCTACATCCGGCTCCTGTCGGTCTGCACTTATTTGCTTCATCCATCTTGTCTAATTGGGTGGCTGTATATGTATGGGCCACATGTTGGGCAGGTTCTGAATGGGAGTTCCTTCAGTCTCTGCTTTAATCTTTGCCTCTCTCTTCCCTGCCAAGGGTATTCTTGTTCCCCTTTTAGAGAAGGAGTGAAGCATTCACATTTTGATCATCCGTCTTGAGTTTCATGTGTTCTAGGCATCTAGGGTGATTCAAGCATTTGGGCTAATAGCCACTTATCAGTGAGTGCATACCATGTATGTCTTTCTGTGTTTGGGTTAGCTCACTCAGGATGATATTTTCCAGTTCCAACCATTTGCCTACGAATTTCATAAAGTCGTTGTTTTTGATAGCTGAGTAATATTCCATTGTGTAGATGTACCACATTTTCTGTATCCATTCCTCTGTTGAAGGGCATCTCGGTTCTTTTCAGCTTCTGGCTAGTATAAATAAGGCTGTGATGAACATAGTGGAGCACGTGTCTTTTTTATATGTTGGGGCATCTTTTGGGTATATGCCCAAGAGAGGTATAGCTGGATCCTCAGGCAGTTCAATGTCCAATTTTCTGAGGAACCTCCAGACTGATTTCCAGAATGGTTGTACCAGTCTGCAATCCCACCAACAATGGAGGAGTGTTCCTCTTTCTCCGCATCCTCGCCAGCATCTGCTGTCACCTGAGTTTTTGATCTTAGCCATTCTCACTGGTGTGAGGTGAAATCTCAGGGTTGTTTTGATTTGCATTTCCCTTATGACTAAAGATGTTGAACATTTCTTTAGGTGTTTCTCAGCCATTCGGCATTCCTCAGCTGTGAATTCTTTGTTTAGCTCTGAACCCCATTTTTTAATAAGGTTATTTGTCTCCCTGCGGTCTAACTTCTTGAGTTCTTTGTATATTTTGGATATAAGGCCTCTATCTGTTGTAGGATTGGTAAAGATCTTTTCCCAATCGGTTGGTTGCCGTTTTGTCCTAACCACAGTGTCCTTTGCCTTACAGAAGCTTTGCAGTTTTATGAGATCCCATTTGTCGATTCTTGATCTTAGAGCGTAAGCCATTGGTGTTTTGTTTAGGAAATTTTTTCCAGTGCCAGTGTGTTCCAGATGCTTCCCTAGTTTTTCTTCTATTAGTTTGAGTGTATCAGGTTTGATGTTGAGGTCCTTGATCCACTTGGACTTAAGCTTTGTACAGGGTGATAAGCATGGATCGATCTGCATTCTTCTACATGTTGACCTCCAGTTGAACCAGCACCATTTGCTGAAAATGCTATCTTTTTTCCATTGGATGGTTTTGCTCCTTTGTCAAAAATCAAGTGACCATAGGTGTGTGGGTTCATTTCTGGGTCTTCAATTCTATTCCATTGGTCTATCTGTCTGTCTCTGTACCAATACCATGCAGTTTTTATCACTATTGCTCTGTAATACTGCTTGAGTTCAGGGATAGTGATTCCCCCTGAAGTCCTTTTATTGTTGAGGATAGTTTAAGCTATCCTGGGTTTTTTGTTATTCCAGATGAATTTGCAAATTGTTCTGTCTAACTCTTTGAAGAATTGGATTGGTATTTTGATGGGGATTGCATTGAATCTGTAGATCGCTTTTGGTAAAATGGCCATTTTTACTATTAATCCTGCCAATCCATGAGCATGGGAGATCTTTCCATCTTCCGAGGTCTTCTTCCGTTTCTTTCTTCAGTGTCTTGAAGTTCTTATTGTACAGATCTTTTACTTGCTTGGTTAAAGTCACACCGAGGTACTTTATATTATTTGGGTGTATTATGAAGGGTGTCGTTTCCCTAATTTCTTTCTCGGCTTGTTTCTCTTTTGTGTAGAGGAAGGCTACTGATTTATTTGAGTTAATTTTGTACCCAGCCACTTTGCTGAAGTTGTTTATCAGCTTTAGTAGTTCTCTGGTGGAACTTTTGGGATCACTTAAATAAACTATCATATCATCTGCAAATAGTGATATTTTGACTTCTTCTTTTCCGATCTGTATCCCCTTGATCTCCTTTTCTTGTCTGATTGCTCTGGCTAGAACTTCAAGAACTATATTGAATAAGTAGGGAGAGAGTGGGCAGCCTTGTCTAGTCCCTGATTTTAGTGGGATTGCTTCAAGTTTCTCTCCATTTAGTTTAATGTTAGCAACTGTTTGCTGTATATGGCTTTTACTATGTTTAGGTATGGGCCTTGAATTCCTATTCTTTCCAGGACTTTTATCATGAAGGGGTGTTGAATTTGTCAAATGCTTTCTCAGCATCTAATGAAATGATCATGTGGTTTTGTTCTTTCAGTTTTATATAATGGATCACGTTGATGGTTTTCCGTATATTAAACCATCCCTGCATTCCTGAGATGAAGCCTACTTGATCAGGGTGGATGATTGTTTTGATGTGCTCTTGGATTCGGTTTGCCAGAATTTTATTGAGTATTTTTGCGTCCATATTCATAAGGTAAATTGGTCTGAAGTTCTCTTTCTTTGTTGGGTCTTTGTGTGGTTTAGGTATAAGAGTAATTGTGGCTTCATAGAAGGAATTCGGGAGTGATCCATCTGTTTCAATTTTGTGGAATAGTTTGGATAATATTGGTATGAGGTCTTCTATGAAGGTCTGATAGAATTCTGCACTAAATCCGTCTGGACCTGGGCTCTTTTTGGTTGGGAGACCTTTAATGACTGCTTCTATTTCCTTAGGAGTTATGGGGTTGTTTAAATGGTTTATCTGTTCCTGATTTAACTTCGGTACCTGATATTTGTCTAGGAAATTGTCCATTTCCTGTAGATTTTCAAGTTTTGTTGAATATAGGCTTTTATAGTAAGATCTGATGATTTTTTGAATTTCCTCTGAATCTGTAGTTATGTCTCCCTTTTCATTTCTGATTTTGTTAATTTGGACACACTCTCTGGGTCCTCTCGTTAGTCTGGCTAAGGGTTTATCTATCTTGTTGGTTTTCTCAAAGAACCAACTTTTGGTTCTGTTGATTCTTTCTATGGTCCTTTTTGTTTCTACTTGGTTGATTTCAGCTCTGAGTTTGATTATTTCCTGCCTTCTACTCCTCCTGGGTGTATTTGCTTCTTTTTGCTCTAGACCTTTTAGGTGTGCTGTCAAGCTGCTGACATATGGTCTTTCCTGTTTCTTTCTGCAGGCACTCAGCGCTATGAGTTTTCCTCTTAGCACAGCTTTCATTGTGTCCCATAAGTTTGGGTATGTTGTACCTTCATTTTCATTAAATTCTAAAAAGTTTTTAATTTCTTTCTTTATTTCTTCCTTGACTAGGTTATCATTGAGTAGAGCATTGTTCAATTTCCACGTATATGTGGGCATTCTTCCCTTATTGTTATTGAAGACCAGTTTTAGGCCGTGGTGGTCTGATAGCACGCATGGCATTATTTCTATCTTTCTGTACCTGTTGAGGCCCGTTTTTTGAACAACTATATGGTCAATTTTGGAGAAAGTACCATGAGGATCTGAGAAGAAGGTATATCCTTTTGCTTTAGGATAGAATGTTCTATAAATATCTGTTAAGTCCATTTGGCTCATGACTTCTCTTAGTCTGTCTACGTCTCTGTGTAATTTCTGTTTCATGATCTGTCCATTGATGAGAGTGGGGTGTTGAAATCTCCCACTATTATTGTGTGAGGTGCAATGTGTGTTTTGAGCTTTAGTAAGGTTTCTTTTATGTATGTAGGTGCCCTTGTATTTGGGGCATAGATATTTAGGATTGAGAGTTCATCTTGGTGAATTTTTCCTTTGATAAATATGAAGTGTCCTTCCTTAACTTTTTTGATGACTTTTAATTGAAAATTGATTTTATTTGATATTAGAATGGCTACTCCAGCTTGCTTCTTATGACCATTTGCTTGGAAAGTTGTTTTCCAGCCTTTCACTCTGAGGTAGTGTCTGTCTTTGTCTTTGAGGTGTGTTTCCTGTAGGCAGCAGAATGCAGGGTCCTCGTTGCGTATCCAGTTTGTTAACCTATGTCTTTTTATTGGGGAGTTGAGGCCATTGATGTTGAGAGATATTAAGGAATAGTGATTATTGCTTCCTGTTATATTCATATTTGGATGTGAGGTTATGTTTGTGTGCTTTTCTTCTCTTTGTTTTGTTGCCAAGACGATTAGTTTCTTGCTTCTTCTAGGGTATAGCTTGCCTCCTTATGTTGGGCTTTACCCTTTATTATCCTTTGTAGTGCTGGATTTGTAGAAAGATATTGTGTAAATTTGGTTTTGTCATGGAATATCTTGGTTTCTCCATCTATGTTAATTGAGAGTTTTGCAGGATACAGTAACCTGGGCTGGCAGTTGTGTTCTCTTAGGGTCTGTATGACATCTGTCCAGGATCTTCTAGCCTTCACAGTTTCTGGCGAAAAGTCTGGTGTGATTCTGATAGGTCTGCCTTTATATGTTACTTGACCTTTTTCCCTTACTGCTTTTAATATTCTTTCTTTATTTTGTGCGTTTGGTGTTTTGACTATTATGTAACGGGAGGTGTTTCTTTTCTGGTCCAATCTATTTGGAGTTCTGGAGGCTTCTTGTATGCCTATGGGTATCTCTTTTTTTAGGTTGGGGAAGTATTCTTCTATGATTTTGTTGAAGATATTTACTGGTCCTTTGAGCTGGGAGTCTTCACTCTCTTCTATACCTATTATCCTTAGGTTTGATCTTCTCATTGAGTCCTGGATTTCCTGTATGTTTTGGACCAGTAGCTTTTTCTGCTTTACATTATCTTTAACAGTTGAGTCAATGATTTCTAGGGAATCTTCTGCTCCCGAGATTCTCTCTTCCATCTCTTGTATTCTGTTGGTGAGGCTTCTATCTACAGCTCCTTGTCTCTTCTTTTGATTTCCTATATCCAGGGTTGTTTCCATGTGTTCTTTCTTGATTGCTCCTATTTCCATTTTTAATTCCTTCAACTGTTTGATCTTGTTTTCCTGGAATTCTTTCAGGCATTTTTGCGATTCCTCTCTGTAGGCTTCTACTTGTTCTCTAAGGGAGTTCTTCACGTCCTTCTTGAAGTCCTCCAGCATCATGATCAAATATGATTTTGAAACTAGATCTTGCTTTTCTGGTGTGTTTGGATATTCCATGTTTATTTTGGTGGGAGAATTGGGCTCCGATGATGCCATGTAGTCTTGGTTTCTGTTGCTTGGGTTCCTGCGCTTGCCTCCCGCCATCAGATTCTCTCTAGTGTTACTTTGTTCTGCTATTTCTGACAGTTGCTAGACTGTCCTATAAGCCTGTGTGTCAGGAGTGCTGCAGACCTGTTTTCCTGTTTTCTTTCAGCCAGTTATGGGGACAGAGTGTTCTGCTTTCGGGCGTGTAGTTTTTCCTGTCTACAGGTCTTCAGCTGTTCCTGTGGGCCTGTGTCTTGAGTTCACCAGGCAGGTCACTTGCAGGGGAAAAGTTGGTCCTACCTGAGGTTCCGAGGCTCAAGTGTGCTCGTGGGGTACTGCCTAATCCTCTCCTCGGCGGCAACAACCGAGAAGATCTGTGCCGCTCTTTCCGGGAGCCTCCGTGCACCAGGGTTCCAGATGGCGTTTGGTGTTTTCCTCTGGCGTCTGGATGTGCGCAGAGTGCAGTCTCTTCTGGTTTCCCAGGCGTGTCCGCCTCTCTGAAGGTTTAGCTCTCCCTCCCACGGGATTTGGGTGCAGAGAACTGTTTATCCGGTCTGTTTCCTTCAGGTTCCGGTGGTGTCTCAGCCGCAGGGCTCCTGCCGCTCCTGGGCCCTCCCCTACGGGAACCCAGAGGCCTTATACAGTTTCCTCTTGGGCCAGGGATGTGGGCAGGGGTGGGCAGTGTTGGTAGTCTCCTCCGCTCTGCAGCCTCAGGAGTGCCCACCTGACCAGGCGGTGAGGTCTCTCTCCCACGGGGTTTGGGAGCAGAGAGGGAGGAGTTTCTTTTCTGGTCCAATCTATTTGGAGTTCTGCAGGGTTCTTGTATGCTTATGGGAATCTCTTTCTTTAGCTTAGGGAAGTTTTCTTCTATGATTTTGTTGAAGATATTTACTGGTCTTTTGAGCTGTGAGTCTTCACTCTCTTTTATACCTATTATCCTTAGGTTTGATCTTCTCATTGAGTCCTGGATTTCCTGTATGTTTTGGACCAGTAGCTTTTTTCGTTTTACACTATCTTTGACAGTTGAGTCGATGATTCCTATGGAATCTTCTGCTCCTGAGATTCTCTCTTCTATCTCTTGTATTCTGTTGGTGATGCTTGTAGCTACGGCTCCTTGTCTCTTCCATTGGTTTTCTATATCCAGGGTTGTTTCCCTGTGTTCTTTCTTGATTGTTTCTATTTCCATTTTTAATTCCTTCAACTGTTTGATTGTGTTTTCCTGGAATTCTTTCAGGGATTTTTGTGATTCCTCTCTATAGGCTTCTACTTGCTTATTCATGTTTTCCTGCATTTCTCTAAGGGAGTTCTTAATGTCTTTCTTGAAGTCCTCCAGCATCATGATCAAATATGATTTTAAATCTAGATCTTGTTTTTCTGGTGTGTTTGGATATTCAGTGTTTGCTTTGGTGGGAGAATTGGGCTCTGATGATGCCATGTAGTCTTGGTTTCTGTTGCTTGGTTTCCCACGCTTGCCTCTTGCCATCAGATTATCTCTGGTGTTACTTTGTTCTGCTATTTCTGACAGTGGCTAGACTGTCCTATAAGCCTGTGTGTCAGGAGTGCTGTAGACCTGTTTTCCTGTTTTCTTTCAGCCAGTTATGGGAACAGAGTGTTCTGCTTTCGGGCGTGTAGTTTTTCCTGTCTACAGGTCTTCAGCTGTTCCTGTGGGCCTGTGTCCTGAATTCACCAGGCAGGTCACTTGGAGCAGAAGAGTTGGTCTTACCTGTGGTCCTGAGGCTCATGTTTGCTCATGAGGTGTTGCTTATGAGCTCTCTGTGAGGGCAGCAACCAGGAGGACCTGCGCCCCCCTTTCCGGGAGCCCCCATGCACCAGGGTCCCAGATGGCTTTTGGTGTTTTCCTCTGGAGTCAGAAATGTGGGCAGAGTGTAGTCTCTTCTGGCTCCCAGGCGTGTCTGTCTCTCTGAAGTTTTAGCTCTCCCTTCCACAGGATTTGGATGCAGAGAACTGTTGATCCGGTCCCTTCAGGTTCTGGTGGTGTCTCGAGCGCAGGGGACCTGCAGCTCCAGTGCCCCTATCTACCGGTTCCCAGAGGCCGTATACAGTTTCCTCTTGGGCCAGGGATGTGGGCAGGGGTGGGCAGTATTGGTGGTCTCTTCTCCTCTGCAGTCTTAGGAGTCTTTACTTACATTTCAAATGTTATTTCCTTTCCTGGTTTCCTGTACATAAGCACCCATCCACTCCCCCCCCTCCCCCATATGGGTATTCCCATCCATCCTCCTACCGCCCCCACCCCCAAGTGGGAAAGCATGAGAAGAGACAAAAGCACTGTATAGTAAAAGGAGATCCCACGGGAAAGAGCCTTCAAAATTATGGAAGAAGGGGGATCTCTGAGTCTTCTCAGTTTCCTGAGTGAGTGGAGAATCTTCATTTATTTTTGGTCTACCCTGTATGACTTCTGACATGGAGTCAGGCACTAGGTAAAATCATAGTTTAAGAATATCTTGTCCTTAGTAGTAGAAAGAAGGCTGGGTTTCCTCTAACAGTCACAGAAAGTGCCTGTCAGTTCTTCATTCGTACGAATAGGCTACAGAAGGTATACAGCTTGATTTCTCCTGGGCTGCCATGTCTAATCTCTTAAGGTACCATATTTTAAAGGGGCAGGTCTATGCTCTAACAGGAAGCTATGCAGGTCCATGATCTCACAGGATGCTATATACATTTACATGACAAGACATTACAGAGGTAAAAGGGGTCCAACTAGTAACAGTTTTGTGTCCTTAAACACATTATTTAATCCCCTGTGCCTTACTCTCTTCACCTGACATATGGAGGAAATAACAGTACATCTCAAAGTCATTGTTGAAAACTAAGAAGATGACACATGAAGCATATAGTGTTTACTCTCCAGAGTGCCACCCAAGTATCAGAGTTCTGAGAACTACTTCACAGAACCACTGTCAAGAATTATTTTTGGTTGCAAAAATTATGCTAATTTCATAAAATGACAATATCTTATTTACCCAATGGTCTTAGCTAATTTGTTTAGCATGAAGTATCTTTTTGTTTTATTTGGTATGCTATATTAGCTTCTCATATTTCTCATGCAAGTAAGACAATTTCAGTAGTTCTAGCATCAGTTCTTAGAAGGAAAAGTACAGAAATTATAAAATAAAGTATATTTTACATTCCAAGCAGAAAGCTGGTACATAGCCCACATTGTATTTATTGGTGACTGAATGACAGGTATTCTAATATGAGGAAAAAAGAAAGAATACTTATCTTTAACTATCTATCTATTTATCTATCTCTCTCTCTATTTTTAGAAGTTATACCTAGAATAAGGTTAGAAAAATAATTTAATAAAGGTATTTAAATCTGAAGCAGAGAAGCAAAAACATCTCTGTTTTTAGATCTCACATATGTTCACTGATTACTCTCCTAGTGGTTATGATCATGAGAGAGAGTGTGGGGGAGTCACTGAAGAGCTCACGACAACATTGTTAAAAAGACAGAACCAGGGTAAGACAGCTGGAAAGGGGAGCAGATAGTAGAACACATGGTTAAATGTGAATAGAGAAGGATAAGGGTTGGTAAGGTTTAAGGAGAGGTTAATTAAAAGTAAGAATATAAGGAATTACGTGGAAACCAAGTATTCTATAAGCTAAATAAAATATATATTTTAAAAATAAATTTTAATGGAGGAAATCTGCATGAGTGGAGGTCAATCTCAGAAGCCACAGGCATTCAAATATCCCAGTGCTAGGTATAACTTTACCTCCCTGTGAGTTGTGGTCAGGGAGGTCCAGAGACCCAAAACAAGGTAGGCTGTGGCCCTGCTCTTTAGTTGGTAAGACCTTCCTGTTGAAGACACCAAACATCTCGGTTGCAGGACATGAGAAATAATGCTGGAACTAAACTAGAAACCCCCTCCCTGCTGCCTGACACACACAGTCACAGAATTTTCTGGGCTGGTTTCAGGGGTAGAAAACCCATCAACTCTTTCATCCAGTAGTGGACCTTAAGTGCTACAATGCTAACCTGCCAGACAAGACCATCAGGCAATAGTGTTGAGGTTAACAGTTGGTTACTCCCTAATTGGATTTGAGGCCCACTCTACAAGAAGAAATTCAAGGCTTGATACTATAAACCTGATTTAAAGCCACACACATGGGTGGGAAGGTCTCATTACTGTTGTGTCAAATGGACGTGGTATAAAGTTGCCTTATAAGTATTTATGTTTATGTTTATGCCTTGGTCATATAAATTTCTTTTTGTAGTGAATGGCACTAAATGCAGACACGTGGCTACAAAGGTGCTGAGAACAGGTGCCTGTTGAGTGCTCAACCCTAAACAGGACATCTACAACACCCTCTTTAAGGATCAAAAACCATAAAATAAGAGAAGGTTAAAAAAAAAAGAAGAAGAAGAGCCAGACGATAGCAAGACAGGCTATAAAATGTTATCTTCTGGGCATGCCATGGGCCACTGAAATAGTAAACTAACATTACAGGCTGTTGTCTGCACTGGGCATGCACAAAACTGGGGATGTCAACAGTCAGTCAAAGGGTCATGGGCCCTGCTCCTCTTGCGAAACTACTAGGTATTGATGGATGACAAAGAAAAGGAATGTGCCAAGTGGGTGCTTGGAATTGAGCCTTAGTCCTCTAGAAGAGCAGCCAGTGCACTTAAGCATTGAGCCATCTCTTCAGCTTCCTACTGTTCATTCTTAAAAAGAAAATTCTCATACATGCTATAATGTGGACGAACATAGATGACAAAGTAACACAAGCTACTCACAGAAGGACAAATACTTTGACTCTTATATGAGGTACTTAATAGCAGTCAACATTCAAGGGCAAAAAGTACAATGTTTTCCAGAAGCTGAGGAGACTAAGAAGTTAAATGTTGAATGTTACAGAGTTTTAGAGATTTTTGGCTTGTGGGATAAAAATAATTTTGGAGATGGATGGAATTCTGGTGAAGACTGTATAACAATATCCACAGTAAGTCTTAACTACATGGAATCATAAACTTGAAAATGGTTAAGGTAGTAAATTTTATGATATTAAATATAGACATATTTTATAAAATGTGTACATAATTATGATATTACCATAATTACAAAAGTAAAATTTAAAAATTCAGGTAAATGAGTGCTGGCTGTAACTGAACTTTTTAAATTTCTGAATTTCTACTCAAATACAAGTTGCAATAATGATATAAAATACAACTTACTTGTAGGCCAGGGCTCCAGCAAAGTGCTTCTGGATATATGTGTCCATTACAGGTCGGAAGTGGAAATATTTTATGTCTCGAAGCAGGTTGATGATGAAAACCTGAGACAGATAAAAAGAAGGCCACCATAGTTCAATAGAGGCCTCAGAAAGATACCTAGGAGAGAACAGATTCGTGTTCTTCAAAGAACAAACTGCTAGTGTTCCCTATGTGAAGCAATCATATGCTTTCCATTGTCTGTATGTACATCTTGTTTTTTTCCTTCCCTTAACTTTCCACTGCAGAGCTGTGCCCGATGTTACCAAGCCTCTCCATTCGCAGCAATGACTGGTACAACATGGATCAGGGACACATAACACAATACCTGTGTAAGTGGCGTAAACACGCAGGTGTCCTACAAAACTTGGAAAAGGGAGTAATTTAATGAACAGGGAAGCAAGAAAGAATAAAAGTCAGAGGAGCAAATACTATTTGTCCATTCAAGTTTTAGCTTTAATTCCCTATCCCTTAGATTGGAAAACAGAGTCCTCTTGAATGCACATATTAAACAAAGTGTGCCAAACACTAATATCACTATCAATTTTCACTAAAGCAACCTTAGGAGTTAAAAGCAAACTCAACTGAACTTGGGACCTTTTTAGTAGTATGTGCTCTTAACTGCTGAACCATCTAGCCCTCAATTCCAATTCTTCAAAGCTGATCTTGGAAGCATCGGACATTTAGGTTGGCTGGTCAGTCTTTTTCCAGTGATAATTCTCCATACCTCTTCTATTGAAAACAAATCTGCTAACTCAGTCTAAAAGTTGCATGCTTTAGATTTTCTTTTGAAACACTTGATGGGAACGATTAATAAGGAGCCCATGCCCAATATGGTCTGAATGAGCAGGAATTGGAGGGTAAATAGCCCAGAGACCTAGGGTAGAACCAAATAGGATTGGCCAAACAAAACCACCAGTTGACCAACCCACACAAGTGAAATGGTGTTCTGTTATAGATCGGTGTCTACTCCAGTCAACATCAGAGAGGCTCATTCTGGCAAGTGATGGGAATGGATGCAGAGAAGCACAGGCCAACGTTGTAGAGAGAGGAAAAGGGAGAGGGAGATGGGTAGGGGGAGAGAGAGAGTGGGAGAGAGGAGGAGAGAGAGGGGGGAAAGGGAGAGAGAAAGGGAGGAAGCACCAGAGCGTGCATGGTCCATCATGTCCCTCCCCTGGGAGCTTGGGGAACCCACTGAAGCGAGGGAGGAAGAATTGTGAGAATAAGAGGGGTTGAGAACAATGGGAGAGCACTACAACTGATATAAACTAAGAAGGGTTCACTGGGGTGGCAGGGGATGGGGGGTGGTGGCTCACAGAGACTGAAGTGGCAATTGTGGAGCTGGTATGGACCTCCATTAGGTTCTCTCTCTATATGTTATGGTTGTAGGCTTGGTGTTTTTTTTGGGGGGGGGGATTCCTGACAGGAGTGAAGGCTGTCTCTGACTCTCTTCTTGCCTGCTCTTGGGACCGTATTTTTGTTCAGCCTTGATGAGAGTTTCTGCCTGGTCTTACTGTATCCTGTGCCATGTTTGGTCGATGTCCCTGGAAGCCTGGCTCTTTTCTAGCATGAGCCAGAGGATGAAGAAGTAGATCGGGGGGGAAAGGAGAGGTGGGGAGAACTGGAGGACTGCAGGAAGGTGAGGCTGTGGTTGGGATGTTATTGTATGAGAGAAAAAAATAAAAATAAATCAAAATTCAGGAAATGACTTACCAGAGACTGAAATACCAAAAGGCCGTATTTCTCTGTATTATCATCCAAAATCACAAAGAGTGTATCTAAGATATCCTGCAGAAACTGTAACAACACAAGAAACAAAGGGTTCATGTCTCAGGATGCACGGTCAAATTTTCATACAACAATGACTTTAGCTCCCAATAAACAAAAAAAAAATCTCCAAGAATCTTAAAAACACGACAGAACATCTAGTACCTGACTCTGCCTAGATAAGGGATAATTAGGTGGATGCTAGGGGCTTTATACAGATTAAGGGTCTTGCAGAAGATTTAAAGTCACTCTTCTCATTGGGTGAATACTAAACTTCTTTATTTTTCCTTTATTTTTATTTTTTATTTTTTGCTAAACTTCTAAAGAAAAAACAATTATAAAAAAACCCAGATAGAATACCTGTTTTGGAATAAAATTAGTGGTTCTGATACCATATTCATCTTGATAATCACTTTTCTGGGACTGGAAGAGTTGAGCTGTCTCTCACTCTTTACTGCAGCCTAGTTATGTGGAGGATTTCTGGATGAGATTATAGCACATTAGGCTTCATCTACACAAAGCTATGTTTTGGTTTAGAAATTAGAATCTCAGGAGAAAGAAAAATGCAGCCAACGAGGGCTCTCATAGGTAAAAACCTGCCAGTGTCATTCGTTGCTATTTTTTGTTCTGTTTTAAGTATCTACCTCCCCCTTAAGACTGCAAAACTAAGGAATACAATAGTAAATAACGAAGGGTGCTTGGAGTACCTGGAAAATGAAGACTCTATCATCTTGTCAATCAAATCGCATTAATGATACATTTACAATTTATTTCAAAACAATAGGAGGGAAATTAGGGTTGTTCTATTGCTATTTATGGTAAATCCAAAGCTGTTTCACTTTCTCCAGTAGAGCTTGGTCTACTGTGTAGTATTTTATTGCTGGCCTTGTGCTACTAGAAGTGCTTGGTACAATCTTTAGCTAAAGCCAACTGGGCAAACATGCTACTCTGAGCAGTCTTGAGAATACAACCAGGAAGGACAGTGTCTCATTAGATGATATATATCACAAAGATACACAGAGAATGCAGCATGCTAGAGGCTAAGAAAGTTCCCTAGAATAGACTCCAGGTAAGCAATAAGACAAAACTAATAGCTACAAATGGATTGGCAGTATTTGTAGTGTTTATAATCAAAAGCCCATGTCTCTGTGTTGAAGGCTATAAAGTAAGGAAAACAACAAAGACCTAGAGAGAAGTAAAGAAATTCAGACAGCACAACCTAACCTGGGATTGACTTTGAGCTGATTCTTTTTTTTTTTTTTTGGAGCTGGGAACCGAACCCAGGGCCTTGCGCTTGCTAGGCAAGCGCTCTACCACTGAGCTAAATCCCCAACCCCGAGCAGATTCTTTTTATGGCTATCCTTTAGTATCTTTTTCTATGGAAAGTAAAACAAGTCATGAAATAAGGTTTATAATTTAAATTATGATGTAATTATATGTGTTTATAATTATAAATAATTAAAATTATTTTATATATGACTATATTACATATAATATTCTAAGGCATTACAGGCTACTATGACCATAGCAGAAACTACATCCATATCTCTCTCTCTCTCTCTCTCTCTCTCTCTCTCTCTCTCTCTCTCTCTCTCTCTCACCCCCCATACTGCATACCCTGAATGTGAACCCTAGAACTAAGCTCACAACCATGGACAATTGTGGGTTACTGTTACTGATAACTCTCTCTGTTTAAAATGAAAAAGGGCCCCTTTGATACTGTATATAATTATTTTATAATTATAAATATATATATCATATAATTCTTAAGAGGTAATAAACTCACGGTCCCTAGTTGAGGGATGGGGCTACCCACCCACCTCAAAAATATTAATCCAGAATTCCTCCTGTCAAAAGAAAATACAGGGGCAAAGAGTGGAGCAGAGACTGAAGGAAAGGCCATCCAGACATGCCCCACCTAGGGGTCTACCCCATATGCAGACACTAAACCCACACACTATTACTGATGCCAAGAAGCACTTGCTGACTGGAGCCTGGTATAGCTGTCCTCTGAAAGGCTGTGACAGAGCCTGACCAATACAGATGCAGATATGCAGCCAAATATCAACTGAGCTCAGGGACCCCAATAAAAACAAAAACTGAAGGAGCTGAAGGGGTTTGCAATCCCATAGGAAGAAAAAAGTATCAACCAACCAGATACCCCAGAGCTCCCCGGGACTAAACACCAACCAGAGAGTACTTGTGGGGCCCGTGGCTCCAGCTGGATGTGTAGGAAGGCTCCAGATTGCCTCATCTGGCATCATTGGGAGGGGAAGCCCTTGGTCCTATGGAGGCTCCATGACTCAGGGTAGGGGATGCTAGGGCACTTAGGGAGGAGCGGATGGGCAGGTAGGGGAGGACCCTCACAGAGGCAGGGGGAAGGAGTAGGGGATAGGGGGTTTGTGGTGGGAAAACTGAGAAGGGGGAGAGCATTTGAAATGTAAATAAATAAAATAAGGAATAAAATAACCTCTGAAATTATTCCTATTCATCTTTTATGTATTTGGAGACATGGTCTTAGAGGCTTCTGGCAGAATTAGAGGGAAGGCCTTCTGCCCACATTCTGCCTTGGAGAGTGTGCTTAGATTAGGTAACAGACAAACCTTAACGATTTCTTCCCCACTGACATGCCGCAACCGCCCTAGGATGTCCATGATCCGGTCTGGGAAGGCCTTCCATTTCAGCAGAGCAAGGAGGTCCACTAGAAAACAAGCCCTAAAGGAGTTAACTCTACAAAGTTCAGCAAGGCCCAGAAGCTTTTAAACAGGCGGGATCTAGGAGACAAAACTAGTGACAGAATCTGATAAGGTTCTTTAAATGCTGAAAAAAAAAAAAGAAGAAAAATACATCCGTGCACTCTGGATGGGAACCCAAAACTATACAGTCATGGACAACTCTGTGGGCTATTACTGTGAGCAACTCCCTGTTTTGTCTTGAAGAAGCAGCTTGTATCCTAACACATGCAAGCAATGTGGAAGCAGCAACTGGAAACAATGGAACGTACCTTGTAGGTGCCATTACCTACCATTTTGCGTGAGTTTGGTAGAAGAAAGTTGTGTAGAAATGAAGAAAGACTCTTTGGTGCTACGCTGGAAGATGAGGCTGGAGGGAATATTAGGGCAGCCATTGTAGTCTTCTTTGCAGCAGGGCAAGCCCAGGTACAGGGCATGGTTGTTAAATGTGCTATTTTCATCACACTGTGGGTAAACACAGAGAGCAGAGAGTATTTCCTATGCCACACAATATGCAGAACCAAGGGGACTTCTGAATTAATGCTCGTTACTATCTTCCTAAGGTTGGACCTTGGTTTCTCTGAGTACTTTCTGCTCATAAATCTCCCAGAAGACAAAAGGATATGTGGCCTCTATCTGATACTTAAGCAGTATTAGTTAGCAGCTATGCCGTGGCAACTGCGATCACCGTGAACTGAGACAGCAGGACTTGAAACATTATTAAAGTGATAACGGCATAGAGGAGGTAGTAATGACTTCTTGGGCCTGTTGGCATTAGTTGTGGGAGAAGGACCAATGTATTAGACAAGGAAAGCCTGACCACAGCTGTCTTATTGTCCCCCACCAGTGGGCCATGTTGAATCCTCCGGCATGACCAATGAAAACCACAGAAATGACATTATACTTGAGAATGAGCAAGCTGGACTGAGGAATGGAGACAGAAGAAAGCCAGGTCCATACCTTATACACATAAAGCTCATGAATATCATCTGAGAGTGTGGTGCCATCATCACGCATCAGCGGAGAGAATGAAAAGCCAAAGAGTTTCTTTTCCCCTTTGTCCTTTGCTGCAAGCAGAGCCAATTATTAGAAATCCTCTTATGCTCGTTACTCACACTCTTTCAAACCTTAGCAATCTGATAGCAGGGAAATGAGAAATATGCTGGTATGCATCTTCACTTAATATTCTAAGGCATTACAGGCTACCATGACCACAGCAGAAACTAAATTTCTGGTCTTGATAAGACAGGAAAGGGTTCTTTAAAGTAGTTCAGAAAGTACAAACAAAAATACCCTAAATAACATTGGACACTTCAGATACTAGGGAAAGCCAGTGTTAGATCCCAAGGATGTTTTTACAAAATTATTTTTAGTTATGTATATGCTGCAAGCACACTTGCACTCCACATGTGTATGTGAGGCCAGAAGAGGACATCAGATCCTTTGGAGCTGGAGTTACAGGGAGTTGTGAATCATCTGATGTCAGGCCCTTAAGAAGAGTAGATTGGCTCTTAACTGCTGAGCCATCTCTCTAGTCTCAAATCCCATGGTTTTGAACCACTGATTTTACAATCTAAGATAGTCATTTATATCCTATTTCTGTTTCCCCATTTTCATGCCCTTAAAACAAGAATTTCACAATTCTACTTCTAGAGAAGAATTATATTTTTTATCCTCAAGGGAATATGAAGGGAGGTTTCACTCACTGGAACAATGTCTGAACTCAAAGCGGAGATGGGAGCCCCGGAATCTGTCAATGGGAATAGGTAATTTGATAATTTCTCCCCAACGAGGACTATTACTGTGGTAGAGAACAAAGGAGTGATAGGAGCTCCTATTTGGCTCTCCTGAACCCAAGCTGATACAGTCCTGAAAAAGAGAAGCAAAAATAAGGTGTTATAGCCATAGAAGAAGCACCTGGCCCCCTGACCCCTGCACATAAGCAGCAGGAGTGCTGCTTGGTCTTCATGTAGGTCCCTCAACAACTGGAGCATGGGCTATCCCTGAATCTGTTGCCTGCCTGCGGATCCTGTTCCTCTTACTGGGCTACCTTGTCGCTCAGTGGGAGAGGATGTGCCTAGTTCAGCAGTGACTTGATGAGCTGTCGGGGGAGGGGGGCTCTCCTCAGAGGAAAAGAGGATGGGGCTGAGGTGAAGATCTTTGTGAGGTGGTACTTGGGGGGAGTGGAGGGACTGGTATTAGGATGTAAAGTGAATAATTATTTTTTTAAAAAGTACCTCAATTTCTCTCTAGTCATTAGAATATTTTATCCTATATGAAGATTGTATTTTTGCACCTGACCAGATGATAACATTTGACTTAAATTCAGTACTTTTGGAAGTAACTGTGTAGACAGTATAATTGTGCTGGGAACATCCACTCTGAGGCCCATCATGGGCCACATACATCCTAGGATAGCTATGAATGATGCCCAGTACATTTGTAGATGACAACACAATGTCAAAAGGCTGGGCATTCCTGGTGGCAGTCATAGCACGCATATTCTCCTTGGCTCAGAGGTGACCACACAAGCTGACAAGCTGGAGGAGCTGGCTGGTACATCTGCATCATCGTGGTAAGTCTCATTCTGCTGAGAAGGCAGTAAGGAGCTCCATGAGAGAAGTCATCACTCATGACACCTTATCAGACCAAGAAGAAATCCTAAGTCACGAGACAGACTGCTTTGTAATCTTCCTTAATGCCATGTTGAGCTATTTTAGGTTATCTCTGTTAACTTTCCATAAGGCAAGATCAGATTTGATCTGACTTGAGCCTTTAAACATTACTACAAAGATACAGACTTAGAACTGGTCTGCCTCTTGCCCTACAAGGAGTTTGGGGCAACAAAATTAAAGAGAGCTTACTTTCCACACATGCACGAGTGGCTGGTAACTGCTTCACTGACACTTTCTTATGTAAGCAATGGTTGTGCCTATCTCAACGGTGAGTTGAGTTTACTTCATGTTTTACAGTACACACAGATCACTGTTTTATCCCTGTAAACATTCTCCTTTACTTCTATCTGTTTTGGGAGATGATTTCAACTATTTTGCCCTTTTCCTCTGTACAGTAGAGCTAATAATTTCTGTTCTGTCTCCCTTATGGAATTTTAGCCAGTACACCAAAGTGAGGTTTGAAAAAAGCTGACCTGACACGTGCACTAGAAATGAAGCCTAACTATTTTTCACCATGGTCTTTACTATGACGGGACTGAGGAAAAAAACAGACAGCCTTAGAAATCAGTCCTCTAGGACCCAATTTTCAAGGGAGAATAACAAAGAATCCATGTGATACATTGCTGGGAATAATTTTCTAGGACTGAATCTGCCCTTTTCTGTTCTAAACTTGGCACCAACAAGAAGATATCCTCAATCCAATTACAAACATAATGCTATCTCAAATAGTAAAAAGACAAAGTAGGACTTAGTAATCACCAGAAAAAAATAGGCAGTTCTGGGCTTAGCAGAATGGACAACAGGTAACATGCAGGGCAGAACTAAGAAGAATAGGTCTAAATTGGGGTTACAGGCATGTAGATCAGACACTAGGAAGAATTAGTGTGAGGATTATATGACATTAGGAATCCTTTTCAAACCACACTGTACAAATGTGTGGTTTTTCAATGGATGAAAAAAGAAGGCAGGGAAAAGTATATGGAGCAAGTGAATTCAGTCCTGCCTTTAAGGGACAAAGATGGTCCATGGAAACAATAGCTTTCATTCTACATTACTAACAAGTCTTACCTTCAAGATTTCTCCATCTGCATAAAGTACATACATGGTTACTTCAATATTCTTTTGTACACTCTTGCCCCCTCTTTCAAAGTCCCCCTTCTCCAGTGTTAGGTACAAATCATTGCGGATATCACCTGTTGAGGGGGAAAATGCAATGTGCTCACAACTACAGACATCACAGTGCCCCAGCTGCATAGGACATCAGGCTAGCATTTGGGTCCTCAGGGCATTCCAAGCTTGGTTAATAACAATGGTCTGCCCACCAACACTGGTGCAGCAGTACTCAGGTTAGTTATGTATTCTCTAAGTCTAAATTCTAAACGTGTTTGCTGTAGCTTACTTACAAAATCCTAGCTCAGATTACTGGTGTTCAGATTGCTCAGTATCTCCCCTCCAAGATGGCTGTAGTATAAGCCCCTCAAAGAAGGAAGATTTTAAAACTTATTTTAATGATGTCTGTCTTGCTACTCATCCCTTTTCTTTCTCCTAAGAGTTTCCTTTTTTTTTTCTTTTGCAAAAGCAAAGACCGTTTTATTCTGCAGAAGTCCAGCATACTGGGGTCTACCATCTTCCAAGATAGAGGTACTCCAGTGAGCTCACAGGTACAATTTAAAGCACATTAGGAGAATTCTGGGGAGGGGTGGATGACATCTATCTTAACTTGTCCCTATCTCTAGGGACATTCCAGAACCATTGCTGGGGTATGGAGGGCTGGACACTGTTTCTGGGGAAGTCTGGAAACTGTTGCTGACCCATTGCCCTTGCCTCAGGCCAGGTGGTGAGGTAGCTTCTGATGGCAGAGCAATTTCTGACTGGCTGCCTGAGACCTGGGGTTTTTACTTGCCTGGACTTGCCAAGTTCTTGGAAACAGAGATTGAAGCCTAGTCTCCTGAACTGCCAATTTGAAGCCTGTCATGGAGTCAGCCTAGTTTATCTCAAGATCAAAAGTTAAAGTCAGTTGATTTCTTCTATCACTCTCTACTTTGTATTTTAGATGCATTTTTAAATTATATTTATTTACATGAGGAGGGGTAATGCACTTGTGAAGGCCATATGGCAAGTTGCAGAAATTGGTTCTTTGTTGCCACCATATGACTGCCAGGAATGGAACTAATGTTATCACACAGGAAGTTCCTTTACTGCCTGAGGCATCTAGTTTTCTCTTTATAACTCTGAAAACTTCAGAGTCTGAATAAAAGAACAGACTACTTTCTTGGAGGCTTATCAAAATACGTTTATTACCTGGAGTCACAATGAGAGAAACAAATTTGGTTTTGGATAGCAAGTGAGCAT
This sequence comes from Rattus norvegicus, assembly GCF_021556685.1. Lineage (NCBI taxonomy): Eukaryota > Metazoa > Chordata > Mammalia > Rodentia > Muridae > Rattus > Rattus norvegicus. The sequence continues at coordinate 115,424,951 of NC_141541.1, forward strand.
CCTGGTTTGGTCAGATACAAGTGGCACTGCTGTCTTTTTTGAACCAATTGTCTCTCCCCTCTTGACTTTCAATGTGTCTTGGGCATCAAGCTCTGACCAGGTCTGTTCTATAGGGTTCTTTTGAGGTCTTCATGACTCTTCCTTCCATTCTTCAGGTCACCTTCCTATTCTAGAAGTGCAACCTAACAATCACACTTATGGACACACAAAGTTTTCAAAATAACTTGGCTTAAGTAGAGAAGAGTAGTCCATGACATATTTTTTCAGGAGCATGAAGAACTTTCTTGAGTATTGACAGCCAGCTTGTTCCTTAAGGCTCTCATGAAGGGAAAAAATACCTAAGTTCATACATGAATAGAACATATGTGGGCAGGTCTGAGGACGCCTACATCTGTAGTTTTCTCAAATTTTTTCTCTTTGGTTTGGTAGTCTGTACTTTCAATTCTGATGAATCTAGAGTATTGATCTGCTTCCTCTGTTTCAGCCTTCCTGGCATATCATTAATTGTACTGATGTGTATGGTCAGGATGGGGAAGGCAGACAAAAAAGGGAACTCAACTTCATTAGATGTCATTGTCTGGTAACAGGCTGAACAGAATTAGTCCTGGGTGTATTGAAAGCCCCTAACATCTAAAATTCAAATGAACTGAGAAATTTACTACTGACTATTGTTACTATCAAGGAATGAGTCAGAACTGATGACACATGGAACTTTTAATAACTGAAACTACCTCTAACAAAAGCCTTGTAGTTGGACATTAGCTTTCCTGTGAGATTTAAGTAATAATTCAGTTTTTAAAATAACTTAGTATTCACTGATAATATAGTTTTAATGTCTAAATCTAAAGATTAGGTGTTTGGTTTACCCTGGTTTTCAGTTTCCGGTAGTTATTTTCGAGACAGTCCACATGGCTCTTAAAAGCAGGAATCTGCTGGCTACTTGAAATGTTCCTCAACACATATACACTATTCGCCTCTATGGTTCTATATGTAGGTTAACAATAAACGTACTCTGGCATCAAATGTTTTCAAACTTAGCAATAACAATACAGAATGCTAACACAAAAGCTGATCTTACCTTGCAGACTGTTAATGACAACTGTGTGCTTTTATTTAATGAGTTGGTAGTTTTTGAGCAGGATATTTTATGTGAAAGTGCTAGCAATTTTAAAATAAGGAGCTAAGGTAGATACTCTTTCTGTTTTTACTCTTTTTTGTAACAGTACCTTTGTGATACCCTTCAAAGGTTTTAATGCAAGTACTGCCCTCTGAGGTACAGTCTCAAGCAGCTTGATTTAACAATGTCCCTGGTTGCTCTTTATTTAAAGAATAGACATGCTAGACCAGAGATAATCTCAGAAAGGTATCAGACTGATTATGGGTTATAATTTTGCAAATTATATCTCATTTTAAAAAATGACACCCTGTGAAGGTTAATGTTGCCAGAAGTTGTATCAGGTTTCATGTCAAAAGGTCTCATTGGTATCACTAAGAACACGCTCTCCTCTAATTGTCTTAGAATTAGGAGAAAACCTAAAAAGCAGGTGTGAGCAGCCAAAGTACAAATTCCAGGTGCTCTCCCACGGTTCTCCCACTCTCCACTTGTTCCCCAAGGCACTATGTATGTTCCCAAAACCCATCAATGAAATCATGCATCAAGGTTAAAGCACTGTCTTCAGGAAAAAAATTCACTCATTGATTGCAAGAAACTATTTTTCCAGGGAGGGAAGATGACAGACACTTTGTATTGAAAATGGGCAAGAGAAGGTTTGAGTGCTAGTTTTGAATGTTTGTCTGCAAGTGCCTTCCTGATTGTATTTTAATCACCTACAAAGCATGTTAAAAGATGGATTCCTAGCATCTACCCATTGGGATTATAGTGGGTCTTGTGTACATATATTTATAAAAATATCACTAGATGAATTTAATATTCTTCCTAATTTATACCATGGTGACTCGCTGAGAGGGCAGTGATAAAGTTTTCTTAGGAGCAAAGGCCTAGCAGCCCTTGGGCAGGCAGTTTGGAGAGTGCTAGGAAGGTGAGGTTTTTATGCAGAATGTTGCAGTGCAGAGAGTTGCCCTCCTAATGGGCTGTCCTAATTTAGGAATGGAGCTGGGCATCCCCACCTCTCTTTGCTAGGTACTCTCTATTTTCTAAAGATGGTAGAGGACTTCATGTTTTATTTCTCTGAGAGTTTAGTGCTTGGGTGCCATGCAACATTGTTTCTGGTCTGCATATGAATTAATTGGGTTCATTCCTGTAAGAGGGTCTCAGAATAAATTGGCTCCTCTTCTTTCACAGCTCTTATAATAGCCAGTGTCAGCTGCTGGTATAGCAGCAGGTCAAGGAACTTGTTACTTAACAGAAGGCAGGGGTAGGCAAGCTTCCAATACAGATCTGATAGTATTTTAGATATGGTGGGTCTGTTGCATATTGTGTTTTCATAATCCTTTATTATGTTAAAAAATTCTCAAGAAGAAAGATCTAGTTCAAGACCAATCTACATTATACAGAGAGAAACTGTCAGACAAATACAAACATTTTTGGCTGGCAAGTGTGCAAAAAACAAAAGGACTTCTGGCTAGATTTGGCTCAGGAGACTAGAGTGAGTGTGAATGTATGTATATTTAACTTCTACTATATATTTAAAAATATCCAGATTTCTGTGAACCTACAGAAACAATTTCTGGAAGTAAAGGTTTGAACCTGAGGCCACATTATCACGATAGGAACTGGCCTGAAATACTTCTTATAAAGGAGGAGTTCTGAGAAGGCAACAGTGCTGTTCAGTCTCCAGAAAGATTAGCGGGTAGGGGAGTACTCTGACAGTCTGGCCTCCCAAAATGTGCACTCTAGTAACTCCGGAGAAACACCGCATTGCCATTTACAATTTGTTTCTTCTAGTAGTCTCCTCACTGGTAACAGAATCTCTGTCTAGTTCTATACTAGAACACTCTGCTAGCCGGACGGTCTCTTGTTAATACTGAGCTTGCTCAGCAGTTTTGGGTTCTGTGGATGACATCGCTCTGGCCTCTCTGCAATTCCATCCTGGTAGGAATGATTCATGAGGACCAGACAGATCTGTATTTATGAACTGATTCATATTTTGTACTATAGAGATATGGCCAAAGCCTAATCAGGTAAATACTAACCATGGTCCCATGAACACATCTGTAGCAAATCAATCTAACACAGGTCTTGTGGATTATCCTTCCCCAAAAATCATGTTTGTATGTGCTTGCCCTTTTTATGAAATATGTCTTAGCATAACTAAAGAGAAAACATTTTTGCTTTTCTGATTGTATGGCTCAGAATAAAAACTACTCATTTTCTTTTTAATTGAAGTAACACATCATGTCTCATTTAAAAGTTCTTTCCTCGGGGCTGGGGATTTAGCTCAGTGGTAGAGCGCTTACCTAGGAAGCGCAAGGCCCTGGGTTCGGTCCCCAGCTCTGAGAAAAAAAAAAGGAAAAAAAAAGTTCTTTCTTCTATCTACACACTGCAAATTTAAGATATTTTTAAATGTCCTCAGATCTTAATAAACAACAAAAAACATATATGGTGTTTTAGATTAGGCTGGTAGCTTCTCCTTTAGTTTTTGTCAGTTACCCAGGAAAGTGAGACTGATGAAGGATTAATAATGTCCATGACACCCCACCCCAGGATCACGACATTCCATGAGACAATGGTGATGGGAACAAGGCAGGCAATAAGCAGTCAGGACACAAAATCAAGAACTTACACCCAACTATCTTCATCTCTGCATCAGAAAGAAAGGGGCGAGAATGAGGGGACAGCACAGAGAAAAACAGGAACAAGTAAGACAAACAGGAAGAGAAAGAAACATCACTTGTAGGTCAGTGATGAAACATGCACTTTTTATTAAGGATCAAAGAAAATGACAAGAGTGTATTTACAGCACAAAGGCAAAAATCAGAGGGTTCTTAAGAGGCCTGGTGAGTGTGTATAGCTGTTCTCTAATGCGCAAGCAGGAACGAACCACCCATGTCCAATGCAGGGCACTTTCTAAATTATGGTACACTCTCTCTTTTAGTTTAGATTTAAATTTCATTTATTGTTATTGTTAGTGTGTATGCAAGTATGATGTGTGTATGAGTATAGGTTTATGGGAGCTCTGATATAAGTGTAGAGGTCAGAGGACAAATTTCAGGAGCTAGTTACATCGTAGGTTCTGGGGATCAAACTCAGACTTACACAGCAAGTACTTTTACTCTATTAACCATCTGGGTAGTCCTAAAACATGGTTCTTTCAAAACACACACACACACACACACACACACACACACACACACACACACACACACTCTTATGTCTTTGAAGCCCACATGAGGAAGTCAGATCCCAAGAAGCTGAGGTTACAGTATTTGTGACCCACACAATAGGAGAACTGGGAACTGAACTCTGGCATTCTGCAAGAGCAGTGAATAATCTTAACCACTGAGCCATCTCTCAGTCCTAAGATATGATTCTTAAAGAAGTTCCCAAACCAGTACCTAAGAGCTGGTAAGAAAGCCAAACTGCTAGGCCCTGACTCAAAAAATCAGAAGCTATTGAGGTGGCTACAATAATCTATTTTTCTAAGTCCTGCAAGTAATTCTGATTCACATTAACATCAGAGAACCACTGCTTTAGGGGAAGACTTATTCTAGTTAGAACAAGATAGTAATTCATAAGTAGACTTTTATATTAAGATAGAAAACCAACTAAATTGAAACTTGACCCATATCAACTAGAGACTAAATACCCTAAGAAATTTAAGGCTTTGAAAACAGGTTAAACCACTGTACTTCTCACAGAACCATAGAAAAATTTTGGAATTCCATTAACCCCAACACACAGGTTTTCCAGGAAAAATGAAAGAGGCTACAGAAGGTGTTGGCACACTGCTACTGGCTTAAGTGTGGTCTAGAGGAAGGGTACAGTAGCTTCTTCAACAGGATATTTTGAAGCAGGTTACAATATATTGGCTGACAAGAGTTCTCTGTGGCATTACAGTGGCTAAATGCTGACCCAGGAATCATGGGGAATGACATGCATATCTGCTTGTTCCCCTGGAATATCTGTTCTAACCCAGTCTTTCTTACTCATCTTTTTAAAACATAGAGGACTAAGGGTGTGTTATAGAGCCATTAGTTTTTGTACTGGATAAAAATAATCTTGAAGAAAGGAGAAAACAAAAAATATTGTGATTAACCAATAAAAGGTTTTATGTGGTTAGTTTAAAATAAATGAAGTGATGGCTTGGTTAGTTCAATGCTACTTGCATAAATATGAGGGCCTAAGTTCAGATCCCCAGTACCATGTACAAAGTCAAATATAACAGCATGTATCTGTAACTCTAGCATGTGAGAGCATGGAGACATAAGAGGCTTGACTAGCTAGTCTAGCCAATTAGTGAGTTCTAGGATCAGTGAGAAGCCTTGTCTCCAAAAGATAGTGTCAGAAAACATTTAGTGTTAACCTTTGGCTTCTATGTCACACACACACACACACACACACACACACACACACACACACTCACTCATTCACACACTCACACACACTCACACACACCAACATATGAATACAAACACACACTTGCACACTTACACAAAGAACAAACTATGAGTTACATATGGTAGAGCCGACCTCAAATAGCAGCATTTGGGAGGTAGAGGCAAAAGGATCAAAAGTTCAAGGCCAGCCTCACCTATACTCACTTATGTAAGGAGCACAAAGCCTTCATTTCTTAATCAGTCAAGGCTAAAATTCCCATATCTATTAGTTCTTTTATGATACAACATGGCATTTTCTGTTTGGCATGCCTTTTTTCAGGGCTTTCAGGGCAATGTTTCTCAGAATCTCTGCAGTATCACCGTTGCCTCTCACTCTTTAAAGAGGCAGAAGCAGAGTTAGAAGGCTTAGTCAGGGACTCAGCTGTGGTACACAGGAGGTCTTCTGCTTTCAACAGCCACCTGACGTGTGTATAAACTCTCATGGAAAGCAATGAAAAGATGTCAGAAAGACCATTTTAGAAGTGACATGTGAGATACCTGTGCCTAGAGTCTGGCTTAACTCCCCCTGTGCAGCTCTAGCAACATGTTTTGACAGGGATCTATCTGGGCCAGCCCGACAAAAATAGACTTCTCCATATGAGTATCTGGTAGTTTCTGCCAAATGCTGGGTACTTTAAAATAAGGATCACAGCTTACGAGTAATTCTAATTTTTCATTTACTATAATTTCTCAGACTTTAGTGTTGATAAGCTCAGTTACTGACATAGTTTCTTTTCTGTTCTTGTGCCATGTGTCCATGTGTCAAGAAGATAAAACTGCAACTTCTTGTAAGTTGGCCAGCACTCGGAAGCAGAGGGACTGTTGCAATCCAGGTGCAATATTCTCTTAGAAGAAGGGTGCCCCAGTTTCAGAAGGAAGGATGGCTAGGACTTATAACTCTCTCCAAGGCTTTTCTTCCTACAGTCACTGTTCCTAAGACAGACTGACCACAATACCTAAACACATGAGTGCACACACTCATGGGCGCACACACGTACATGCACACACATGTACACACATACACCCAAGTGTATACATATACATACACATGGAACTGCTTGACAGAGAAGCACTCTAATTGCTGCCTGAACTATCCCTATAATTTTAACTGGAGTTTATTTCTTTCCAAATTCTGGTTAGTAAGTTTCAATTCCAGAAGCGATTAGGATATTAATGTCCAAATAGTCTACAAAAAACTTAGAAGAAAGGAAGGACTTAAAGAACTCATATGATTCCACAGTTAGCATCTCAGTTATCTAATTTTGAAAGGTCATTAGGTCAATTTTTGTAAGCCTCTATTCTTTCTAAACCATGGTTGCAAAGCTAGAGACTGTTGTTTGGGCTTTTCTTTCCCTGATTATGGGGTATAGGCAGGTCTGAAGAATGGGATCAGGAAAAGTATAGGAAAAACTTCCAATGGAATACTCACCTGTACAATAGGCAGATGGAGGCCCTTCATAAGCATGAAGTCTCCTAGCACTTAGCAATAAACATAATTGGCCTAGCTGGCCTAAATTTGCTATCGAAAGAGCCCCTGTGTTCATCAGTAGGAAGTAAAGGCTGTGCACAGCAGCTTGCTCTGCACTCACAGTGTCCATGGGGAGAGAATGAAAGCCATATAAAATAAATCTGAGCAAGATGGAGTAGCTGAAAGGCAGCAGAACACACTGTGTGGGCCTTCTTTATGCTTAAGTCATACTCTTCTTTGGGAGAATATTGGCAAATGTTCCCAATGAGAGGATGACTGAAGAAGCAGGAAGAACTAACAGATGACCTCCAGAATAGTGACAATTTAGTCCATCCTGATCTGGTTTTTCTCAGCAAAACAAGCCTTGTACAAGGAATTAAAACTCAGCTGAGGGTAGGTCTGCCTCTCCTAAACTATATTCAGACAACCAGGTATCTGTCTGTTCTGAGACCCCCATTCCTTCACATCTTCTTGATTATCAAACTGCCTGCCATCAATCTCTACCCAGCTCTTTCCCATCTAACAGCTGCTTCACCTCTAGTAGTTTACTTGGATCTATCTACCTCAGTCCACCTAGTAGAAAGCATGTGCCTAGTATTTGCCTATGGACTTCCATAGAAATACTGAGAAATGACCAGGCAGGAATATGTGGAGTACTGAAATCTATATATACTATTCATGTGATCTATTTTTTGTTACATTAAAATGTACTTGTAATTCCTATACAAATGACAGTCTCTGATAGTGCAGGCACATATTTTGATAAATTCTTCCCCTTAAGCAGGAAATTCTTACAAAGTAATCCTTAACTAGGGAATGTGATGGAAGAGGTGGTTACAAAACACATCTCTATGAAGAAATTTCATGTTGATTCTCTTATCACCAAGACTCCCCAAGCCTATCTGCTGAACTGTCATACTGCCCCGAGGAACATGGTGTGGGGGCTTCTGGTAAGAACAAATGCTTATAAGACCCAGAGGTCTACTGCTAGAAACGACACTCAGCTACCTGACTTGGAAGGCAGAGACTTTGATGACTGTGTAGCTCACCTGAATGGCTTACCACCTGCTTAAGAAAGGAGCACTAAACTCCATCCTGCTAATAATGCACCTTCCTTCCCATCCCCAAGTAGTTCTGCCTACCTGGCATGATAACATCAGGGAATCCCAATTTTCTTGTAATTGCTAGTCCTCTATTAAATATCATGGGATTTTCTCTCCGGATCTGTTCCATGTCACCACGAAAAAGCTGTAGAGAAATAATAAGACCTACAAAAAGAAAACATTTTCTTATTCAGACTGCCCAGTGAACATTACTAAAAAAGACACCAATTTTGGTCTCTTTTTCATCTCTCCTGCCATAGTGCTAGAGATAGAACTTAAGATTACATCTTGGGCAAGCACATTATCATTAATCTATACCATTGCCCTGAAAGTTTTCTTAGAAAAATAATCAAAGTAGAAAATATTACTTATTTTGAAGCACAAATAGAAAGCTATAAAATTAAGGTGATCTCAACATCACACAAAATGAGTCCATTAAACACAGACTAGTCTAAAGTCATAGAGACTGAGCTGCCTCCTTCCTGCTCTTCAGCATCCTGCCTAGGGACTGCCAGGCTCCTACAAAATTTGGGATGTTGTAGATGAACAATGCAAGTTGTGCACTCAGGGCACAATGTAGACAAACTGCAAGGCCCTAGGTTCAACATCCAAGGCTGCCAAATGATAATAATAAAACCATGAAAAAAGTTCTCAGGACACACATACTACAGATTTTAGAGAAATTAATTGGTCAGCAGTGAAGGTCTCAACCTTCGTAGCTGCCGATATGAATCTCCTTTGCCGGCCCTCCCACCTGGGAAGTATCTTTCAACAAGAAAAAAATGCCAGACTTTGTGGAGATTTTATACTGTTATGTAAAACAAATTTTTAATTTTCAACAGGTGCTATGAAGATTAAAACAGAATTTATATAAAAGAGGTTATGAAATGATTTGAAGGTAGAAACTCAGGGAAAAAACCATTCTATATAAATTGGATCTACAACAGTATATAAAAGTGCTTAGGCTTTTAAGTAGTAGTTCTAATTTAATAATGAGTGTTGAACTTAGAAAACAATCTACAGTGTAAAATTTCACCGAGGTCCATATATAAATTACTTAAACACAGGTTGAGAGGAAGGTAAAAGAAATGAAGTTGATTAAGAGGAAAGCTGCTTTGAAAGACTTTCTTCCTGGTTCCAGACTCTTCACTAACTCATTACTGTCAGGCTTTCTTCATGATACTGAGATCCAACAGGAACAGAAAAAAAAACTGAGACTGATATTTGTCTTTTTGTTAAAGAAAACAGACTTTGAAATGTTACAAACCTTAAAACACTTTACTCACTGGACTGGAGTTGAAGTTAGCAAAGTGTATAGAGGTCATTATTAAAAAGGTCAAACTGTATTTTAGTCAGCAGATACTAAAATGTCTTAAATGACTATATGAAGAACTACAACTAGAAATTTCCTAGGAAGGAAACAATGTGGATAGGAAATTTAACTTTACACAGCACAATCAATCAATACCAACCACCGCAGTGTAACATTAGCACTTTACAAATGCAACACCAAATTTTCTAGCCAAAGAAATACATCACCATGGCTGGCACTGGGGGCAGAGTACTTGGTACTTGACTTTCGGATGATGTTCTCATGAATCTGGGTCCATTCACTCTCGTTGTTACATCTGTAACAGAAGGACACATCTTATGGCTCATAAAAAAATAGGGTACAGAGCTTAACAGAGACTACTCAACGGAAGAATCTCAAATGCCAAGAAGCACTTAAAGACATGTTCAATGTCTGTAGTCTTTAGGAAACTGCAAATCAAAATAACCCTGAGATCCATCTTATACACATCAGAATGGCTAAGATCAAAAACTCAAGAGTCAGCCCATGCTGCCAAGGATGTAGAACAAGGTGAACACTCCTCCATTGCTGATGGGAGTGCAAACTTGTACAACTACTCTGGAAATCAATCTGGCTATTTCTCAGAAAATTGAAAACAGTTCTACCTAAAGAACTCCAACTATACCACTCCTGGCCATATACCTAAAAGATGCTCCACCATACTACAAGGACATGTGGTCCACTATGTTATGGCAGCTTTACTCATAATAGCCAGAAGCTGGAAACAACTCAGATGTCTCTCAGTTGAAAAATGGACACAGAAATTGTGGTTCATTCACACAGTGGAATATTATTTAGCTATTAAAAACAAAGACATTATAAGTGTTGTAGGCAAATGAAAGAAGCTAGAAAATATTCTGAGTGAGATAACCGAGACCCAAAAGGATATGCATGTATGTCCTCACTGATAAGTGGACATTAGCCATAAAATACAGGTACTATGCTACATGCCACAGCCCCAAAGAAGCTAAACAAGAAGTAAGGCCCAAGCAAGGATGCTTGATCTCACTTAGGAAAATAAAATAGTCATAGGAGGCAGATGGAGAAAGGGATCTAGGTGGGATAGGAGATGGGAAGGGGATGGGAGGGATACAGGATCAGGTATGGGGCAAGTCAGGAGAATGAATGGAAATCTGCAGCTGGGGTGGGAATCATTGCTAGGCTGTGCCAGAGACCTGGGATGGGGGAGGCTCTAAGAAATCAATGGGAGTGATTGTAGCTGAGACTCATAGCAGTGGGGATAAGGAATCTGAAGAGGCGACCTCCTGTAAACAGGCAGGATGCCCAGCAAAGAGATAAGGACATCAATTTACCTACAAAACTTTGAACCATAATTTGTCTACAAGTAACTCAGGGACAAAGATGGAGCAGAGACTGAGGAAACATCCAACCAACACTCAAAACAACTTGAGACTCATCCCATGGGCAAGCACCACTCCTGACACTATTAGTGATATTCTGTTATGCTTGCAGACAGAAGTCTAGCATAACTGTCCTCTAAGAGGCTCCACCCAGCAGCTGACTGAAACAGATGCAGAGACTCCTAGCCAAATGCTGGATAGAGCTCAGAACTCTTATGGAGGGAAGAGGACTGATGGCCTCAAAGGGAATAAGAATTCCACAGGAAGACCAACAGAGTCAACAAACCTGAACCGTTGGGGTGATCTCAAAGACTGAACCAACAGCATACAAGCTGGACCTAGAACTCCCATACATATATAGTAGATGTGTAGCTCAGTCTTTATGTGGGTCCCCCAATAACTGGAGCAGGAACTGTCCCTAATGCTGTTGCCTGTCTGTGGAATCCATTCCCCTAACCAGGCTATTTTGTCTAGCCTCAATGGTTGAGGATGGACCTACCCATGCAGAAACTTGATGTGCCATGGAATGGGGGATATCTGGGGGGCGGAGACCTCAACCCACTCAGAGAAGAGGAGGGAGACATGGGGGAGGGACTGTGTGAGGTTGGCTCCAGGGGGCAGTGATTGGGATGTAAAGTGAATAAATAACTAAATTAATTTTAAAAAGAAGATTCAAACCATCTGGTATAGTGGCCCAATGTGTACTAATAAATTTGAAGAGAAAGAAATTTCTTACTCTCATGCAGAAACAAGCATATTTTACAATTAGATAAAGCTCTTTTATTGTTAAATATTAAAGATTGATACTTTGGTGCAGAATTCTATCAAACCTTCATAGAAGACCTCATACCAATATTATCCAAACTATTCCACAAAATTGAAACAGATGGAGCCCTACCGAATTCCTTCTACGAAGCCACAATTACTCTTATACCTAAACCACACAAAGACACAACAAAGAAAGAGAACTTCAGACCAATTTCCCTTATGAATATCGACGCAAAAATACTCAATAAAATTCTGGCAAACAGAATTCAAGAGCACATCAAAACAATCATCCACCATGATCAAGTAGGCTTCATCCCAGGCATGCAGGGATGGTTTAATATAAGGAAAACCATCAACGTGATCCATTATATAAACAAACTGAAAGAACAGAACCACATGATCATTTCATTAGATGCTGAGAAAGCATTTGACAAAATTCAACACCCCTTCATGATAAAAGTCCTGGAAAGAATAGGAATTCAAGGCCCATACCTAAACATAGTAAAAGCCATATACAGCAAACCAGTTGCTAACATTAAACTAAATGGAGAGAAACTTGAAGCAATCCCACTAAAATCAGGGACTAGACAAGGCTGCCCACTCTCTCCCAACTTATTCAATATAGTTCTTGAAGTTCTAGCCAGAGCAATCAGACAACAAAAGGAGATCAAGGGGATACAGATCGGAAAAGAAGAGGTCAAAATAACACTATGTGCAGATGACATGATAGTATATTTAAGTGATCCCAAAAGTTCCACCAGAGAACTGCTAAAGCTGATAAACAACTTCAGCAAAGTGGCTGGGTATAAAATTAACTCAAATAAATCAGTTGCCTTCCTCTATACAAAAGAGAAACAAGCCGAGAAAGAAATTAGGGAAACGACACCCTTCATAATAGACCCAAATAATATAAAGTACCTCGGTGTGACTTTAACCAAGCAAGTAAAAGATCTGTACAATAAGAACTTCAAGACACTGAGGAAAGAAATTGAAGAAGACCTCAGAAGATGGAAAGATCTCCCATGCTCATGGATTGGCAGGATTAATATGGTAAAAATGGCCATTTTACCAAAAGCAATCTACAGATTCAATGCAATCCCCATCAAAATACCAATCCAATTCTTCAAAGAGTTAGACAGAACAATTTGCAAATTCATCTGGAATAACAAAAAACCCAGGATAGCTAAAGCTATCCTCAACAATAAAAGGACTTCAGGGGGAATCACTATCCCTGAACTCAAGCAGTATTACAGAGCAATAGTGATAAAAACTGCATGGTATTGGTACAGAGACAGACAGATAGACCAATGGAATAGAATTGAAGACCCAGAAATGAACCCACACACCTATGGTCACTTGATTTTTGACAAAGGAGCCAAAACCATCCAATGGAAAAAAGATAGCATTTTCAGCAAATGGTGCTGGTTCAACTGGAGGGCAACATGTAGAAGAATGCAGATCGATCCATGCTTATCACCCTGTACAAAGCTTAAGTCCAAGTGGATCAAGGACCTCCACATCAAACCAGACACACTCAAACTAATAGAAGAAAAACTAGGGAAGCATCTGGAACACATGGGCACTGGAAAAAATTTCCTGAACAAAACACCAATGGCTTATGCTCTAAGATCAAGAATCGACAAATGGGATCTCATAAAACTGCAAAGCTTCTGTAAGGCAAAGGACACTGTGGTTAGGACAAAACGGCAACCAACAGATTGGGAAAAGATCTTTACCAATCCTACAACAGATAGAGGCCTTATTTCCAAAATATACAAAGAACTCAAGAAGTTAGACCGCAGGGAAATAAATAACCCTATTAAAAAATGGGGTTCAGAGCTAAACAAAGAATTCACAGCTGAGGAATGCCGAATGGTGGAGAAACACCTAAAGAAATGTTCAACATCTTTAGTCATAAGGGAAATGCAAATCAAAACAACCCTGAGATTTCACCTCACACCAGTGAGAATGGCTAAGATCAAAAACTCAGGTGACAGCAGATGCTGGCGAGGATGTGGAGAAAGAGGAACACTCCTCCATTGTTGGTGGGATTGCAGACTGGTAAAACCATTCTGGAAATCAGTGTGGAGGTTCCTCAGAAAATTGGACATTGAACTGCCTGAGGATCCAGCTATACCTCTCTTGGGCATATACCCAAAAGATGCCTCAACATATAAAAGAGACACGTGCTCCACTATGTACATAGAAGCCTTATTTATAATAGCCAGAAACTGGAAAGAACCCAGATGCCCTTCAACAGAGGAATGGATACAGAAAATGTGGTACATCCACACAATGGAATATTACTCAGCTATCAAAAACAACGAGTTTATGAAATTCGTAGGCAAATGGTTGGAACTGGAAAATATCATCCTGAGTGAGCTAACCCAATCACAGAAAGACATACATGGTATGCACTCATTGATAAGTGGCTATTAGCCCAAATGCTTGAATTACCCTAGATCCCTAGAACAAACGAAACTCAAGACGGATGATCAAAATGTGAATGCTTCACTCCTTCTTTAAATGAGGAAAAAGAATACCCTTGGCAGGGAAGGGAGAGGCAAAGATTAAAACAGAGACTGAAGGAACACCCATTCAGAGCCTGCCCCACATGTGGCCCATACATATACAGCCACCCAATTAGACAAGATGGATGAAGCAAAGAAGTGCAGACCGACAGGAGCCGGATGTAGATCGCTCCTGAGAGACACAGCCAGAATACAGCAAATATAGAGGCGAATGCCAGCAGCAAACCACTGAACTGAGAATAGGTCCCCTATTGAAGGAATCAGAGAAAGAACTGGAAGAGCTTGAAGGTGCTCGAGACCCCAAAAGTACAACAATGCCAAGCAACCAGAGCTTCCAGGGACTAAGCCACTACCTAAAGACTATACATGGACTGACCCTGGACTCTGACCCCATAGGTAGCAATGAATATCCTAGTAAGAGCACCAGTGGAAGGGGAAGCCCTGGGTCCTGCTAAGACTGAACCCCCAGTGAACTAGTCTATGGGGGGAGGGCGGCAATGGGAGGAGGGTTGGGAGGGGAACACCCATAAGGAAGGGGAGGGGGGAGGGGGATGTTTGCCCGGAAACCGGGAAAGGGAATAACACTCGAAATGTATATAAGAAATACTCAAGTTAATAAAAAAAAAAAATTGATACTTTGGGAAACAGTAGAAACGAAAATGAACCCTTGCATATATGTAATAAGAATATGCATATTAATATATAACATATGTAAATATATAAAACTTTGAAACTTTAAAATGAATGCTTGCGAGGGGCTGGGGATTTAGCTCAGTGGTAGAGCGCTTGCCTAGGAAGCGCAAGGCCCTGGGTTCGGTCCCCAGCTCCGGGGAAAAAAAAGAACAAAAAAAAATGAATGCTTGCTAGATGCATATACATAAACATCATATAATATATAATATGTATATAATATACATACATACATACATACATACATACATACATACATACATACATACATACATACGTACGTTTTTGGGGGTGCTAAGAATCAAACCCAAGGCCTCATGCTACTAAACACATTTTTGGCCCTGAGCTACATCACCAGGTATACATATTTTTTTTGAGAGGGAAAAATACTGTCATCTTTAAAGTAGAATAAGTTCTCTTTTCTAACTCTACAAATGCGCGTGCGCACGCACACAACACACACACACACACCTCACAGAGAGACAGAGACAGACAGAGACATATACACACAGAAACAGAGAGATAAAATTCCTGATAAGAAATGTTTCTCTCAACAAATACTAATGCTTAAAACATCCATGTCGTTAGCTTTTATTTCTTTACCATATGAATCATTAATGTGGTATATTTAACAGTTGAGGTGACAATTTGTATAAGTCAGTAATTGAACACTCAAACCTAACAGGTGAGCTGCATTTCTAGCCAAAATGGTTTGTCTGTTAAGGGTTATATCCTGGTGGCACTTTATTACTAGATGGTCCAAATGTGACTGCTTCCTGAAACAATGTTATCAGATATCCCTTTACAATTTATATTTAAGCCTCGAAATGTCCATGTAAGAAAAAAGGGACCAATGATGTTTTAGTGGATAATATGGAACTTTAGATACTGATCAGTACAGGTTAGTGGAGCCTCCCTTGAGTGAGTCAGGTGAGCAGCAGCAGGTCCAAGAGACTCAGTAAAATTATTAACAGAAAAGCAAAACAATGTCATGCTTTACTTTTACTAAAATAAGAGCTTAAAGATTTTTTTTTTAGATCAGTCCCACTCCCGCCTCTTCCCTCCCTGTAGAGTTTCCTAGTATTCACATAATCCTTGCAAGAATAAAAACATCCAGGCCTCATTTATTTTATTTAGAAAAGTGATATGCCAAAAGTGCAATCCATCTGCCAGTTTGAACAATTAGCTTCTCTGTTCTGTGTGGCATTTTTTTCCCTCAACACTTTTTATTCTGGAGTAAGCATCTGTTGTTATCCAGTTGTCATTATACTAGCCCTAGTGGGGATGAATTCTTTCGGAGGTCAGGCAATGTAGACACCATTTCAACCGTATGAGACAATGAGAAGCTTGTGAGAATAGTGGCTGAGGAACTCATGGTCTAGGGATGGAAAGCTTAACAGATACGCTGGACTCCTGAACATCTGAGAACTTGTACGTTCCTTCTGCAGAATACAAGAGACTAGAGGAAGAGCCTGATTCTGTTATATCCTGATATTTAGTGACTCTATCAAAGGCAACTCAAAGAGAAAGACCACAAATAAATCCTTAAACCTAAAGAAGATTCTAAGAAAACACAATGAGATTTGGGTCATCTCTTGAATTTTTTATTTAACTCTTTAGAATTCTACCCTAAGCCCTTGTTTATAGTACTAACGAGTGCACAAAACAGGACCCATGAACAAAGAAAATACACAGGATCTTAGTATTGTTTATGGATCACTCAGAAGTGTCCACTTCCAGAAAGAAAAAACAATATAAGGATTATAACAACATTCCATCTAGAAGTATGGTGCATCGCAAGGTTCTAAATGAAAGGGGTTATTCAGAGGTCACTCACAAACGTATTTTGATAATGAATCGGGGTTTTTTGTTTGTTTGTTTGTTTGTTTTGTTTTTTTTTTTTTACTTCTTAGTCAAGTCGCTAGGCTTCATATGCTCCCAACTGTTTTGATGAATGATTAAATAGAGTTCTGAGGGACACTTCTGCTTACAGAATTCTTTCTAAACAAAGAAGAAGAGTGCTGTAGAATGGTTGTTTATGATTTATAATTCACCTGGTAACAAACACTGAGAGGTGTTGGCAGCAGTGCCTGCAGGCCTTCCTGTCTGACTTATGCACTGCCTTTGGTTCAAGCAGTCAAGACATCAAGGTGTCCAGCTGATGAGGATCCCAAAAGACCTGCTTTGATAACATTTTTTCTTGACATCTTTCTAGATTTATGAAATTAGCAGGTACTTTTTAGACTTGATCACTTCATGACTTTCTATCTTTCCAAGCCTCTAGCAGACTCCCTTAGTCATAACCAGTGTTGTTGTTATTGCTGGCATATTTAGACAAAAATACTCTGTAATTTTAAATTACAAAAACCCCACTCTGGGCTGACAAACACGTCATTTATATGCCCACTCTTATCCATAAGTCATAAGTTTGGATTAGTATAAAGAAAAAGTGTATTATCAAGTTCAAAAAAATTATACGTGTTGGCCTCTTCAAGTGACAGAATAAGGAAATAATGTGTGCATATACGTACAAGTATATATTTAGATACATGTTCTTTATATGTATTTATAATGTATATAAAACTATGTATACAGAAATATTTATAAATTGTTTATATATAACCATCTGCCTATGTATTAAGATAGACAAATTGATATTGACACCTCCAACCTCATTTCTGTAGTTATACAGATAATTCTAGCCTATATTTCTTTTGTTGTAATTTTCTTTTCTTTTTCACTTTTTTTTACTTTAAAACTTTTATTGGAATTTACTTACATTTCAAATGTTATCTCCTTTCTCAGATTCTCATCTAGAAACCTGCTACCCTATGTACTCCCCACCCCCTGCTTCTATGAGGGTGCTCCCTCACTCATCCACTCAATCCCTCCCACCTTTCTGCCCTGACATTTCCCTACACTGGGGTATTAAGCCTTGATAGGACCAAGGGTCTCTCCTCCCATTGCTGCCAGACAAGGCCGACCTCTGCTACATATATGGCTGGAGCCCATGGGTGGCTCCATGTGTACTCTTGGGATGGTGGTTTAGTCCCTGGGAGCTTTGGGGGATTCTGGTTGGTTGATATTGTTCTTCTTATGAGGTTGCAAACCCTTTCAGTTATTTCAGTCCTTTCTCCAAATCCTCCATTGGGGACCCTGTTCTCAGTTCAATGGTTGGCTGCAAGCATCCACCTCTGTATTTGTCATGCTCTGGCAGAGCCTCTCAGAAGACAGCTATCTCAGGCTCCTGTCACCACGCACTTGTTGGCATCTACAATATTGTCTGAGTTTGATGGTTGTATATGGGATTGATCCCCAGGAGGGGCAGTCTCTGGATGGCCCTTCTTTCGTCTCTGCTCCACACTTTGTCTCCATATTTCCTCCTGTCAGTATTTTTGTTCCAACCCTTCTAAGAAGAATTGATGCATCTACACTTTGTTCATCATTCTTCTTAAGCTTCATGTGGTTTATAAATTGTATCTTGAGTATTCAGAGCTCTTGGACTAATATCTGCTTCTCAGTGAGTACATGCCATGTGTGTTCTTTTGTGATTGGGTTACCTCACTCAGAATGATATTTTCTATTTCCATCCATTTGCTTAAGAATTTCATGAAGTCATTTTTTTAAATAGCTGAGTAGTAGTCCATTGTGTAAATGTAGCACATTTTCTGTATCCATTCCTCTGTTGAGGGACATCTGGTTTCTTTCTAGCTTCTGGCTATTATAAAAAAGGCTGCTATAGATATAGTGGAGCATGTGTCCATGTTATATGTTGGAGCATCTTTTGGATATATGCGCAGGAGTGGTATAGCTGGGTCCTCAGGTAGTACTATATCCAATTTTCTGAGGAACTACCAGACTGATTTCCAGAGTGGTTGGACCAGCTTGCAATCCTGCCAACAATGGAAGGAGTGTTCCTCTTTCTCCACATTCTCACTAGTATTTGCTCTCACCTGAGTTTTTGATCTAAGCCATTCTGACTGGTGTGAGGTAGAATCTCAGGGTTATTTTGATTTGCATTTTCCTGATGACTAAGGATGTTGAACATTTCTTTAGGTACTTCTCAGCCATTCAAGTTTCCTCAATTGAGAACCCTTTGTTTACCTCCGTACTTCATTTTTTAAAAGTGTTATTTGATTCTCTGGATACTGGGTTCTTCGTATATATTGGATATTAGCCCTTTATCTGACATAGGATTTCCCAATCTGTTGGTTGCCGTTTTGTCCTACTGACAGTGTCCTTTGCCTTACAAAAACTTTGTAATTTTATGAGGTCCCATTTATTGATTCTTTCTTAGAGCATAAGCCATTGGTGTTTTGTTCGGGAAATTTTCCCCTGTACCCATGTGTTCAAGGCTCTTACCCAATTTCTCTTCTATTAGTTTCAGAGTATCTGGTTTTATGTGGAGGTCTAAGATCCACTTGGACTTGATCTTTGTACAAGAAGATAAGAATGGATCAATTTGCATTGTTCTACATGCCAGTTGAACCAGAACCATTTGTTGAAAATGCTTTTTTCCATTGGATGGTTTTAGCTCCTTTGTCAAAGATCAAGTAACCATAGGTGTGTGGGTCCATTTCTGAGTCTTCAATTCTATTCCACTGATCTACCTCCCTATCTCTGTACCAATACCATATAGTTTTTATCACTATTGCTCTATAATACAGCTGGCAGTTAGGGATGGTGATTCCCCCCCACCCCCAGGTTCTTTTATTGTTGAGGACAGTTTTGGCTATCCCGTGTTTTTTGTTATTCCAAATGAATTTGCAAATTGCTTTAACTCTGTGAAGAATTGACTTGGGATTTTGATAGGGATTGCATTGAATCTATAGATTGCTTTCAGCAAGATGGCCATTTTTTACTTTATTAATTCTGCCAGTCCATGAGCATGGGAAATCTTTCCATCTTCTGAGATCTTCTTAAATTTCTTTCTTCAGAGACTTGAAGTTCTTGTCATACAGATTTTTCACTTGTTTGGTTAGAGTTACCACAAGGTATTTTATGTTATTTGTGACTATTGTGAAGGGTGTCAGTTCTCTAATTTCTTTCTCAGCCTGTTTATCCTTTGAGTAGAAGAAGGCTACTGATTTGTTTGAGTTAATTTTATATCCAGACATTTTATTGAAGCTGTTTATCACCTGTATGAGTTCTCTGGTGGAATTCTTGGGGTCACTTAAGTCACTTCTTCTTTCCCAATTTGTACCCTTTGACCTCTTTTTATTCCTGGCTACAACTTCCAAGTACTATACTGAATAGGTAGGGAGAGAGTGGGCAGCCTTGTCTAGTCCCTGATTTTAGTGGGATTGCTTCAACTTTCTCTCCATTTAGTTTAATGTTAGCAACTGGTTTGCTGTATATGGCTTTTAATAGGTTTAGGTATAGGCCTTGAATTACTGATCTTTCCAAGACTTTTATCATGAAGGGATGTTGAATTTTGTCAAATGCTTTCTCAGATTCTAATGAGATGATTATAAAGTTTTTTTTAAGTTTGTTTATATAGTGGATTATGTTGATGGATTTCCATATATTGAACCATCCCTGCATCTCTGGGATGAAGCCTACTTGATCATGATGGATGATCATTTTGATGTGTTCTTGGATTCAGTTTTCAAGAACTACATAGATAATTCTGGCCTATACTTCTTTTGTTGTTATGATTTTTTTTTTGAGACAAGGTCTCACACCATAGCTCAGGGTGACTGACATACAGCTCAAGATCGTCCTTCCTCATTCTCTTGAGGAATTAGAAGCATGTACCAAATCTAACTCATAGAGTTATGAAAAAGAAAATGATTTAAAAATAAAAGAGAATAGAGAAAGCACCAAGAATATATGAGCATTATAGGCCTCAGAAATATGAGAACAGATATAAGGAGTAAGTACTAGGCAAAAGAAAAAAGGCATTAAAAAAGAAACCGGAACAAACTAGGCAGGAAGGAAGAACAAAGAACCCAGAACAGACTGGTACTCTATGCTTAAGTATCAAAGACAAGTCTCTAGAGGAAGGTGAAACAGAAATTACCCAATTAAAAAAAAAACTATTCCTATACATTAGTGATGATGGATTTCAATGAGGGCAGACCTTGCGCTGAGGGACATCTGTAATGTATGGGGCAAATTTCACTGCTATGATTCAGGAGCAAAGGCTAACATGTTGAGGGTATATTTCAAGGCAAATGACTAGTAATAAATATGCTCACTGTGTACCTGAGGATGAGGGTATGAGTGACGTTAAGTATGGGGTAAGGATAAAGGGAAGCTATTCAAATCATTTTATTTAGATGGATGTAGCTTCATCAGTATATTTTATCCAATCACTAGGATATTTTATAAAGAATTTAAATATGAGCATTTATTAAATAATCAAATGATTCATGATTAAAATCAAACATGATTATGATATACCCAATCAAATTAATATGTAGAGTCTGATTACTGATGTCAATAGTTTGTCTTCACTTATAAGATGCATGAAAGATGTCATCGTCTATGTAGTGCTGTGGTAGCCCATTTTCTTCAAAATAGGACAACAAGCATAGATAACTGAGCAGCATGTCCAGGGATTAAATTAGAGGAACAGAAAACTTCTACTTTCCACATGGATTCTCCAAGCATCCAGAAGCACAAGGCAAGTGTGTAGGTTCAACAGAGTTTATAACACTCTTCTCACTTATTATTTATTTCTTCCCTACTATTTTATTATCCTCTTCATTTCTGGGTTTCTGATATATATCCACTCATATTTCTCTGGTTAGGTATCCCAAAAACATCATTTAAAATATTTTAAGGGCTGTTAAGACAAATGAGTTTGCATTTTTAAGAGTGCCTGTGAAAGGCCAATAACTGTTGTGTTCATTTCCAAAATGAAAAAAACAGCACTGTGGTATTTTACCTGCCCATCTTTTCAGATAAGGAGACCAAGGTGGAACAGGAGTCCAGACATAGGTCTGGTTGGTCCCAAAGGCAGATAGAGAGAGCAGGAGAAGCCAGAGAGCCTTACTCTCACATCATGCTTCCCATCTTGTCTGCCTCCTTCTAATAGTAACTATTAAATTCTGGTTAAGGCCTGACTTAATTACTTTTAATACTGACTAAAATTTTATGTATTCATTTTGGGATCTACTTAATCTTATTTAGTTGAAGATCTTGTTAGAAAAGGGGTGGTAACCTACATATTGAGGAACACCATCAATACTAAGTTAGTTCATGATGCCTTTACTTTTAGTGTAAAAGGAGAAATATGAATTAAGAAGGATGAATTTAAAAAGTCCATAGTCTTATAAAAATGACCTGACTAATCAAATGGAGTCTCTCAGACCAGGGTGATATAAACTGACCAATCTAATTGATTTTAGATGTGTCCTCATGACATGTATCTGTCCTCTATTGTCCTGACAGAAATTGTTTAGAGCACAAACACATCTTTGTGTCTCAACTAAAAGGAAGAGGCTGTGCGTCTGTGCTGCTGGTTGAGTCTGAAGCACCCTCTTCTCACAGACCTAGTGCCATGCTGCATGAGAAATGTGAGTATTTTGAGTTGGAGGGGCTGCCAAGAAGTGCGAGACCAAAGCAACTCCTTCTTGGTAAGCTGAGATTGCTGAGAAACTCCATTAGCTGAACAGGCCTTTTGTGCTAGGCGTAGAAGGTGAAACTTTAGAGGAGCACCAAGTGTATGTGAAGATTAAGTAGGTTAACACGCCAAATGTTTACCACAGTGTTTGACTGTAGAAAATAGTCAATGTCACCTATGATGGTTATTTTATGGACATCATCTTACAAGATTTAGTCTTTTGAAACAGGTCCCATGATCTCCACCTTAGAAAGAACTGAGGTTCAGAGAGGTATAAGGTAGATTCAAAGTCATACGGCTGTCCCATGAATCTGTATCATTGAGGTTCTAAATGTACGTTCTTGCCAGTGTAACACACGCATACTTGAAATGTGAAACAGAAAAATGTGCTGACAGAATGAAGTAAGAGGAGTTGGGTTCACACTTCCACGAGTTCAGTCCATGGCAGAATTCATCCCCCACCATCCTAGATATTTCTTTGTATATTTCTACAAGAGCCAGGTTTCTTTTTTTAATAGAATTAGTTGTAGTCAATCAACTGCTGCTCTATGTGAGAAATGATTAGTATCTATTGTATCTTACCACACTGTATTTGTGTATACAAGTACATTATTGGAAATCCAGCATTACTGAGGGATTGGAAACCAGTGCTGTGGCCTTGCCTTTCTGTGCCTCTTCCTGGCTCACAGGCAGCAGGGGGCAGACCTTGAGTTCCTCTTCAGGGACAGAGTGATGTTGAATGGGCACTGAGCAGGCAGAGAAACACAGCTGAGGCAGCTCCTTTCAGTTATCAAACACATCATCTCCTTCCCATCTTAAGGGCTACTGCTGAGGTCTTGCCCCCCATACCTACCTTAATAGCAGCAAATTTGTTACACAGCAGCCAGCTCTTTCCTATTGTTCTGTAATACGCCTCCACATCATGGATGCCAAGAAAAACACTAACAAAGAACAAAAAACTCTGACGTTGAACTGTGTGGTGCTGGTCACATACCCTGTTATGTTCTGTATGTTATGAGGTTTGTTAATCTTAACAAGTTCCCCAAGTGTATTCTTCACATAGGACCCAATAGATTCAAGGAAAATAGGAACAATTATGTAAAATGGCCTGAGTCACGGCCCATAGACCGAAGCATTTCTAGCACTTGTGCATGAGCCCATGTGGATTTTGCAATGTGCTGGGCCTAGCAATGTCCAGTACACAGTTGTGAGCTGTTGCTCTGGTTGAACTGTATTGGTGTGTGCATTAATAAACTACACCTATTTAAATGAAAAAAAAAAAAAGAGGAGTTGGGTTCAAATTCTAAGTCTATGAACTTCTGCTGTTATGTCTCCAGAAAACAATTAACATCAATTTACTCCTCTATAAAAATGGCAATAACAATAAGGACCTCCCATGATTACTTTGATCAGATTATAGTGTTCCCAAATGAGAGAGTATCATTAAGGAATCAAAGGATACATCAAAAAGGAGCCCTATGGAAGCAAAAATTGTGTTCCTTGGAAAACCTTGTCAGTTAATGCAGAAAGTGGTTTTACTGATAGCAAAGCCATGATGGCATGGCTACACATGATGAATTCATAACATTTTTTTCATAAAATGTGAGGATAGAGAATAAGCAACACTTTTCAATTTGACAGTATGAGGCAGAGTATGTCATTTACAATAAATTTTATGTAACAAATAATATAAAATATTTATTTGTAAGATTCATTTTATTAAAATTGTCCCTATATAAATGTTTGCTTAAGCTTTTATCATTGTGAAATTGAAAAGTGGTCATTATGTACTCAGAATCTTCTTGTATTTGGTCAAATTCATTATTTATGAATACCTATCCCTTCCAAATATTGGCTTCAGTTCCTGGCACTCCTTGTCTTTAGTTTCCTAAAGCCTAACAGCTTGTATTTTCCTGCTTGTGACCCTTTATCCTTCTAAGTAACAAGTAACATGATATTTTTATCAGACTGAAATGCATATGGTGGCTATTTATTTATTTATTTATTGTAAGGTATTTGACTCAGTGAAGCACCTAGTTTTCATGTTTCAGTTTCTTAAAAGGCTGTCCTAACTCAACAGACTCAGACAGGTGCAGACACCCACAGCCAAACAGTGGATGGAGCTTGGGAACTCTTTTTTTTCAAGTAGTAAATTTAGTTTTATTGTTCATAAACACTAAGTAATGACTACATCATATTAGGTAACATGTTTCTTTCTTTTTTATTATTAAACTATTTTATTTATTTACATTCCAAATGTTGCCCCCCTTCCCAGTCCTTCTGAGAATTCTTGATCCTGTCACCCCTCCACTTGGCCTCTGAGAGGGTGCTCACTTACTCTTGGGGATTTTTATGGAAAAAGAGAAAGGACTGCAGTCCCTAAGGAGATAGGAATCCACAGGAAAACCAACAGAATCAACTAACCTGGACCCTTGGGGCTCTCAGAGACTGAACCACAAACCACAGAACATACATGGGTTGGACCTAGGCCTCCCCCACATATGCAGCAGATGCACAGCTTGGTCTTCATGTGGGTCCAGAACAACTGGAATGGGTGCTATCCCAAAAGCTGTTGCCTGTATGTAGGATATGTTCTAGCTGGGCTGCCTTGTCTGGACTCAGTGAGAGAAGAAACCTCTAGCCTTGCAGAGACTTGAAGTGCTAGGTTGGGGGGATGCCCAGGGGTGGATCCACCTGCTCAGGGGAGAAGGGGAGGTAGGGAAGGGGTGAAGGATTATGGGAGGGAGTGACCAGGAAAGGGACAGTGAGCAAGCAGGATGTAAAGTGAAAAAGAGAAAGAAAGAAAGAAAGAAAGAAAGAAAGAAAGAAAGAAAGAAAGAAAGAAAGAAAGAGAGAGAGAGAGAGAGAGAAAGAAAGGAAGGAAGGAAGGAAGGAAGGAAGGAAGGAAGGAAGGAAGGAAGGAAGGAAGGAAGGGGGAAAGAAAGAAAGAAAGAAAGATAAGATACATAGATAGATATGGTATCTTGCAACATGAAATATGGTATTTCAAAATACAATAAAGCATAGTACTGGCCCTGGAAGAGATAGGAGGTTTGAATTTTCTCTAGTAAAGATTGACTCTGCATAATATTAAAAAATGAGAATGCTAACAATTAAAGAGGTAATTTTGCCAATTACTGATTAAATCTGCAGAACAGATTTTCATACTTAGAAAATTCTACCCTAGCAAAGGCTAAAGCATTATTAGAAATTAGTAAAGCCTTTAGGTTTACGATTAAATTGAACCATCAAACATCACCTGAAATGTACTGAAAAACACTCCTTCTTCTGAGGGCTGGGCTCAGATCTGAATCAGATGATACAGATTTAAGTTACTAATCCTGAAAGGATTCCACAGTGCATAAATATCATTCTGAGTGAGATAACCCAATCACAAAAGAACACAAATGGTATGCACTCATTGATAAGTGGATATTAGCCCAAAAGCTTAGAATACTTAAAAAAAATTCACAGATCATTTGAAGCCCAAGAAGAAGGAAGACCAAAATGTGGATGCCTCATTCCTTCTTAGAAGGGAGAACAAAATACTCATGGAAGAAATACAGGGACAAAGAGTAGACAGAAAGGTCATCCAGACACACTGCCACACCTGGGGATCCATCCCATGTGCTGTCACAAACCCACTCAATATTGCTGATGCCAAGAAGTGCTTGCTGACAGGAGCCAGATACGGGTGTCTCCTGAGAGACTCTGCCAGAGCCCTACTGATACAGATGAGGATGGTTGCTGCTAACCATTGGACTGAACAAGGAGATCCCAGTAAAGGAGTTAAGAGAAAAGACTGAAGGAGCTGAAGGGGTTTGCAAACCCATAGGAAGAACAGCAATACGAATCAACCAGATACCACCAGAGCTCCCAAGGACTAAACCACCAACCAATGAGTATATATGGAAGAATGCATGGCTCCAGCTGCATATGTAGCAGAGGATGGCACTGTCCAGCTTTATTAAGAGGAAAAGCCCTTGGTCTTGTGAAGGCTCATTTCCCCAATGTAGGGTAATGCCAGGATGTTGAGGTTGGTGTGGGTGGGTGGGAGTGGGAGCATCCTCATAGAAGGATGAGCATCCTCATCCTCCCCCTGGAGGGGGTATGGGAGAAAGGGGAAAGAGGATAATATTTTAAATGTAAATACATAAAATATCCAAGAAAAATAAAATAAAAAACATTGACAGACATAGGGGCTTTAGTTAAAAGCATTGGCTATGCTTGCAGAGGATCTGGGTTTGATTCCCAGCGCACACATGGTGGCTCACTGTTATCCATAAATCCAGTTCCAGGGGATGAATCCAAAGCCCTCTTCCAACCTCTGCAAATAGCAGGCATAATACAGTATACTTGCATACATGCAGAAAAATATTCACACATATGAAATAAGATAAATATTAACAATTATCAGATATACACTTGTTTTAAAAACTCAGTAAAAAATGGGTACAGTCACTTGTGACCGCAATCCCACCAACCTGGAAGTTGAAACAGGAAGATGGTCATTAGCTAGAAGCCAGCTTGGGACACACACTGAGTTCCAAGCTGGAAACAGTTTCAAAACATCTTCACTATTAAAAAAAAAAAAGCAAAACAAAAACTCACTAAATTCATCACTAATCATTTTTAAGACTACTATTTCTTTCTGGATTCCCTATAAACAAAGACAGTCTATAAACTGATGGTCCATGTTTCTTCTATTAGTTCCTTTTCTACTTTTTCTTGAACAAGGGCCATGAGAAGAGGGAATTCATCTATAAGTTAGATCCCCTGGTTGAAGAATACTAAAAACAGTCCCAGAGAACTACTAAAGCTGATAAACAACTTCAGCAAAGTGGCTGGGTATAAAATTAACTCAAATAAATCAGTTGCCTTCCTCTATACAAAAGAGAAACAAGCCGAGAAAGAAATTAGGGAAACGACACCCTTCATAATAGACCCAAATAATATAAAGTACCTCGGTGTGACTTTAACCAAGCAAGTAAAAGATCTGTACAATAAGAACTTCAAGACACTGAGGAAAGAAATTGAAGAAGACCTCAGAAGATGGAAAGATCTCCCATGCTCATGGATTGGCAGGATTAATATAGTAAAAATGGCCATTTTACCAAAAGCAATCTACAGATTCAATGCAATCCCCATCAAAATACCACTCCAATTCTTCAAAGAGTTAGACAGAACAATTTGCAAATTCATCTGGAATAACAAAAAACCCAGGATAGCTAAAGCTATCCTCAACAATAAGAGGACTTCAGGGGGAATCACTATCCCTGAACTCAAGCAGTATTACAGAGCAATAGTGATAAAAACTGCATGGTATTGGTACAGAGACAGACAGATAGACCAATGGAATAGAATTGAAGACCCAGAAATGAACCCACACACCTATGGTCACTTGATTTTTGACAAAGGAGCCAAAACCATCCAATGGAAAAAAGATAGCATTTTCAGCAAATGGTGCTGGTTCAACTGGAGGGCAACATGTAGAAGAATGCAGATCGATCCATGCTTATCACCCTGTACAAAGCTTAAGTCCAAGTGGATCAAGGACCTCCACATCAAACCAGACACACTCAAACTAATAGAAGAAAAACTAGGGAAGCATCTGGAACACATGGGCACTGGAAAAAATTTCCTGAACAAAACACCAATGGCTTATGCTCTAAGATCAAGAATCGACAAATGGGATCTCATAAAACTGCAAAGCTTCTGTAAGGCAAAGGACACTGTGGTTAGGACAAAACGGCAACCAACAGATTGGGAAAAGATCTTTACCAATCCTATAACAGATAGAGGCCTTATATCCAAAATATACAAAGAACTCAAGAAGTTAGACCGCAGGGAAACAAATAACCCTATTAAAAAATGGGGTTCGGAGCTAAACAAAGAATTCACAGCTGAGGAATGCCGAATGGCTAAGAAACACCTAAAGAAATGTTCAACATCTTTAGTCATAAGGGAAATGCAAATCAAAACAACCCTGAGATTTCACCTCACACCAGTGAGAATGGCTAAGATCAAAAACTCAGGTGACAGCAGATGCTGGCGAGGATGTGGAGAAAGAGGAACACTCCTCCATTGTTGGTGGGATTGCAGACTGGTAAAACCATTCTGGAAATCAGTCTGGAGGTTCCTCAGAAAATTGGACATTGAACTGCCTGAGGATCCAGCCATACCTCTCTTGGGCATATACCCAAAAGATGCCCCAACATATAAAAGAGACACGTGCTCCACTATGTTCATCGCAGCCTTATTTATAATAGCCAGAAACTGGAAAGAACCCAGATGCCCTTCAACAGAGGAATGGATACAGAAAATGTGGTACATCTACACAATGGAATATTACTCAGCTATCAAAAACAACGAGTTTATGAAATTCGTAGGCAAATGGTTGGAACTGGAAAATATCATCCTGAGTGAGCTAACCCACTCACAGAAAGACATACATGGTATGCACTCATTGATAAGTGGCTATTAGCCCAAATGCTTGAATTACCCTAGATCCCTAGAACAAACGAAACTCAAGACGGATGATCAAAATGTGAATGCTTCACTCCTTCTTTAAATGAGGAAAAAGAATACCCTTGGCAGGGAAGGGAGAGGCAAAGATTAAAACAGAGACTGAAGGAACACCCATTCAGAGCCTGCCCCACAGGTGGCCCATACATATACAGCCACCCAATTAGACAAGATGGATGAAGCAAAGAAGTGCAGACCGACAGGAGCCGGATGTAGATCGCTCCTGAGAGACACAGCCAGAATACAGCAAATACAGAGGCGAATGCCAGCAGCAAACCACTGAACTGAGAATAGGTCCCCCGTTGAAGGAATCAGAGAAAGAACTGGAAGAGCTTGAAGGTGCTCGAGACCCCAAAAGTACAACAATGTCAAGCAACCAGAGCTTCCAGGGACTAAGCCACTACCTAAAGACTATACATGGACTGACCCTGGACTCTGTCCCCATAGGTAGCAATGAATATCCTAGTAAGAGCACCAGTGGAAGGGGAAGCCCTGGGTCCTGCTAAGACTGAATCCCCAGTGAACTAGACTATGCGGGGAGGGTGGCAATGGGGGGAGGTTTGGGAGGGGAACACCCATAGGAAGGGGAGGGGGGAGGGTGATGTTTGTCCGGAAACCGGGAAAGGGAATAACACTTGAAATGTATATAAGAAATACTCAAGTTAATAAAAAAAAAAAGAAAAATTAAAAAAAAAAGAAATTTAGAGTAAAAAGAAAAAAAAATAAAAGTATACCACCAAAAAACAAACAAACAAAAAACAAAAACAAAAAAAAAAAAAACAGTCCCATGCCATGTTGGATGTGACAAAGATATCTGTGGTAGCAGAAAAGAAAGATCTTGGATCCTCAAAAGTTTTGGCTTTTCTTCAAATACATCATAACCTGAACTCAATAATTCTTTTAAATAATCTGCATTCTTGGCTACCTCAAAAGCAATAACAGGTAGGCAAGTATCACATAAAGAAGATTTTTGTATCTAAGTTACATAAGAAATTATATTGTTAGCTTTTCTAAAAATACATAATAAAGTTGACTTATTCTACAGAGAAAATGAGTATTATAACATGAACAAGAAATGTGTACTATCAGACTTTCACTTTAGGATAGAAGGTTCCAAGTTCAGGTGTTTTAGTAACTAAGAAATATAGCAAAGTTAAAATTTCCAGAACCTTTAAAACTTTAGATCAAAATCTTTGCTCTCCCACTAACCTC
This sequence comes from Rattus norvegicus, assembly GCF_021556685.1. NCBI lineage: Eukaryota > Metazoa > Chordata > Mammalia > Rodentia > Muridae > Rattus > Rattus norvegicus. The sequence goes on from NC_141541.1 coordinate 115,455,086, forward strand.
TCTATACTCCATATGGTAAGTCTATGTTCACAAGGCTTGAAAACTGCTATTATCTCAGGGCATGCTGCAAATCATTATTCCTGATATGTAGGATTACTCACGTGTAAACCTTAAGAACAAAATCCTTTTCTTCTTTTAATTCTGTTAGTGACTGTAGAACATCCAAAATGCTGAGAACTGCACAGCCATATGGTCGCCTGTAGTGCAGGTGAGCAGGACCCTTTTTGGAGTCATTCAAGAGCATCCGGCCTTGGGTACAGCAGAAAATGGCAATTACACAGAGAATCCATGCTCCTTTCTAACATCTTCTAATTATCACCCAATGACATCAGAGCTACAGGTACCTAGGATATCCTCTAAGAAGAGTCAGGAGCAGAAGTGAGTCACCTAAGGATATCCATGTACAAGTACACCAAATTAACCTCTGGTCTAAGCCCGTTTTCTGTGTCAAAATCAGTCAATGAACACCAACTGTGCATTTATTAATCAAATAAAAATAATGACTTGAATTTCTTAGAAAAATCAGTGTGTTGAGAGATTTAAACTTAATGGCCATACTAATGACAGAAGAACGTCAGTATTTTTTTTAAATTGGATTTTTTTTATTTACATTTCAAATGTTATTCCCTTTCCCGGTTTCCCGGAGATAAGCCCCCTATCCCATCCCCCTCCCCTTCTACTATAAGGGTGTTCCCTTCCCCAATCACCTCCTTTCCTCCCGCCTGACATTCCCCTACACTGGGGGGGGGGGCAGCCTAGGCAAGAGCAAGGGCTTCTCCTTCCACTAGTGCCCAACAAGGCTATCCTCTGCTATATATGCAGCTGAAGCCATGGGTCAGTCCATGTACAGTCTTTGGGTAGTGACTTAGTTCCTGAGAGCTCTGCTTAGTTGGCACTGTTGTTTTTAAGGGGTTGTAAGCCCCAAACTTCAGTATTTTTAGCTGCGAGCATAAACTGTATACACAGGAGAGAGGACACTGTGTTCTTCCTCTAACAAAATTCTAATACTTGAAGTCACTGCTGAGCCACTGTGGAAATGAGAGAGATCTTGGTTGTCAGTGGTTGCTTGTTCCTTCAAGTGAGCAAGTCTGTCCCAACAGTGACACGAGGACTTACAAAAGCCAAGATTTCAACAAATATTTCATAAAGGCAAAATACTTGTTATATTGTCAAAGGATTAAACATTTTTGACAAAATTGAGCACCGTACTCTAGAACTTATACTATGAAGGAAAACTTGGTTAGTCATGCCACCCAAACCTGAAATATGTATGGACAATCAACAATGGAGCAGTAATGAAGAGCCCAGTCCTTTCATCTCAGTTTGAATAGAAATGAGTTGCTACTCATTTGCAGTGGTGGCAATGACTCTGATTTTGAGGGAAATGGTACAGGGCATAATTCTGGACAGAAACTACAACACAGGGCAAACATCATGTGACCAGCAGGCACTCTAGTATCTCTGCAGACTCTGGAGGAGAAAGACATACATGGAAGAAGGCAGCATGTCAGGAAGAAAATAAAAAAGCAAACCACTTAAAATACAAAGTTTGGGTCCAAAAGCAAGAAAGAACAAAAGATCTGAAATGGGAAAACATGCATGCATTTGCATCAAATCCAGCTACTGCTGCAGTTGAGCTTAATGGAAAAGCTTTAAAACAAACAAACAAACAAATAAATAGATTCTAATCCTGAGCTGGGAAATAGCAGGAAAGGCAAAGTTCAGATAGATAGCTATATGTATCTTAAGTTTGGACAGTCTTAATCACGAGAACAACTAAAGTGTACAATACCTATTCGGATCACATGGGCAACTATGTATAAATCTCTCTTCATGTCTTTGCTACTCAGATCCTAAGGAAAGAAAAAGAATAAGTAAATCTCAACAAATAATGCTCAGAAACATAAATTTCCTTTAGTTCAAATTTCATTTGAACTTTATTAGTAGTTTGCTTTCAGTATATTACTACAGGTGGGAGAAGGGAGATTATAGAATTCAACATTTAATACATACGAGATTTATACAGAGGAGAGGCCCTATTATTGAAAACACTACTTACAATGAAAGATCAAGCTGGTGCTTAACTAGACGTTTAACACTCCTAACTAGTGTTCCTGATGCTGGAAGTACTCTACATGCTACAATCATCGATATCAAACAGGTACAAAACCCATTATTTACACCAGCAGCCTGTATACAGAAAATGTTGGTACAACAGTGACACAAATGTTAGAAATAACAACCACTTTCTGATTGGATTTAAGGTCCATTTCATTCCTGACACTGCTCTAATGGCCAAGAGCTAGGTAAGTTGTGGGCTCTAGGGGAAAACTTACTGCTGTCATTTTGCTAGAAGAACACAGCAATAAAATGATCCCCAATGGCATACTGCTATACCTGTGTGTAAGTGTCTTGCTCAGCCCTCAAAGGAGAAATGCCTTCTTGCAATAAATGGGAACTGACACAGAGACCCAGAACTGGATAGTGTGCAGAGAATGAGAGACTTTGGAGAACTCAGTCCTAAATGGGATGTCTTCATCAAGCCCTTCCCCTCAAGGCTCAGGGATCTATGCCAAAGAGGAAGAAAGACTGTAAGAACCAGACATGCTGGATGATTCCAAGGAAGAGTATCTTCCAAACACAACAAGAACTTATGTGTTTATGAACTCACAGAGACTATCATAGCACCTATAAGACCTGCACAGGTTCAACCATACAAAAATCTCAGAAGAAGTGGACACAAAGTCCCACTTCTAATTAAGAGGCTATTTGCAATTGAAATCTGGCAGAGAAGAGAAAATCAGTTTTCTCCTATGGGAATGTCACTGGTATATGAACCACACTCTAAAAGAAACTGTGTGTGTGTGTGTGTGTGTGTGTGTGTGTGTGTGTGTGTGTGTGTGTGTGTGTGTGTGTGTAGGAATGTGTGTTTCATTTTGTTTTGTTATTTGTTTTTTTTGTCTTACTGGGTCTTTTGTTTCATTTTAATTTTCTTTTTTTTTGAGAGAGAGAGAAAGAACATGAGGTTAAGATAGGTAAGAAAGGTGGGAAAAATCTTGAGACTATTTTGGGGGAGGGAGAAATACTAAAATATAATGCATGAAAATTTTTATTAAAATAAAAACTTAAAATACTTATATAGTGAAATGAATATCATACTCCTTTAAAATATTCTTTTATTGATAGTATTCGTCTAGCTCTCATTTAGATAACCTAATAAAGTAGCTATAAAAGTTTCACAATGAAAATCATCCATGTTTATTCTGTCATCATGTAAAAACATTTTGTGATATAAAAGATAAATGTTCCATGCAATAAAGTGAAGCAAGATATTAAAAGCTCATTAATACCTAATTATACTAAATATGTATACTATACTAACTTTATATTCATTCCACTGTCCCCACATGATTGTTATACACTGGCCATATTTTCTGTAAATGAGTTTAATTTGGTCTTAGTGAAATCTTGATAAAAATTTGGGTTAAAATTTAGATATTTATTGTTATTATCGGTACCAAGTTATAATGTTGAAAATATTTTCCTTTTTTTCACTTATTTATTTATAGAGGGATCATGTGATTGGTGGAAGGCATGTGGAGGTCAGAGAACGATTTGCATGAGTCAGTTTTCTCCTCCTACCACGTGGGAGCTAGACTCAAACTCGGGTCATCAGGCTTGGCAGCAAGTACATTTATCCACTGCGCCATCTTACTGGCCCTGAAAATAATTTTATTGGAAATTTTAAAGATCTTTTAAGCAAACAAATCTGATTCCAAATCAGAAACTTTAAAGCTAGAGTTACAAAGATCAGTCTAAATTTTTATATTTAGAACACACTGTGAATAACAGTTGTTATTTCCCTATTTAGAGCATCACACTACAAATAGTAAAACTTGTATCTATACTTCATACATATTCATATACATGTCTACCTACCTACCTACTTACTTACCTACCCACCCACCTACCTACCATCTATTGTGTTTCAGATTCGCCATCAGGTATCCCACTTGCAGCTTACTGTGTCTTAGTAATGCCTGACAGAGTGACCTTTGTCTTTCATGAGTCAGGTTTTCATGCTTTCACTTCTAGAAAAATCCCAATCAGACCTTGAGAATCATGAGACATACAGGTAAAATTCCCTTCCCTGACCCATGTTTCCTGCTGGCTCAGTCCTCTGGGCCAAGCCAAGCTGCTCTTAGCCGTCTGTTACCTCAGGAGGACCTCCATGCTCCTGCTGCCTCTACCCCCACCCCCCCGCCACCTCCATTAGACCTGAGACTTCAGAACCATACAGGTTAGCTTCCTTTCCCAGCCCATCGAGCCTGCTCTGTCTGAGCCTCACCTTCTTTCCTGTCTGCATCTCTACCTGAATTCTTTGCAGATCAGTGTGCCTGTTCCCCCACCCCCAACTCCCACAGCCTAACTGCCTCACAGGTGTTCAGCCATAACTAAGAACACAGGGAGACAAGAAGGAAGGGCCAAGTGAGGATGCTTCAATCCCACTTAGAAGGGGAAACAAAATAATCATGGGAAGCAGAGGGAGGGAGGGATCTGGGTGGAAGAAGGATAGGGGATTGCTAAAGGGGGATGGGATCAGGTATGGGGGAAACAGGAGACAAGTCCAGAGGGCCAAGGGAATGAATGGAAATATGGAGCTGCCAGGGGTAGGGGGTAGAGAGTGGGTTGAACCTCTAGAAAGTCCTAGAGTCCTGGGATATGAGAGGCTCCCAGGACTCAATAGGGGTGACCTGAGTTGAAATGCCCAACAGTGGGGAGATGGAACCTGAAGAGACCACTGTTAGTCATTAAATAGGGCCCCCAGTGTAGGGACAGGGTTCACCAATGTATCTTCAAAAATTGAAGAATTGTTCCTGTCTGGAAGAAATGCAGGAACAAAAATGGAGCAGAGACTGAAGGAGGCCCATCCAGTGACTGACCAAATTTTGGATCTATCCCATGGGCAGGCAGGCACCAAATCCTGACACTATTACTGATGCTATGTTGCGCTTGCAGACAGAAGTCTAGCATGGCTGTCCTCTGAGAGGCTCTACCAGCAGCTGACTGAGACAGATGCACATACTCACAGACAACCATTGGCCTGAGGTTGGGAACCCCTACGGAAGAGTTAGGGGAAGGATTGAAGGGGATGGCAACCCCACAGGAAGACCACCAACAGTAGCAACTAGCTGGCACCCCTGGGAGCCCATAGAGACTAAGCCCCGAATCAAAGAGTACACATGGGCTGCCCCATGGCCCCTGGGACATATGTAGCAGAGGACTGTTTTGACTGGCCTCAGTGGACGCGGATAAGCCTAATCCTGATGCCCCAGGAAAGGGGGATAGATGTGGGGGGTGGGTTAGGGTGGTAGTGGGAGGGGAGCACCCTCTCAGAGTCAATGGGGAGTGAGTGTTGATGGGGTGGAAAACTCTTGGAGGTGATACCAGGAAGGATGGCAACATTTGGAAAGTAAATAAATAAAGCAATTTAAAATAATAATAATAATAATAATAATAATAATAATAATAATAATAATAAAAAATCCCCTCAGCACCATTTCTTGTCCATCTTTCGTTTTTTGGTGGTCTCACATGTTTGTCTTTCTATTAATAAGGGAAAAAGAGTAGACATGATTTTGGGTTAGCTTATAAATGCAGAGTCACCATGTTTCTTGATTTACATCCTTTTATTAAACTAAAATTAATGTGAAACAAACAAGCAACCTAAGGCACAAGATGTAAAGAGGCTTCTCTCACTCCCGGGATTCTGTGTGTTGCTTGCCTTACTTTAGTCCCAGTTCTGTCCTGCTGAATGGCTCTGAACAAACAACAGAACCAGGAAGATACTGAAAGGTCATAGAGAAAGGTCAGGGTGAAGTTTGGAGTCTAAATGGTTACCATATATTGCCAAGTTCTTAAAAATTAGTAACTGAATTAAGTAACAAAAATCTACAGAACAAAATAGGTTTCTCTGGTATCACAAAGATATATTTTTACATGAAAGTTATCTTTTAATATTGAATGGATGTACTGAACTCCATTTTGCACATTTCTCTAATTTAAAAATGGAAATTTGGGGGTTACAGAGTTTGATCGGTGGCTAAGAGCATTTGCTGTTCTAACGGAGAATGAAGCTCATTTCTCAGAACCTACATGGTGGCTCACAATCATATCAACTCTAGTTCCATGAGATCAAATGCCATCTGCACATACTAGGTTTTCACATGGTGTGTGTGTGTGTGTGTGTGTGTGTGTGTGTGTGTGTGTGTGTGTGCGTGTGTGTGTGTGTTATGTAAAACACTGGTACACATAAATCTTTAAAAAGTTTAATAAAAATAAAAATAGAATTTTACATGATACTTTTCAGGTAATACTATTTTTATTTTTAATATCATATACACTAAATATTAGAAATTAGAAGCACAACATTACCATATGTTTTATGTTCATTCTTTGATTAAAATTTACATATTACTTAAGTATATAGAAGGTTGGATATATTTTCAAAGGAAACAGTTCCATCTATGTAGTGTAACTTAGTGGTAACCCACTCTTGAAAGTGTTTAGCATCATTACCAACAGTACTCCTTCGTGTGGCCACACCCCCACGAGCATACAGACAGCACAAATTAAACTCAATGTTTTTTACTGAGGACCCAAAGTTGGGAGAAGGAGTGGGTATTACTATGGAGGAATTTAGGGAACAGGGTGAATATGATAAAAACAACATGTATAGAATTCTTAAGGAATTAATAAAATATTATTTAAAACTTCGTAAATACTCCTTTAATAATGCATGGGAACTTTAAGAATCCAGAGCTGTACGCCAAAGGAAACCATAGAGTAGTATACTTAACAGCACTGTGGCAGAAGAGGAGCATATCATGAGTGTTATGCACATTTTATTTATACAGGTAACACTAGAGTTTGAGCTCTGGGCTCATGTAGATAAATTAAAGTGCTAAATAAAAATTTTGACTTACTGTGATTACATTAAAATCTTCATAATCAAGTTCAATTTTCATGAGACAAGGATCATTCGTTTGTAAGAATTCAACAAGAGCTTACTTACATACTTAGCTCTTATTTAAACAGGCCAAAAGTTTTTGTTTTACCAGAAAATATGAGGGTTTCAAAGTCTAGCAAAGCCTCTTCTGAGACATTCTCTTTGTTTTAGAAATGAGGCCTCAAAAAGACCTCTGTCAGGCACTCTCAGTTCAAAGTCCTCAGTTAATATAAATTCCTTCACTACAATCTAGACTCTTTCTGTTTGGTGATTAATAGAATGTATTTCTCTTTCCAGATTAGCCATTTTAACTCCCTCAATAATTATCATGGGTTTGCCTTCTCTGTTCCTTCTTCCTACATTTTCTAGGAGATAATGTAGGGTTTCAATGCTGAGCTCAGACATGGAAAAACATTATTTGAGCTTAGCTAGATTTGCAGTACATCTGCAGCATTTGTTTCCCCTATATAGAGAGCACTGAGAGCATCTTCACTGAAAGCTATTCCTGTGAATGCAGTTTCTCATTCTGCAGCACCCTCATTTGACATTTAGAAAGATTGTAGTAGATGATCTGAAATCGGGTGAAGAAATTAGTCACATGTTAGATCTTCAGATGAACGCTCTTTGCCTTTAAGAGGCATCATGTCAGTTGTAAAATGTCTCTCCATCTACAAGTCATAGGGCCACATGCAAGGCCACTAACACTAAGAGATTATCACAGCTTCTTGAGCTCAAGAAGCTTTTTGTTTTGTTGTGTTTGGTTTTTGTTAGCATCTTGCCAATCCTCTAACCTCTGTCTTCTAACTAGATAGTTATTAACAGACATAAGCCAACTATGCCTACCCAGTGAGCTTGGAATATCTTAATTATCACTGAAATAGGTCAAAGAACCTACAAGGGTCCAAGTGCTTTAAATTGTGTCACACTCTGTTTTCGTCCTCAATAAATTAATTCAAATTAATAAATGTAGACAGTTTTTATTTAGTAAAAATAAATAAAGTTGGTTTGGAGAACACAAAAGGCAGTATAGTATGAGATTTAGTTTAAATGAGTAAATTTGCCTTCTGAGATGATGGCTTTATGAGTGAAGACCAGGAGTAAAAACAAGGTTATTTGGGAAAATCTAAAGTGCAGATGAGAGTAGGAAATGATGCTCCATTTGCTATGCAGCAGAGGACTGGCTAGTTTATATGCATTTACTAACAGGCTCCTCTAATCTGTAGATCTGGCAGATGCCATGGACATCATAGATTTTGTATGCAATAGTTTATAACATCTACATTAGTAAAAACTACTTGATTTTTCAAATAAAATTTCAATTAAAATCCATAGCTAATTTAAGGTCTCTACAAATATTTCATTAAAGCTTGAAGGAAACATAATTCAATTTCTATTCTCACCAGTGGAGGTGGGGGCAATATGAAGTAATGTTTGTTTCCAGAGTGACAATATCCCTACAGAAGGCCATTGGTTAGAGTCAGCACATAAAGGGTAAAGAGAATTTGCACATACTGTAAAAAGGGCACACATTCTTTCTATCTTCTCTGGATTCCTTGGCCCACCGTTCTTGTTCAGTCTCACCAGAAACCGTTCACTGAAATGTAGGAAAGAAAGAGACAGAAAAATATAACGAGCTACATATTCTAGCCATATACAGAAAAATTCCTAAAGGCTTGGGAAATAGCTTATTATGCTAGGCAAGTATAAAACCATGTGTATCAGCAAAATACCTTATTTGTTGGGCCAAGCAATTTGCAAGAGATAGTCTTAACCTCCTCATAGATGTTTAGTCTATGGGTTGAGGTTGTATGTCTAGTCCTCTAAAGTTGTGAGCGTCTTGAGAGCAGCAACGAGCTTAGACTCTTCCAAAAGTTCTCCTCAAAAGCAGCTTAGGTCAATTCTACAGTTGTTATTGTAGTAGCCTTGTTCCTTGACCTGAGCACTTAGATCACTGTAAAAAGATGTACCACACTACATCTAAAAGAAGCTATATTATCCATTTTTCAGCTTCATATATATAACTCTGGAGAATTTTTTTAGGGCTTTAAGTATTATATACTGTTTTTTAACCTTTAAGTCTTTGTAAGTATTTTTCCTCTTCCTGCAATCAGAATTTAACAGAGCCAGTAAATATCTCAATTCATATAGACTATTCCTGTAGGAAATTATGGAATAAAACACATCAAAAACAGCATTTGCAAAATTTAGAGAAATATTCCCTTGCTCTCTAAACTTCTTCCCATCCCAGATCAAAATCTTCTTCCTGCCTCTTTCTCCTGAGGCTCCTTACCAACTGTAATGGGAACACTAAGCCACAGTGGAAACAAACTATGTGATTATAAAGTAATGTACTCTCTTTATGTGCCTAGCTATACTCATTAAATGTGGTGATATTAGCAAAAGGGTGGCATTAAAATATTACATTTAGAATAATAAGATATATGCTCTCAAGTTTGATAGTTTTTCATATACTTATTTGCTTACTAAGTAAAAAGAGTTATAAATTTCTATGAGGTAGTATGTTCTATGTGGGAAGACAAATGTGAATAAAATATATACACAAAGGTTTTGGACCTAGTAGATAGATGTCCATAACCAAGTATAAAAAGTTGTAAATTTGAGGGTCTTCTCCAGAAGGAGTAGATGAAAATAAGAAAGAAATACATATAGAATGAGGGAGCATAGTATGGAAGGTCCTTGAGTCTACAGAGAGCTCTAGAGAAACCAGAAATGTTAAGCACACTGGATTGTCTTTCCAATGGGAAAGATTAAAAACCTGTTCTTTCACGCAGAAAGCTAAGAACAGAAAGTGATTAATAGTCTGCTGATCTGAGTTATCTGTTGGGCCAGCCACATTGAGCTCCTACAACCAGGACCAGAGGTGACCAAAAGCATAAATGACCTCTGTGTGTCTACTTGATGGCCTAACCCTCGCAACTTAAGCTAGAGCCCATCTTCTTAGAAGAAATGACATACAGATATGAACAGTTGAGTTTCAATGTATAACTGTACTTCCTTGTATACCACTGGTAGTATTACCAGGAAGCTTTTTCCCCCCAAATTATACTGGGCTTAAATCCACTGGGAGTAAACTGCCTGTCATTAAAGCTCCCCAAAGTCTGATCCAGATTGATGGAGTCAATCTGCACCAGCTTTTATTCTTCTCTCTTCTCAGGATTTACTCTCTGCCTGGATACCTGCAGGGATCCCCTCAGAATGAGAAGAAAAGAGACTTTTTACAGAATCCTAAAGGTATTGGGATTTAAGAAATAGATGTTAAAAATAACCTAGATGACAAACATCAACACAGAAGAAAAATAAGGACAAAGGGATGCTATTTCAGTCAAGACTGTAGAGAATCACCTGAGCAAAGGATAGACCTGTGTGCCAGACTTCAGAATAATGGCGTTCCAGCATCAAGAGTGGCAAGACGCTACAGGCCTCGCCCGGATGAGGAAATCACTGCAGTGAACATCCGCAAGCAAAGGCGTCTGAAGGGTTCTGTGGGACGCACGGACACACTGCACTTTCTACAACAAAACTGAGGGAGGGGGTTGCAAGGGTGGAGGGCGGGTACAAGGCGATGGGGAAATAAGTGGGACTGGCGTACATGATGTGTTATTCACAAAGAACCAACAAAAAGGTTTTTGAAGGGGTTGGGGATTTAGCTCAGTGGTAGAGCGCTTGCCTGGGAAGCGCAAGGCCCTGGGTTCGGTTCCCAGCTCCGAAAAAAAGATCCAAAAAAAAAAAAAAAAGGTTTTTGAAAAGAGAATCTTGTGATGACTTTGGGAAGAGCTGTCTTAGTGGAACACTAGAGAAGGATTGCTGTGTGGGAAAAGAGAACTTCAAACAACAAAGCTACAGCTCTCTGAAAAGCACTGTTGTGAATGGAGAGTGATGTATGTATTTTTAGTTAATAGTCACATGTAGTCAAGGAAGGTCTAACCCACATGGACATAGTCAAATGTCTCTTAATAAAGTTACCAAGACAATTACAAGAGATAAGTATGGGACTGGACAATTATCTAAGTGGTTAAGGGCACTTGCTGCTCTTGCCAAAGACCTGAATTTGGTTCCCAATTCTTTTTTTCTTTTTAAAGATTTATTTATTCATTATATATAAGTACACTGTAGCTGTCTTCAGACACACCAGAAGAGGGCATCAGATCTCATTACAGATGGTTGTGAGCCACCATGTGGTTGCTAAGAACTCAGGATCTCTGGAAGAGCAGTCAGTGCTCTTAACCACTGAGACATCTCTCCAGCCTGGTTCCCAACTCTTATTATGTTGAGCAGCTCACAACTGCCTATAATATTAGTTCCATGGATTTAACACCCACCCTTTGCCAGGGGAAACACACATGGCACATACACACATATATGACACAAAAATAACATATACAAATAAATAAACATCCAGGAAGAAGCACAGTAGATTAACAAATAGTACTTAATAATTCATATTAAAAATGAATTTCATCCTTATCTATAACAATTAACTTGAATGAATTACATACTTAAATATTTAACAGGTCAAATTATAAAATAATAGAAAATAAAGTCAAAATACAGGATAAAAAATAAAGTCTTATATCCTGCTGAAATTTATGTTTTCATGTTTAACATACAACTGAAAACACTTTGTGGCCTGAAATTATTAGGAAGATGTTATAAATCACAGGCATGATAAATTTTATACACTATCTCCTTTTTGAAACAGGACGCTAGGATGAAATAATGAGGTACTGAGAAAAAATGTTTACCAAACATCCATCTAAGAAAGAATTGTATTGAGAATATATAAAGAATTCAATTCAATGATATGAAAAATCTATTTAAAAATGGAAAAGGAAGGGTGGAGATGGTTCAATGGTTAAAGTGTTTGTTATGAAAGCAAGATGACAGAGATTTGGATCCGCAGAATCTATATAAATATGCCTCTCCTGTAATTCCAGCCTTAGAAGGCAGAAGGCAGGAACAGAGAATCCCTGAGCAACATGGTTAACTAGACTCTAGTAGGCTCTAGAAACAATTGAGAGAGACTTTGTACTCCTCCCTCAGAGAGGGGGGGGGGAGACAGAAAGAGAGAGACATAGACACAGACAGACAGAGATCTCAACTGATCTCAACCTCAGGCCTCTATACACATATGTTCATCCCCACATACAACTGTACCCACATACATGCAAACACATATACTGCACACACATACACATGGAAAAGACAAAAACATGAAAAAAAAGATTTGAATAGCTCCTTCACCAACGAATGAACAGGAATGAAAAGTAAGTGGGGAAAAATATCATTAAACTGAATAACTGCTTACATTTCTCTGAGGTTTAAAAGTAATTATGGTCACAAGACAAATTGATTCTTGAGATTTTCTTTTTTAAAAAACAGCATCTCATGATATATTCCTGGCTGGGATGGAACTTACTATGTAGAGGAATATTACTGAACTCACAGACATTCACTTCCACTGCCTCCAGAGTTAGAATTAAAGGTATGTGCCAGTAGTGGTATAGCTGGGACTTCAGGTAGAACTATTTCCAATTTTTCTGAGAAACCACCAGATTGATTTCCAGAGTCATACCACTTTGAAATCCCACCATCTATGTACCAGTGTCCCCTTTCTCCACATCTTCTCCAGCGTATGTTTTTGCTTAAGTTTTTGACCTTAGCCTTTCTGATTGGTATAGAGTAGAAGCTCTGGGTCATCATGATTTACATTTCCCTTACTTAGGATGTTGAACATTTTTTTTGTTTTGTTGGACATTTTCATTTACATTTCAAATGTTACTCCCTTTCCCAGTTCTACATTTCTACATTTTCATCTTAAGGCTACTAGCAGAATGCTGGCTTCCAGGCAGCTAGGATGAGGGTCTTAAAGCCCACACCTACAGTGACACACCTACTCCAACAGGGCCAAACCTTTTTATAAACATTTTTTATTGGATTTTTAAATTTTACATTTTAGATGGTATCCTCTTTTCCTGTTTCCCGTCCATAAACCCCTATGCCCCTCCCCCTTCTTTTTTGAGGGTGTTCCCCAACCCATCCACCCAACCCTTCCGACCTCCCAGCCCTGATATTCCCCTGCACTGGGGGTCCAGCCTTGGCAGCATGTAGGGCTTCTCCCCCCATTGGTGCCCAACATAGCCATCCTCTGCTACATATGCAGTTGGAACCATGGCTCTGTCCATGTGCACTCTTTGGATGATGGTTTAGTCCCTGGGAGCTCTGGTTGGTTGGTATTGTTGTTCTTATGGGGTTCTTATTATGGGGTTGCTCCCTCAGCTACTTCACTCCTTTCTCTGACTCCTCCAATGGGGACCCCGTTCTCAGTTCAGTCGTTGACTGTGAGAGAGCTCTAACAGGTTCCTGCCAGCATGCACTTCATGACATCAGCAATATTGTCTGGCTTTGATGGGTGTATGTATATGGGCTGGACCCCCAGGTGGGACAGTATCTGGATAGCCATTCCTTTAGTCTCTCCTCCAAACTTTGTCTCTGTATCTCCTTCTATGAATATTTTTGTTCCCCCTTCTAAGATGGACTGAAGCACCTGCACTTTGGTCATCCTTCTTGAGCTTCATGGGGTCTGTGGATTGTATCTTCAGTAATTTGAGCTTTTGGGCTAATAACCACTTATCAATGAGTGCATACCATGTGTGTGTGTGGTTTTTTTTGTGATTGAGTTACCTCACTCAGAATGATATTTTCTAGTTCCATCCATTTGCCTATGAATTTCATGAAGTCATTGTTTTTGATAGCTGAGTAGTACTCCACTGTGTAGATGTACCATATTGTCTGTATCCATTCCTCTGTTGAAGAGCATCTGGATTCTTTACAGCTTCTGGCTATTATAAATAAGGCTGCTATGAACATAGTGGAGCATCATTTGGGTATATGCCCAGGAGTGGTATAGCTGGGTCCTCAGGTAGTACAATGTCCAATTTTCTGAGGAACCTCCAGACTTATTTTCAGAGTAGTTGTACCAGTTTGCAATTCCACCAACAGTGGAGAAGTGTTCCTCTTTCTCCACATCCTCACCAGCATCTGCTGTCACCTGAGTTTTAGTGTTTCTTGGACATTTGATTCCTCTGTTGAGAATTCTCTGTTTAGCTTTGTAGCCCATTTTTTTAATTGGCGTATTTGGTTTATTGGAGTATAACTTCTTGAGTTTATATATTTTGGATATTAGTCTTCATGAGATGTAGACCTAAAGAACCAGCTATATCACTCCTGAGGATATACCCAAAAGATGTTCCACAATATCACAAGGATATGTACTCCACTATGTTCATAGCAGCTTTATTCATAATAGCCAGAAACTGGAAGCAACCAAATGTCCCTCAACTGAATAATGGATACAGAAAATGTGGTTCATTTACACAACAGAATACTATTCAGTTATTTAAAACAAGGACATCATGAATTTTGCAGGCAAATGAATGGAACTAGAAAATATAATCCTGAGTGAAGTAACCCAGGTCCCAAAGGTCATACATGGTATATACTCACTGATAAGTAGGCATTAGCCAAAAAGTACAGAATACCCATGATATATCTCATAACTTAAGAAGTGAAATAAGGAAGGAGGCCCAAGTGAGGATGCTTCACACTTAGAAGGGGGAACAAAATAATAATGGGAGGCAGAGGGAGGGAGGGACCTGGGTAAGAGAGGGGAAGGGGAGGAGAAAAGGGGGGCAGGATCATGTATGGGATGGAGGAGACAGGAAAGAAACACTCAGGGCCAGGAGAGTGAATGGAAATCTGCAGCTGCCAGGGGTATGGAGCAGGGGTACCTCTAGAAAGTACCAGGGACCTGGGATCGGGGAGGCACCCAGGACTCATTGGGGGTGGCCTTAGCTGAAATGCCCAACAGTGGGGAAATTGAACCCAAAGAGGCCACCTCTAGTCATTAGACAGGGCCCCCAGTGCAGGGATGGGATCACTCACACATCTTCAATTATTTCACAAAAGTGTTTGTGTCCAAATGAAATGCAGGGATCCAACCCATGGGCAGGCACCAAACCCTGACACTATTACTGATGCTATGTTGTGCTTGCATACAGGAGCCTAGCATGGCTGTCCTCAGAGAGGCTCTACCAGCAGCTGACTGAGACAGATGCAGCTAACCATTAGACTGAGTTTCAGGACTCCTATGGAAGATGATCCCATAGGAAGACCAACAGTGTCAACTAACCTGGACTCCTTCCCAGAAGCTCCCAGAGACTAAATATACACACATAGACTGATCCATGGCCCGTGGTACAATATGTAGCGAAGGACTGCCTTGTCTGGCCTCAGAGCAGGAGGATGTGCATACTCCTATAGAGACCTGATGTCCCAGGGAGGGGAGTGTGCAGTAAGAGCACTCTCTCCGAGGCAAAGGGGAGAAGATGTAGGGGGAAGAACTCTGTGAGGGGGACCCTGGGAGGGGGCACCATTTTGAAGTGAATAAATAAATAAATCATAAGAGAATTAAAGGTATGTACTATCACACCTGACCCTACACATAGATTTTGATCAACACCAATATATTCACATGACAGCAACAGGTCATTCTTTCCCTTAAACAACAGGTTAAATATTTTGATTTACTACTTGATCTCTTTCAAGAGAAGAGAGATGATTAGTATTCTTCCCTTTGTTTTGTTGAAATAGGATGTTGACTATTTCCAGATGGCTTGTAACTTGTTATGTAGGTTGGAATATACATAGCAAATCTGTAATGGTCCTCCTGCCTCTGTCTGACCAGTGCTCAAATTATAGGCCTGCACTATGGGTTTCCCTATTTTCTCTCTAGTGAGATATATTACAAGAGAACCCTACATTTAGTTGTCTTTATAACAATGAACTAGGGACAGACACTGTTTGAAATTACATTAATTTCATATCTTAAAACAAGTCTAACAAATTTAAGTCCATAATTTGAATCTGTGACAAGTCTAATGTATCTTTATTTTTTTTTCTTTTTTTCGGAGCTGGGGACTGAACCCAGGGCCTTGTGCTTGCTAGGCAAGCACTCTACCACTGAGCTAAATCCCCAGCCCCGTATCTTTATTTTAAGATCACTTGCTTTTCTGAACATTGTTAACTCCTGAGTGGCACTGCATTCATATACCTCACTGCTGGCAATTAATTCATCCCCACAGCAAAAGCTCTGTGAATGAGGTATACAAAGCAGAGACAAAAATTGCTCATCCTAACTGCAGTCTTTCTTAAAGACTTAGTTTTAGAAATAAATGCAGTTTCCTCAAAGAAAATCAGTTGAATTCTCCCAACGCTTTCAATTTAGTTTTTATGCTTCTTGTCTGGTAGTCACTAGAGAAAGATGCTCACCACTTAGCATCTCTCATGATAACTGGCCAGGTATTTGAAAACTGGCAAGTAGCCCCACGGTTGTCCTACGCTGTATATCCTAACAGATTAGGGCATCTAATATTCCCTCCTAGACTCATTTCTTAACTTAGATCGTTTAGCTTTATTTTTCAAGTTCCTTAAGTTTCTCTTTGCATTAACATGGATAGAGCAAACATACCCAAAGGGTCTGTTTCATAAAAGCAACCAGAGCCCAGTGCCATGGCCTCCAGTTTCATTTTTATTTTCTGCTTTCCTCTTCTCCTCAACAAAATCTTACTGTTTGCAAACACAGGAAAACTAAAGAGCAGAGTTATTTTGGTGGCATCAGAACATGTCTGTAACAAACGCAGGTTCTTCCTACAATCTTCCCAGCCCTTCCCTTTTACTTTTTCAACAAATCTTCACTGACTTTCATCATGTTTTTAGAGCTTGGAATCTAGCACATCCTTTTCCAGGGTCTAGCTGGGTGATTCTCCCTGACCTTCTCCTCCACATGCCCCCCTAAACCAGCCATGTCTGTTTTGGGGTCAACGTCCAGTTCCCTAGATTTTTCAGGTCACCCCTATTTGCATAGCAATTTACCTTTAAGATTTCACCAGGACCCACCCTGCTTACCACTGACCCACACACTGGTGCACTTTACCTAACCTATCCACCCTGTCAGACTACCATACCCTTCTCCAGTTCTAGTCCATTGAATCTGACTCTCCCCTGCATACATCTGAGTATGTTGTCTGGGACTCCATATCTAGTGCCTAGGCCTAGTCTGGCTATTCCTGCTTGCACAATAACTAATTTCTAGACTTCCTCTATTCCCAATCCACATTCTAACTTCACAACCTCCAATACCATACCTAACCTCTTCACACAGTTAGATCTACCCTAGGCACTTCAGGCTTGGACCAGGAGACACATCCTGTATACAAGTTCAGTTCCTTCTGTCCACCTGACTACTTCATTTTACCCAAGCTATTTCCTATATTAGACCCAACTTGCCTACACATCTTTTCTGCCCTATCTATATAATTCTTAAAACAAAGAAGTTCACATACTCAGATCTCATTGCAAATATATGAACAATATGAAAGATCAAACCAATTGGTAGGTTCTCTCTACCAATACTGCAGAAATGTTTGCCAGCACACTCCCAAATTCCTTCTATGAAGTCAGAATCACTCTAATACCAAAATGAGGTAAGGACACAACAACTAAAGAAAACCATAGTCTAGTATCTCTGATGAACCTGCAATACTTATAAACAGAATATGGACATATATAAATATTATTCACCATGAAATGCAGGGATGGTTCACCACATGCTAGTCAATAAATATAATAAACATATAAATGAACTCAAAGATAAAAATCATATGATCATCTCAATGGAGGTAGGAAAAAAGCCCTTGACAAAATCCAACACACCTTTATGATAAAATTACTAGTAATTGTGAATCTACAGCAAAAATAATTCAACATAATAAATGCTATAAACCCACACCCAATCTCATCCAGAAATGGAAAAAACAATCCAAAAATTCATATGGAACCACAAAAGACCCCAGATAGCCAAAACAATTCTGAGATACAAACAAACCAACCAATAAACAAACAAACAAAACAATGCTGGAGGGATTACCACTCCTGACCTTAAAATAAATTACAGAAGCAGAATAATGAGAACAATATAGTACTGGCACAAAAACAGACAAATCGATCAATGGAACAAAACTGAAGACCCAACATGAGTATCCATAAATTCAGGCATTAAATATTTGACAAAGATGCCCCCCAAAAAGTGTGTGTGTGTGTGTGTGTGTGTGTGTGTGTGTGTAGGGGGAAGCATCTTTAACAGATGCTGCTGGGAAAATCGGATGTCCACATGCAGAAGAATGAAACTAGGCCAGTAACTATCACTTTGCATGAAAATTAACTCCAAATGGATCAATGACCCAAATGTGAAGTCCAAACAATGACATTGGTAGAAGAAAGCAAACAGAAGGACTCTCCCACATGATACAAGTGTAGAAAAGAACTTTCTGAACAGGGCTCCATTTGCCCAAAAACTAAAACCAATAATAGATCAGAAGGACCTCATAAAATTAAAAATCTTGGGGTTGGGGATTTAGCTCAGTGGTAGAGCGCTTGCCTGGGAAGCGCAAGGCCCTGGGTTCGGTCCCCAGCTCCGAAAAAAAGAACCAAAAAAAAAAAAAAATTAAAAATCTTCTGTGTCACTAAACAACTAAGTGAGTGGAAAGGAAGTCCGCAGAGTGAGAATTGTTGCCAGCTGTACATCTGACAGATGAATATTCTCAATTATAAAGAATATAAAAACCAAAAAAAAACCCTAAGGCTAAAAATTCAAGTGACCTCTTCAATAAAAGGCCAGTACCTAATAAGAGAGTTCACAAAAGCTGGGGCTGTGTGGAGGCTAAGAAATATATCAAAATGTGTTCACAATCCCTAGTGATTAAGGAAATACAAATCAAATCAACTTTCAGAATTCATTTTGCCCCAGTGAGAATGGCAAAGATTAACAAAACAACCAACAACAAATGCTGGAAGGGGTTTAAGGGAAAGGGAACCCTCCATCATTGTTGGTGGGGCAATCATGTGCAGCCACTACGGAAATCACTCCTTGGTATATGCCACATTCTACTCTGCAGACACTTATTCCCCCATGCTCACAGCTGCTCTATTCAAATAGCTAGGAAATGGAAAAGGAAACAACCTAGAAGTCATCCTTCAATGATAACTAGATAATGAAACTGTGGCACAGCTCTTCTATGCGGTACCCAGAGAAATATCAGAGGCTTCTAGCTCCAAATCTTCTGGGTGTGTGTGTGTGTGTGTGTGTGTGTGTGTGTGTGTGAGAGAGAGAGAGAGAGAGAGAGAGAGAGAGAGAGAGAGAGAGAGAGAGAGAGAGAGAGAGAGAGAATATACATACGTATCCTGGAATAACTACAGAAATCAGGAAAATAAAAAGGGACT
The DNA here is from genome assembly GCF_021556685.1 of Rattus norvegicus. Taxonomy (NCBI): domain Eukaryota; kingdom Metazoa; phylum Chordata; class Mammalia; order Rodentia; family Muridae; genus Rattus; species Rattus norvegicus. The sequence continues at coordinate 115,474,452 of NC_141541.1, forward strand.
GTTCCTTGGATAGGTGAGTTGAGGAGCAATAGAGAGATCACAAGGCTGCAAGTGATCTGACTGGGAAAGGAGGGGAGTTCTAAGTAGGGAGGGGGAGAGAGATAAATACAGAAAGAGGAGTGATGAAGGTAAAAATAACAGTAAGGATATTTGATAAACTCATAAAGAATACTATTAACTATCTACCTAAATACTGAAATGCATATGTCTGTGTATAAGCATAAGTTTATATATTTATATATGAATACATAGTTTAAACAGTATTTTCTCATCTGAGTTGACAGTGTTCCTTTGAAGATTCAAAGATGACAAGATGAGGAATGTAAAGCCCTCCTCTGGAGGTGTTGGTCAGGGTTGTCCAAAAGACACTGTACTATTGCTCTAAACACTGTAGGCTACTGCTTTTATCCTTTGCTGTTTCCACTGAGGCAGAAAGTAAGTCTCTACTGCTGAAGATACCATGCACAGAGTTCACAGACCCGATTTGGAGCTGACCTGAATGGCTTCTCCCTGAGAATTAGCTTTCATGATACCAGAAGCTATGCAAGCTTCCAAAGGAGAAAATTAACCAACAGTTTTACATAGCTCTGATGTCTATGAACTACAACTAGCATGTCACAATAACCCTATGGGTACAGTAGTGGCAGGCATACTTTCCCCCTCCAATATAATATTGGCACACACACTTTGGTGATAACTAACAACTCCCTAATCAGATGTAAGACCTGCTTAGCAAGAGGGAAACAGAGCTGGTACTGGAAACCTAGCACACTACCCAGGCTTGTGAAGTCATTGATCTTAAAAAAGAACCTACAACCACCACTTTACTAAACAAACATAATCCCTACCTACATCTTAAATACTATCCTTATACCCACAGATAAGTGTGGTCCTCACCTCTCATCATCTCTTTGCAACAAACATAGAGACCATTACCAATCAAAATGCCAGGTTATAGAGCACAGCCCCAATACATACATTTGCAAAACAATTTCCAAACCTAAAGCTCAGGGAACACTGCAGAAAGAGCAGAGAAGGTCAGGAAGCTTGCTGTGAAGCTGTGTCTCCTAGTCATGAGACATTCATAAAGTCTTACTAACATGAGTGAGTAGACATAAGCTAATCAAATACAACAACAGAATGTTAAAGTGGTGAAGGAAAGAATACAAGGCCCCAACCCTTAACAAAGAACACAGACAACTACGGATTGCCGAGAATGGGAGAAATAGTCTTTCCCAGAGAAAACATCAATTAGTTACTCAATACCAACATACATAAGTAGCATACAGACTCAGCAGGTTGTATTGGGGCGGGGGGGAGCGCGCGCACGTGTTTGCGTGCATGTGTGTGCACACATACATATAGAACAACATGAATTTAAAAAAGAACAAGGATGGATATACAGGATGTTTTGGAGAGAGAAAAAGGAAGGCAGAAATGATATAATTATAATCTCAAAAAAATTAGTTTAAAAATCAACGTTAAGCTAGAAACATAAAAACAAAATTATTCTTTATCAAGTTTCTGAGTCTAATAAGACACAAAGAGAAGCCAAAAGCAGAAATATAATGTAAAAGTGCTACACACAGTAAAGGGACTCTGGCCAGCCCAGTCTGGAAAACATGGCCTTACGCTTCCTCCCAATTCCCTCTGCCATAAGATTACATTCCTAAAGCTAGCCACCAAGGTCTATTCCCTTATTTGGCCACTTCCTCCTCCAAAGGTCGACTATGACTACCAAGCTTCAGTTATCAAAGCATTCAAGTTCATATGCTCAATTAAAATTAAACACTTCATCTTAAAACAGGGTTTCCTCCTTTTTCTTTACAAACTGCCATTTGCCTATGGCCACATCTGTCTCCCATCCATCCAGAGGTAGTTTTTTTTTTTTGTCCCCTGTCCCCTCTCTTATTCCCTTCCCCCTCTATCTTGTCTTTTTTTCTCCTGTCTTAGTCTCATTCCCTGCTCTCTGTCCCCTTAGGGCAAATAAATCTCCCTTGTGCTGAGAACTTTGTTTTGGGGTCCTGAGCAAATAGTTTTCCTTTCACAAAGAAAGGGGTAGACTAACTGCTGGGGAGAAAACAGGCAGTCACAAAGAAGTATTCAAACATGCTCCTGAACCACCACTAGCCTTTTATCACTTGGCAAGTAGTAATGGCAACAAGAAAAGGATTTGAAGAGACTACAGTCAAGAGACCCTGAAGTATGCTGTAGCTTGTCCCATGAGGATGCTCAGAGCATGAGTTTAAAAGGCACTGGGAAGCCAGAGGGTAATCAATGGTGTTGTACAGCATTGTAAAATCATATATGAGGGTTCTTCAAACTTGCTTATTATGACTAGTTGGAAGCTTGTTTTAAGTATGTATCTTGGGGTACCACCTCAGGTATTCTACAGCAGAATCCCTTCAAAAGATGAACCCTGAATGTTGTTTAACAATTTGTATTTTAAAAATTGTTGGGGGCTGGACAGATGGTTCAGTGGTTAAGAGAAGTGACTGCTCTTCCAGAGGTCCTGAGTTCAAATCCCAGAACAAAACCCTCTGTAATGTGATCTTGGTACCATCTTTGGCATAAAAGCATATTCAGGCAGAACACTGTATATATAATAAATAAACAAATCTTTAGAAAATTATTAGGCATGGTAACTTTAAATAATATTTAAGTCTTAGCTCAGTCTTGAAAGCTCAACCCTGAGAAGCAGCACACAATTATAAGTGTTTAGAATGGTGTCACAGACAACATGGAAGTCAGGTTAGTGACATAGGAAACCATGTCAATCCCAACAAGCCACTGTGTAGTTTTAGGACTAAAGAGAACAGATCTGAGATATATTTAAGGAGACAGAGTTGAGAGAGTTGACCATATTTAGCAATTGGCTGGATGTGGCAGAGTCAACCAAAGAGGTTATAAAGAAGAGAGGCAGAAAATTCATATACATGTTGAATTTGAGGTGTGGGACATGTAGGTGAACAGAAAACCCCAGCCTGAAGTTCAGCAAAAATGTAGATTATATTCTAGTATGAAAACACGTTAGCTAGCCTATCACCTATATGGGACACTTCAGTTCCTCTAAATACGAAGTCTATGCCCACTTCCTACTCCAATACTTGTGGAGGCACCTCATCTATTGACAGGACAAGGACACAGCAGCTGCACTAAAAGAGAGAAATAATGGTGGCTCCTTATTTAGAATATACTCTTGAATGCTAAACAATGCCAGAAAACAAGTTATTTTAATTTTTTCTAAGGGAATGACATATGAGTATATCTCTTATTATAAACTTATAGTTATTATAATACTTCTGTAATTATAACAACTGCCTTTATTTGCTCTTTAGAAATCATATACTTCTTATGAAAATTAACTCAACAGCAGCTTACTGATCAATTATGTTGTGGCTATAGTTACTTATACTCATGAATAATTAATTCTCTTCCCTCAGGATCAAGCTCCTGGCTGCAACAGTACACAGATGAGTCAAAAGTCATGGAACAAGGTGAGGCTCAGCTGACAGGACCACACAATGCTAAGTCATTTATCTTTGTAATCTCCAACATCCACAGCAGTGTACAGAGCAGCCAAGTTACCTTGTGAGCTACATGGTATGATAATGAAGATTTAAAATTACTTTTATGTCTGTTAGCTAAAAGTTAAGCAATCTAAAGTAGCGACAGAAAAGTAAACACACTGGCTCTTGATAAGAGAGAGGGGGGGGAGGTGTGGAGGGGCAGGGAGGCAGGGAGGCAGGGAGGCAGGGAGGCAGGGAGGCAGGGAGGCAGGGAGGCAGGGAGGCAGGGAGGCAGGGAGGCAGGGAGGCAGGGAGGCAGGGAGGCAGAAAAGCAGTGTTAGAAGAGAAGTTGTCCCTTTAATTCTGGGACAGACCTTTTGCCTCATATAAATGCATCCTTCCTAGACAAATGCTTTACAGTGTCTCCAAGTAATCTAGACATGGCAATGCAGAACAAAATGCTAAAAGAACAGATGAGCAAATGATAAATAAATGATGAAGAAAACAATTTAGCTAAGACGTCTTTAATCATACAGAATCCTATACTCTCAAATTTCCTGAGTATATACAAGCAAGCAATCAAGTACTAACCCAGAAAGAATAACATACTTAAAAAATCACTATCATTGATAATGTCATCTAACTTTTCCTATTTATTTAGTTATATTTTTATTTCTTCAAATAGGGTCTCACTAGTACAGACTAGCCTAGAACTCACTATGAAATCAAAGCTGGCCTAAAAGTCTCAGCAATCCTCTTGCCCTCACTTCTCATGAAGTGGGATTACAAGTGTGAGCCACCACATTAAGTTTTTTGTTCTCTTCAAATTTATTTACTATAAAACTGAAGATTTACACAAATGCTAAAGTATGGCTGGTGCCTTTTATAAAAGGTCATGTTCTAAATAATCATGGCATTTCCTATTGATATATAGTAACCGGAAAAAGACAATCTCAAAAACTTATTCTATCCATAAAGAAGATAAATTAAACTTCAAACATTTAACCTCCAGAGTTCAATGTACAAGGCTTTTATATAACACAGTGAAATGAAACAAATATACCCCTCTTCCATCATAAGGTGAATGGGTTTGCTTCACCATGGACCTTTACTATGTGTAGCCTCACTGTAGGAGAAAATCAATCATAATTTGGAGCTATTAACTAAACTAAACTCGTTTTTTGTTTAAGTTGATTATATTCAGTGTTTAGTGTAATAATGATGCTAACACACTTTTCACTTGTCAGAGTTAATATGGATTGTTAGCGCCTGGTGAGATGGCTTAATGGTAAAAAGCCCTTGCTATTCTTGCAAGAGGATCCAGGTCAGTTCACAGAAAGCACATGGTAGATTGCAAAACCCCATAAATCCACTTTCAAAAAACCTGACAATCTCTTCTGGCTTCCATAGGCACAAGACATGCATGTATATACTCACATATATTCATTAGAAATATTGTCAATTTGACAAAATTTACAATCACCTATGTCACAAATTCTGGGAATGCTTATGAGATTCTAAACTGAATAAAGATGGGAAGATACACGTTTACTATGAGCTGAGCCAGTCTAAGGACTGGGGTCCTAGGAAAAGTAAAAAGCAGAGAGTGAGCTGAGCATAACCATTTCTCTTTCTCTGATTCCTTCCCACAGATACAAGGTAACAGGCTGCCTCATACTCAATCTGCCATGCCTACCCAAGCATGATGCGTTGCATCTTCAAACTGTGAGCTAAAATAATCCCTTCCTCCCTTTAATTGTTTTTTGTTGGGTATTGTATTATAGCAACAAGAAAAGTAACACATCCTTAATTTAAAATTTTTGGTGATATTATTTTAAAACATTACAGTAATACAGCTAATTACACTATTAAAAACAAGATTCTGGCCTACCTGGTTTATCCAAAGCATGTACTCATTTAAACTGTCCTTCATATTATAGTAGTTAAATGGTAAATTAAGACTTAGATTGCAAATAGTGACTTCCAGGATAAGACATCACATCCTCTGTGTTCTGAGGGACAAGGAGAAAGGAATATGATCTGGTATTGGAAGGGGAAAAAAGGACTAAAGCCCTGAAGGCCAACAGAAAGAATGGAAACCCTGTAGGAGGACCAGCAGTCTCAATTAACCTGGACCCCTGAGATCTCTCAAACACTGGATCACCAACCAGGCAGACACACCAGCTGAGATGAGGCCTCCCACACGATCCTGGGTCTGGGTTCATCAGAGAAAATGTACCTAACCCTCAAGAGACTGGAGGCCCCAGGAATTTTAGTGGTCTAGTGGGGTGGGTGGGGTGGGGATATCCTTGTGGAAACGGGGGAAGGTTATGGGATATGGGGGGGGGTTAGACCGGGAGGGTAATAAAATATGTAGTGTAAAAATAAATTAATTAGGGGTTGGGGATTTAGCTCAGTGGTAGAGCGCTTGCCTAGCAAGCGCAAGGCCCTGGGTTCAGTCCCCAGCTCTGAAAAAAAATTAATTAATTAATTAAAAATTAAAAAAAGAATTAGAATAAAGAGAAGGACATCAGAAAATGTAAGAGGTGGTAAGAGGTAATTAAGACAGCTGAAACAAGCAAAAACAAACGGGTTATGGAGAAAAGCAGAAAATATCTCACAGCTACAATGCCACCTTGCTAGGGTGTGGGGAGATGGCAAAGTTAAGAATATAAGGTGAACCAGGTAATCTTGGTAGCAGCAGACTGGCCTTCCTGGACATAGAGTAAATACACAATTCTCATAAGCCTTAAATTCACTGGGGGAATTTGGTTAACAGCTACTACTCCTCTTGGCAGTCCAGCACTAGAAAAGAAATCCTTTTTTAACTTGTCACATATTGGAAGTGCTGTATCTGGACACCATCTTGAGTTGGGGCCTGCCTACATTTGAGATTAGTAAATTTTGGGACTTGAATGCAAGGAAGAATTCAACTTGGGGAGCCTTAGGGATATACTGCCAAGGTGTTTGGTTGGGATGGCTACAATAAACAACCAAGGAGGAAAGGACTGTCTGATAGGATTAGACTGAGTTTAGGCTGTAGGGGGCTTGGGCTGTGAAGGGTATGGAGGTCAGTGAACATGAGTGTTAATGTGTAAAAGAATGATAGAGGTGGGTGGTGACACATGCCTTTAAAACCAATACTAGGGAGGCTGAGGCACAAAGCCAGCCTGGTCTACAGATCATGTCCCAGGACAGCCAGGAACACAGAGAAATCCTGTCCTGAAAAACCTAAACAAACAAACGAATGAATACATAAATAATGACATATATATTAAGGCAGTAGAGGCATCTGTGTGGATCCAGTGATAATACTCGACAGTCTATGGTATCTAAGTATTCAGTAACAGGAGTCAGTTCAATTTACATAGTTTAAGGCTGTTGTGTATGTTTGATGTCGGGAGTTTGGGGGTTGTGAGCAGCTCTGGAGCCTGTGGGATTAGCATTTGTTCAGGAATATCAATGTTTGAAGAGTTTAACAGTTTTGGTGATTGTACAGCTTCCAGGAGGATTTGTCATCCATTACCAGTGTGTAACTGAGGTCTTAGAAGTCAGAGCCTGAGGAAGCCTGCAACTGACGCCATTCGTTTGGGTATTGCTCAGTGGGTATTAATTTCATGGAACCTAAAAAGTATACACAGCACCTTATTTTTACATTCCAAGTTTTAAAAGTAAATGTTCTAAAAAAGTATTATAACTATATTATGAACAATCTATATCCAATATTTTTAAACTACATTCTAGATGGAGTAGTTTGACTAAATATTCAACAGGTATCTTAATTCAGTTCTTGTAGACAAAGGTTCTTAACCTTTCTTACACATTAGACTCATGTAAGTTCTGATTTAACTGTCCCAGACAATGGCATGGGTATTGGCAACTGGGAACTGAAATGAATGCGCAGAAAAGGTAAGGATACTGGCATAAGCTGGGTATGGCACAGCCTGTAATCCTAGCATTTGAAAGAGAAGCAGGAAGATGGTTAGTCAGAGGCAAGCAGGGTGTAGTGAAATGCTGTCTTAACAGCAATATAAGAGAAAATAAAACCTTTTGTCTAAACCCTGTTCTTTTAAACATGCCCTTTCCTTTTACATTACTGTTATAATAGACTCAACAGGCACCCAATAGTCAATTGTCACTTCTCTTACTTCTACGGCAATGTCACTTGAATGTATATCTTTATGACCATTTTCAATGCATAACTTATAAGCTATTAGTATGCCTCTGTTTTTCTAAACACGATGGCATAGTTTATTTATAGTCATACATACAAATCTAAAGATGTGACCATCACTTTGCTTATGTAGCTACCCTATAAACCATGTTACAGAATGCTACTGGCCCTCCAACACTTTGAAATTATATTTTCTTTTTCCCCCTCATACTTTTTGCTTTGGGTAACAAACAATAATTGTGGGTTCCTGGTTAACTGCTAAAGACATATCTAGTCTTGAAGTTTCCTATCATTTGTGCTATTTCCACATTCTTACCTATTCCACAGTTAGTTACTTTAATACTTGTTATCTCTCCTTTTATGGCACTAGGCCTGCCCTGCACTATGCTGACATTCTCATCAGTTCCTAGATGCTGGGGTCATGGGGTGGTAAGCTGTCATTAGGGGTTGACTGAACCCCAAGTTTACACATGCTAAGCATGTGCTCCACTACTGAGCTACACACTACCCTCACAGTACCCTATCTTTGCTTTTAGACACTGTTCAATATATTCCTCAAAATGAGTCTTAATGCACTGGCTGATCAGAACTGAGTATCTAGAGTGCTTCCATTTTCATGTGAGGATTCAGATATTCACTTTTAAAAGTCTTGTTCTGTCTTGAGACTTTTTTCTTTTCTTTTCTGTGTTTGTTTGTTTGTCGGATGACAGTCTTCCTGTGTCACCCAAGTTTGCTTCAAACTTATGTTTCCCCTGCCTCTGGTTGTTTTTTGTTTGTTTGGTTGGTTTTGGTATTTTTCAAGACAGATGTATGTCTCACTTTGTAGCTTTTAGCTGTCTTAGAACTCACTAGGTAGACCAGTCTGGCCTTGAACTCACAAAGATCTGTCTACCTCTGCTCCCCAAATGCTGGGATTAAAGGTGTGCACCACCAGGCTGCTTCTTTCTCTGTATCTTGAGTGCTGGGATTACATCATGTTCCATCACACCCAGCTGACGTGGTCTTTAATAACTGAAGATCTAAGGTCTGACAGATTTTTTTTACACTACTTGGGGAAGAGAAATGCATGTTCTAGTTTGTTGAGAAAATTCTCTCCTTTCACAAAACCACCTCCAATCACTAGTATATGTGTCTTAGGAAACCCAGGTACAGAGACCTTTAAGCACTAAAATTCCAAAGACAATAGACATAGGCCTTAAACTTGTTTCTTTAAGTACCAGGTCTCAGAAAAACATGAATTAGTTTAAATCTCTTCTAGCAAAATATATTTTAATAACAACAAACCGTCTAAATTCACAAAACTTTTAAACCCTGATGACTTGACTTTAATATTTATATTTTCATACAAGTATTCTTTAATAGTTTTTCAAATTTGACATTTAGTCTAGGAGACATTGTGATTACAGGCAGGAATGAGGACTCACTTAAATCATTCTGCCTATGACTCTGGGAAAGGAGAGAATGTCTTAATATAAATCTAACCAGATTCTAGAGTGCTACTCTTTCAACTATAGACTTCACACTGGGAGTCCATCTTGTTAGATTATAGCAAGTTTGTTCATCTCATCTGCTCATCTCATTTCAAGTTTAGTAACATCTTTATTTGCATAAATCATATTCTCAGAAAAAAGAACTTAAGGGAAATTAGTCTGTGCTATGATTTAGACACTGAATCTCATACAAAGACCTATATGTTGAAGACATGTCTCTTAGAGTAGTGATATTAAGAGGTCCTGTGGACCTTAAAAGGTTGGAACCTAAGTACTTTTAAGGGATGTGTCCTCTTGATACCCTTCCTGGCAACTGAATTTTCTGAACTTAGGTCAGAAGAGTCATTCTGCTCTAATTTATGCTCTGTGCATAGAAGTTAAATTTTCTTTTAAAGAACAAAAGACTTTAAAAAAAAACATCTGAGTTTAAACTGTTTTTATCCCTATCTGTAGAATGAGACATCGACTCCTTTTTACACTGACTGCCATTGTCTGTCCCACTTCAGCAGTGGACTCAGAACATAGAGATGATAAACACAGGACAGCAGCATCTGATCTTACTCATGGATGAAAAAAGGCAAACTTTTCACAATAGGCCACGGGACATATCTAAAGTCAAAGTTTCACTGTATGTCTTGTTTTTCTGGATGTCTCTGACTTAAATGTTTCTAAGTAAGATCTGATACTGAACACAGAAGAACATATAAAGATGGCCTGGCAACTAGTAGAGAAAATACTGAGCTTTTAAAGCCAATTTGCATTCCTTTGTCTTAACTTTCTGATTGGAATTATATGAAAAATACAATAATGAGACAATAAAAATAATAGAATTATACAAAATACATTTAATATACAAGTCTCAGATCCCTAGCTTGTGTGAGAAGAGGGGAGTGAAGTAAAGAAAAGGGGTGATGCTCATAAATACCAAAGGCAGGATAGTTCCTGTCTTACTCCTGCTAGAACTCAAAGGAAATTTCCCTGAGATTTTGAGAAATGGGCTAGAGCCCATGTCCCAGAACAGTTAAGATAGCTAGAGTTTACCAGGACTTAACTAATGGTCTATAATTATCTGCCTGAGTGCTGGCAGATAAGCTCTGGTTGCATTGTAACACCTGGCCTCTTTTGCAGAGGGACATAAAATGTTAACTTTTATAAACAGGCTTCTCCAAAAAGTGCATGCTGACAGGAAACTAATATAACTGTCTGCTGAGAGGCTGTGCCAGAGCATGACAAATACAGAGGCAGATGTTCATGGCCAACCAATGAAGTAAGAATGGGGTCCCCATTGGAAGAGTTAGAGAAAGGACTGAAGGAGCTGAAGGGGTTTGCAACCCCGTAAGAATAATAATACCAACCATCCAGAGCTCCCAGGGACTAAACCACTACCCAAAGGGAACACATGGACTGACCCATGGCTCCAGCTGCATATGTAGCAGAGGATGACCTTGTTGGGCACCAACGGGAGGAGAAACCCTTGGCCCTGCCAAGAATGGACCCCCCACCCCCCCCCAGGGTAGGGGAATGTCAGGGCAGGGAGGCAGGAAGGGGCCAGTGGATGAGTGGAGAACACCCTCATAGAAGAAGGGGGGGGATAGGATGGGGGTTAATGGACAGGAAACTGGGAAAGAGGATAACATTGAAATGTAAATTTTAAAAGTCAAATAAATAAATAAATAAAAATAAATGGAAAAACAAACAAACAAACAACAACAATAACAAAAAGGGCTGCTTTCCTATAATTTTAAATGAAAATTTCTCTCTGGTAGCTATTGAGTTCTCAGGCCCAAATTATCTCTTTTAAGCAGAAAGCTTAATTCTCAGACAGAGCCCTCTACTTCAATTACAGAAGTAGCTGATTTATTTTTTTTAAAAAGTATGTTACACAAGGATATTTTGAATGCTGAGCAAACTCTAGAAGGATATGAGGATGTTTTAGTTCTCTTTGCACAGCATCCGTATAAAGATGGGTAGCATAAGGGTTTACATGTGATAATCAAGATAGGTAAATTTCTGAGGACAAGGTCTTACTCTTGAGACCCAACTACAATGTCTGACATAGAAAAGATTTTGTAGGGAATGTCAAGTGCATGATAAAACAAACACTGGCACCTTGTGACTTCTGAAGACTGCTAAATTTACAGAAATTCGGTAAAAATACCTGGGCATTATAAAACCATACACAGACACACAGCGGTACAGAGAAAATAATCAATGATACTCTTTTGTAAATAAGAAAATTCACATATTAGAAAAGATAGGTACTATTCTGATGAGCTGCTGGGGGTGTGGGTGCTACTCAACTGGGCACAGAAAGCAGAGGAAGAGTGTCAAACCAAGAAGAATTATTCTTACCCTAGATTTCATAGAGTTCGTCTTTTGGGGACTTACCTGGAATATCCCACACATCTTTTTCTGTCTTTCCCCTGTAGGAATGCCTACCTCATCACTGTACTTTGGAAGTATATAACTTTTTCATAAGTTCACAGCTCACGATAAATTTTGGCATAGGATGAATTATTTCTCAAGTCTCACCATATTCTAGTTTAGATATTTAGAAGTGATTTGGGATTTCAGAGTTGATGGTAGAACAAAGAATTCTGTTGGGACGAAGTGAATGTATTTTATATGTCAGAAAGATATTCATTAGGGGTGACAGGGACAGAAGGTTATAAACCATGTCACTGTTATTCTCAAATTACTACTGAAATTCTAAGTCTATATAAGGAGTTGGGGACTTTAAGAGGTAGTTAAACATGAAGGTAGAACCCTCAAGAGGGAGGGCTGGAGAGGAAGCTGATTAGTTAAGAGCACAGAGAACATGAGTAAACTTGGCAACACCCATATGGGGTAACTCACAACTGCACATAACTCCAGATGCAGGGATCTAACACCTCTAGTGTCCATGGCACCTGCATACAGGTGCACATGCCCATATACATACATTCATACATACATACATACATACATACATACATACATACGCCCACAAATACATACATACATAATACATATACATACAAAAATATTTTAAAAAGAAGGAATGAGAGTGGCAGGGGAAGGGAAGACATATTTCTCTTTCAGTCATGTGAAATTATATATATAAGGTGGTCGTCTGTAAACGTGAACAAATGCTACCCCCAAGCACTGGCTGAGCTGGCGCCTTCACAATCTAGCTTTCAGGACTGTAAGAAATATAACCCCTCCAGTCTATGGCTTCTGACATGGAAGGCTGAGTTAAGATGTAATGCCCAAACAATAAAAAAAATCAAAATAATTATTTGCTCAAAAATATTTATGAAATAAAATCTGTCACTGTCTTTATCTATACAACCCTAGCTACAATCCCACCAGTCTTATCAACTGTAGATGCTATCACTACTCATACTGCATGATCATTAGTCTAACAAAATTATTTATATGCTAAAGGGGAGCAGTGCTTTATTTTTTGTCTAGATCAGAGCACTGTACAGCGTGCAAATTAATATTTTCTTTCACATGGTTTTAACTTTCACTAACAAAATTGTATATGTAACATATAATTCTAAAAGTAAATTAAAAGGACCCCCAAAACTCCCAAAAATAAAAGCTACATTAAAGTACTCCATTGACAAGAAAACTTCCAAGTAATATAAAGTACCCCAAGATTTTTTTTCTCTTGGCTCCATTTAGTAAATGACCACAGAGAAATGTCTGAATTCTCTAAAATGTTATTTTGGCTACAAATGGCACCTTACGCTAACAGGTCTTTGTGCCCTCTATACAAAAGGAAGCCTAGGGTCTCCTTTATGTTCCTTATCGTGGAGTCAGCAGGCAGCACTGCAGTTACTGAGCTCACAGACCCACAGCTCTGCCAAAACAATCTACTGAGAAGCAGCTGCTTTGTTGCCTCTTTCCAAACCAAAGCAAAAGTGAGTGGCAATGCCAGGCCTCTCACAGGGCTTCAACGGCACCGCACTGAGGGCTGAAGCTGCCTCAGATGTTTTCTCTGTGAGCTCTCTCACTCACATAGAGCAAAGGAAGCCAGGGCCCAGTACTTTCTGTACTCTTGCACTGGCCATTTTTGCTACAGTCTCTTTGCTCCTAAGATTCTCCTCTGCCTTTTTTTCTAGAATTAAACACAACACACTTTTTCTAAGGGAGTAATAACCAAAACTTAATTTTGAGCTTGCACGTAGAATTAGGTATAGAAGAAAAGGAAGCTACTCATGTTACAGATATGCTCTGGAATATCTATCCTTCCAACTACACATATGTTGAAGGTTTTATCCCACTTGGTGATAACACTGAAAAGTGGTGTGGAACAATAGGAAGCCAAGCTTAATTGGAGGAAGTAAGGTGATTTGATCAAACCACTTAAGAGAACACGGCGATGGTAGCCCTTCTTCTGTACGTTTCTACTTCCTAGTCACCACACAGTAAGCATTTCACTCTTTCAGTACGTCACTGGTGCAATTCTGCCTTACAACAAGCCTAAAGCAATAAACACAGCCAACCATGGTCTGAAACCCTTGAAGCAGGAACTGAAATAAACCTTTCTTCTTGTAAGTTGCCTACCTCAGGTATGTTGTCACAGTGATGGACGTGGGGTAGTATAGATAACTTCAAGGGCTACTGGGAACTGGAGTGAAAGTCCCAGCTAATAAGACAAAGCTACTTTATTTTATCCTTAAATGCATTTACTCTGAAGGCCAGAGCTGTCTTTGACCCATTCCATTCTAATAAACATAAATAACATAAATATAAACTTCAACAAATCTTCCCTGGACTCTTACCTTATCTGCTTGCCTTCTCTCATGTCATACAGAGAAAAGAAGACGTCACTATCTTCACCAATGGTATTATAGGTGAAACTCTTTAGGCTGAAGAAGAAATGATGTGGTACTGGCATTCGACAGGTTTCCCCATGCCGTGGGCGCATTGTATCTACCTATTAAGGAGAGCAAAACATTGTGATTTATATTTTAGTTGCTCATTACATTCACTATTAAGAAACAAAAAATTACTCTCATTATACTGACAAAGGGATTATTAAATGGGTAGACTGAAGATGTGTCCTCTGGCAATATGGACTACTACAGCAGACTTAGCTGAGCTGGGCAAATGTCCCATGCATTGATTTATACTGTTAGGTGGTAATAGTTATCATTCTAGATATCATTTTATCTCTTCCCCAATCTATTTTCTTTTAATTGTGCTTATAAAAATTTTCACAGAAGAATAAAAACTGGCCAAACTGCTTGAGGGCCAAAGTTGCTTAGAATGATGGTATAACACAATCAGGGTTTTAGGAGCAAATATAAGTTGAATAAAATAATATACATGTTGTGCAAATGTCATAAAAGCCAACTGTTTTTATATGCCCTAAAATTATAATTACAAAGCAGGCCCCTGAAAAGTGAATAGTGTTTGTCATTTCTTGATGTTTTCATGTATATAATCTCTTAAATGAAAGAGTTGAAGAAAAAGTGGGAAGTTTGAGGATATCACTTACTTGGGATGTGCTCTGCTGTACACTCTGTCGGCTAGATAAATGCTATAGAAAAAAGAAACATACAAAGAGTCACTCTGTGGTGGAGGAGACTAAGTCCCCTCCAACCCATTCAGCCTATAATGCCTTTTACAGTTATTTCTCACTTAAAAATGTTATTCATACCCAATAGAGATAACTAAGGCTCAACGCAATGGACTGGTTTGCTGAAGGTCACACGAGAAGGTAACATGGTCTGTATGTAAAACCCCAGCCGCTCTGTTCCTGGTTAGTAGCCACGCCACATGAGGGTGGGTGCTTGTTACTAGATTTCTGATCTGTCAATATCTTTCACGTTGAATAATTTTCTGTGCTGTTGAAGGCAGTTTCTTCAGGCTTTCTGCAATGAAGCCCTTTAATAAAATCTCAGTCAAAGCAATCTACAGATTCAATGCAATCCCCATCAAAATTCAAACTCCATTCTTCATAGAGTTAGAAAGAGCAATTTGCAATTTCATTTGGAATAACAAAAAACCCAGGATAGCGAAAACTATACTCAACAATAAAAGAATTCCTGGGAGAATCACCATCCCTGACCTCAAGCAGTATTACAGAGCAATAGTGATAAAAACTGTATGGTATTGGTACAGAGACAGGCAGGTAGATCAGTGAACAGAATTGAAGACCCAGAAATGAACGCGCACACTTACTGTCACTTGATCTTTGACAAAGGAGCTAAAACCATCCAATGGAAAAAAGGATTTTCAACAAACGGTGCTGGTTCAACTGGAGGTCAGCATGTAGAAGAAAAAATTGATCCATTCTTACTGCCTTGTACAAAACTTAAATCCAAGTGAATCAAGGAACTCCACATAAAACCAGATACACTCACACTAATCTTTCCTGAATAAATCACCAATGACTTATGTTCTAAGATCAAGAATCAATAAATGGAACCTGATAAAACTGCAAAGTTTCTGTAAGGCAAAGGACACTGTTGTTAGGACAAAACGGCAACCAATAGATTGGGAAAAGATCTTTACCAATCCTACATCTGATAGAGGGCTAATATCCAAAATACACAAAGAACTCAAGAAGTCAGATTCCAGAGAATCAAATAACCCTATTAAAAATGGGGTACAGAGCTAAACAAAGAATTCTCAGTGGAGGATTATCGAATGACTGAGAAGCACCTAAAGAAATGCTCAACATCCTTAAGTCATCAGGGAAGTGCAAATCAAAACAATCCTGAGATTCTACCTCACACCAGTCAGAATGCCTAAGATCAAAAACTTAGGTGAAAACAGATGCTGGTGAGGATGTGGAGAAAGAGGAACACTCCTCCATTGTTGGTGGGATTGCAAACTGGTACAACCATACTGGAAATCAGTCTGGAGGTTCCTCAGAAATTTGGACATTACACTACCTGAAGACCCAGCTATACCACTCCTGGGCATATACCCAAAAGATATTCCAACATACAACAAGAACACGTGCTCCACTAGGTTCATAGCAGCCTTATTTATAATAGCCAGAAGCTGTAAAGAATCCAGATGCCCTTCAACAGAGGAATGGATTCAAAAAATGTGGTACATCTACACAATGGGGTACTACTCAACTATCAAAACAATGACTTCATGAAATTCATAGGCAAATGGATGGAACTAGAAAATATTATCCTGAGTGAGGTAACCCAATCACAGAAAAACACACATGGTATGCACTCACTGATAAGTGGATATTAGCCCAAAAGCTCGAATTACCCAAGATACAATCTACAGACCACGTGAAGCTCAAATAGAAGGACAACCAAAGTGCAGTGCTTCAGTCCTTCTTAAAAGGGGGAACAAAAATATTCGTAGGAGGGGATATGGAGGCAGAGTTTGAAGCAGAGACTGAAGGAATGGCCATTCAGAGCCAGCCCCACATTGGTATATAGCCCATACACACACATACACATACACACACACACACACACACACACACACACACACACACACACACACACACACACAAACATACAGCCATTAATACTAGGTAAGATTGATGAAGCTACAAAGTGCATGCTGACAGGAATCTGATATAGCTGTCTCCTGAGAGACACAGCCAAAGCATGTCAAATACAGAGGTGAATGCTAGCAGCAAACCATTGAACTGAGAATGGGATCTCTGTTGGAGAAATTAGAGAAAGGATTCAAAGAGCTGAAGGGGCTTGCAACCTCATAAGGACAACAATGCCAACCAACCAGAGCTCACAGGGACTACCCACTACCCAAGGACTGACCCATGGCTCCAGTTCCATATGTAGCAGAGGATGGCCTTGTTGGGTACCAATGGAAGGAGAAGCCCTTGGTCCTGCCAAGGCTGGACCCACAGTGTAAGGTAATGTTGGGGATGGGGACTGGCTTGGGGGAGTAGTTGAGGAGGGGAACACCCTTATCAAAGAAGGGGAGGGGTGGGATAGGGGGCTTATGATCAGGAACCTGGGAAAGGGGATAAGATTTGAAAGATAAATTTAAAAAAAATACCCAATTAAACGAAAGAAAATCTCAGTCAAGGCCCCTGATTGAGGGATAAGACCACCCACTCATCTCCAAATTTTTTTTTTTTGGTTCTTTTTTTCGGAGCTGGGGACCGAACCCAGGGCCTTGCGCTTCCTAGGTAAGCGCTCTACCACTGAGCTAAATCCCCAGCCCCTCATCTCCAAATTTTTAACCCAGAATTGCTCCTGTCTAAAGAAAATATGGGGACAAAGTATGGAGCAGAGACTGAAGGAAAGGCCATCCAGAGACTGTACCACCCAGGGATCCATCCCATATACAGTCATCAAATTCAGACACTATTGCAAATGCCAAGAAGTGCTTGCTGACAGAGGCCTGATACAGTTGCCAGAGTCTGACCAATACAGATGTGGATGCTCACAGCCAACCACTGGACTGAGCATATGGATCCCAATGGAGGAGTTAGGAAAAAGACTGAAGGAGCAAATGCAACCCCATAGGAAGAACAACAATATCAACCAACCAGACACCCCAGAGCTCCCAGGGACTAAACCACCAACCAAAGAGTATACATGGAGGAACCCGTGGCTGGAGCCACGTATGTAGCAGAGAATATGCATTGTCAGGCATCAATGACAGGAGAGTCCCTTGGCCCTGTGAAGCCTCAATGCCCCAGTGTAGGGGAATGCCAGGGCAGAGAAGTGGGAGTGGGTGTGGATGGAGGAGCACCCTCACTGAAGCAGAGGGAGAGGGCATGGAATGGGAGTTTGCGGAAGGGAAACTGGGAAAGGGGATAGATAACACTTAAAATGTAAATAAATAAAATATCCAATAAAAAAAGAAAGTCTTCCAAACATCTATGTTGTTCCCTTATCACTGGCTGAAGATTATAGACTACAGTTTGAGTTCTATCATTTAGGCTGTGCCCTTTTATTTTTTTCTTTTTGAGAAACTAATTTTAAGTTCTTTGCAACAACAGCTATGTAACAATCCCCACAGTACCTGTGACAAGGAGATCAGCATCACTTATGGATCAGCTATCCAAAGCTGCTTTTCTTTTGCCAGTGTGTGTGGGAGTTTCAAGGCACAGGTGAACAACTACAAATAAAAGGCTGGGCTTGCTAACCCAGCACTGTAACTCAGTCTTGGACCCTCTCATTAGCTGGCTGAAAGGAAGGTATAGGAAGTAAGGAGGTGGTAGAAACATGAAGGTGACTCTCAGGATCTGGCCCCTTGTTGGCTCTGAGGCAACACACAGGGTCTGAGACTAAAGCCTTGGAACGAAGCTGTAAAGGACACAGGCCTCAAGAGGTAGAAAGAGTGGATGCAGAAGGCAGTGCTGGGGTGGGCATCAGGAACTAGGGGGCTTCTTCTTGGCTTCCAAGTCCTTTTAAAATCATAATGTCTTCAAGTTTTTAGCCATGAATCTCATAGTTCTGAGCCAGAAACATTCCAACTACTTTGCCCAAACTAAATCCAAGCAGGAACTGAAACAGGATGTCAGTGAGGAGGGAAGCAGCTCTTTCACTGCTTGGGGCCTCCTGCTCTGCACCTAGGTTGTGAAATTAAAAAAACAAAAACAAAAACAAAAAAAACAAAACAACAAGAAACACCCCAAATTAAAAAAAAACCCAAAACAACAAAAACAATAAATCTTCCCAATAGAGATTTCAACTACAAAACTAAACTTTGAACTTGTCTCATCTTTCCCAGGATGCTGTTTCAGGAATGGCCATGTATGTGTCTAAGTCAGAGGTCAGTAGTGAGTTTCTTCATCCATTGTTCTCTACCTTAAATTTTGAAACAGAGCTCTCAATGAATCTAAAGCTCACCAGCTCACTGGGCTTGCTGGCCAGTGAACTCCAAGGATCCTCTAGGAAGTTCTTTTGATGCTCACATTATACAGTGGGAGACGGAAGTATAATGTAAGTTAGAAACTTAATCACAAAAGTTGGATTCTGGTTTGTAAATCTTGACTCATATTTACTAGCTGAGTATTTTCTCATCTATAAACTGAATATAAAATCTTGTGCTTAAATCAACTTCATAGAAGTTTATGCAGATTAACTCTATAATAGCAATCATACTGTAAATGAATTAACTCAACACCTATCATATTGTAAATGGATAATTGTAATTACAACTGGTATTATTATTATTTCTTTAATTGGTATTATTCTTATACCTATATTACAGGGGAAAGTCATTCATGTTTAAGAGAAAATCCTGTCTAAGAACATCATGATATCACAAACATTTAGTGCCTGGTGCTAGTAAACTCTTCATTTTGTTTCCTTTTTTTTAAAGACTTATTTATTATATATAAGCACACTGTCCCTGTCTTTCAGACACACCACAAGAGCCCATTACAGATGATTGTGAGCCACCATGTGGTTGCTGGGAATTGAACTCAGGACCTCTGGAAGAGCAGTCAGTGCTCTTAACCACTGAGCCATCTCTTCAGCTCTCTAGTAAACTCTTAATCATTGTTTCTACCCTTTTTGCCCTTAAAGGTATGTAACAGAACCCTTTTGGTGCTTCACATAGCATGGATAAAAATCATTTTTATTTCAATAGAGTTACTCCATTTCCTTCACAAATACATTTAACAGAAACTGGAAACAACCTAGATATTCCTTAACCAAAGAATGGATAAAGAAAATGTAGTACATTTGCAAACAGAGACTAATTAGCTGTTTTTAAAAAAATCACATCATGAAATTCACAGGCAAATGGATGGAACTAGAAAAATTCATCCTGTGTGAAACAAAGCAGACCCGGAGAGACAAAAATGGTATATATTCACTTATGAGGGGATATTAGCTTTTTAAGTAAAGAATAATCATAATACAATCCACAGACCCGAAGAGGCTAACAAGGAGGGATCTATGGGGAACACATGGATTTCTCTGGGAAGGGGAAATAGAATAGATTTTTGCAGGTAGATTGAGGGTAGGCAGAGGGAGATGGGAGAAGGAGGGACAGAGGAAGAGAGTATGGGGAGAGATAACTGAAACTGGGGTGCCAATGTGGAAACCTAGTGCAGTGCCAAGTTTATTGTACCTATGAGAGTGACCCTAGGAAGGACTCTTACTAATGGAGAACACAGAGACTGAACCGTCTATTTTCTGTAACCAGGCTAGGCTCCACAATTTGTCCTGCCTACAAGATGTGCTGGGGCAATGATAGCTCAGAGATTGTGGGAATGGCCAACCAACAATAATGCAATAAATGCAACATAAATTATCTTATGTATAAAAGTGTTTTTGAAAGAAAATGTATGACAGAGTACCAAAACTGGAAAGTTTCATGCTTAGTTTTTATAATCTCTAATTTTATTGGAATCTGAATATTAAAAGACATTTTTGGACCTCATTGATCATTGATAACTGTTAAGATTTAGCAGAAATGTATCTAGTATTATCTATTTCCTTTTTATAATTTTTATTTTATTACTTATTTATGTGTATAGGTGCTTTGCTTGTATGCATGCTGTGTACCATATATGTGCCTGGTACGTGCAGTGGCCAGCCAAGGGTATCAGGTCCTCGGGGACTGGTGCTACCGATAAGTAGCTGCCATGTGGGTGCTGAGAATCAAACCCAGAAAAAGCAGGCACTGCTCTTAACTGCTGAGTCATTTTTCTAGCTTCCCAAAGGATTCATTTATTAAGAAATTCTCATGCATGTACGCATGCACACACCAGGGAGACAGACAGACAGACAGACAGACTGACTGACTGACTGACTGACTGACTGACTATGTCCATGTGAGTTCAGGTACTCATGTAGGCCAGGAGCAGACATCAGATCCTCTTTAGCTGCAGCTGTAACTCCAATTGTATGCTGCCTGGCAAGGGTGCTAAGAACACCCTTTAGGACTTCTGCAAGAGCAGTACAGTATGTATATTCTTTTAAACATACCAGGCCCAAATTATTTACATTTCTGTATATGAGCTAACATAAAAATTCCTAAGTGGTAAATTTTTAAATTCTTATTTTTCTTCATTCTAGCTAATTCTTTTTTGTTGGGTTGTTTATTTCTGTTTTCAAGACAGGGTCTCTGGCTGTCCTGGAACTCACATAAAGACCAGGTTGAACTTACACTCATAGAGATCCGCCTACCTGTGCCTCCTGGATGCTGGGATTAAAAGTGTATGCCCCTATAACAATTTATTATATAGCTGATTACTTCAATGTAAAAACAAATATACAACACAAAAGAAAGTCAGAATAGAAAATAAAAGACCTGAATTTAAGCTTTTAGGATAAGTCAGTATTTGACAAAAAATTAATAGAAGAATATATTTTAAAAGCTAAATATCTTTAAAGGTTTGCAGTAAAACTTATTAGTTTTTACCCATCTGTCTTGTTTCATAGAGATAAGCAGTTTTAATTCCTTACTGTTTTTTCTCCAGGACTTGTCAAATACTTCCAAATGCTATATTATACCGTTCTTTCTTTACCAATTTTAAAATTATATAGTAACTTTTTATTACAGCACCTTAAAATTTAAGCTCCTGTTTACATCTTCTTCCCTTCGTCTGCCTTCCTCTCAAAACTTTTATCTAAAACTGTTTACAACAATATAACCTAAATATTGTTCACTACTAAATAAGTAAATACACTTCAATAATTTCTCTTGTTTTATATTTTTACAATGGGTATATTAATTATTTCTCTTTAAATTTTAGTCATTCTTTGTTATCAATCAGAAATTTATTCTAGGCCTCCTCACAGATACCAGAACCTGTAAGATGGATACAGCCAAAACACATTCTGCAAAACTCAACTGCCAAAAATACCAGATACAATATAAATGTTATGTGAGTGGCTATACCACCCTATTTAGAAATACCTTCTTGGTTGGGTTTCTTGTTGACTTGACACAAGCTAGAGTCATCTGAGAAGAAGGAACTAAACTGAGCAAATGCCTCCTCCATAGGCTGGCCCGTGGGCAAGCTGATGGAACACTTTCTTCATTAGTGCCTGATGTGAGAAGGCTCATCCCACTGTGGGTGGGGCCACCCCTGGATAGATGGTCCTGGGATGTGTAAGAAGACAGGTTGAGCAAGAATTGGGGCGACAGCCAGTAAGCAGCATTCCTCCATGGCCTCTGCTTCAGTTCCTGCCGTGAGTCCTTGCCTTGTCTTTTTTTTTTTTTTTTTTCCCGGAGCTGGGGACCAAACCCAGGGCCTTGCGGTTGCTAGGCAAGCGCTCTACCTCTGAGCCAAATCCCCAACCCCTTGCCTTGTCTTTCTTGAATGAAAGATTGTGATGTGGAAGTAGAAACATAAACCCTTCTGTCCCCAAACTGCTTTTGATCATGGTGTTTTATTACTGCAATAGAAACCTTAACTTAGATGCAATCTTTGCAATAACAACATGTTTAAATAGCATATTTTTTCCTGAATATTTTCTGTTACAAGTTGGTAAACTACTCAAATTTGGAACCTACAGACTACATTCTTTTTGTACTTGTGTTTCCCTTCTCTTTTAGACAACAATGACTGTTTCATCTTGCCTGTATCTCCCATACATTACTTACTCTGTTCTCTAATGTTTATGTGGGAATATTCTGTTTGTTCATGTATGGCTATCTAAAGGTACTATGTGGAATCTGTTGTCACTGGATTTCGTCATAGAATGTTTTGTAAAAGAAAGTAATCTTCTCTTCCAGATTCAAATATAGATAGCTTTCTGATGAATGTAGAATTGTTATAGCTAAACTTTACTCCTGAACCACAGGCTTTAAATATCATTTTTTTAAACTTAGAAGATACACCAAAATTGAAAACAAAATATCCAGTATTCTTGGCTCCCCATTGCTTATCCCCAGATCTGATTCTTTCATATAGCGTGCCACTGTACCTTATCATCTGGGTAGATCAAACACAAGAGGCATTGTTTTCTAGTCTCTCTTCTTCCTCTATACATGTATACCAATTCAATCTATCAATACCTCTGGCTCTAAAGCCAAAGTACATTCAACAGCCAACAACTTCTTAGGACATCCACTGTCCTGGCTCTAGCCTCAAGACTTGAAATTAAGATCTTTTACTTAAATGCCTTTTCTGTGATTTCATTTTATGACTGGAAAAACTTACCAAGTCACTTCACTATTGTGTTCTATCAAACTGCTGGAGAGAATATAAATCAGGGCCTACAAAGCTCTTCAAAGTGCAGCTCCTTACTCCTTCTTAGTCAAAACTGTCCAATGTCCACATTTTCTGGAACTGCCATTTCTTTCAGTTGTGTGCCATTTTAAAAGTTCTTTCCTTACCTTTTCCAGTTCCCATAATATTAATCAGTGATTCTAATAATATCAACATAAACCTTATTTATACTGTGCAGTGCATGCAATGGTAACTGTTCATGATCTATCCACTAGATTAGCACTTCTAACATAGGTTCATGATAGCAAGCACTGGGGATACTCTCCATCATCAATACTATGCTCCCTAAAAGCATTTCATCTTCTTAAGGGTTTCTAAAAGTTGTAGTTTTCATCATGAAGTCCCTTAGTCTAAACTTCTCACTTTACATTTCTACTATATTTTACATCACAATGTTGCTTTAAAAGAACTTATCATCCAGCATGTAAAAATATAATTGTGTAGATGAACCACATACACAATGGAATACTGCTCAGATATTAAGAACAAGATATTCTGAGTTTTGAAGACAAATGAATGGAACCAGAAAATATCATCCTGAGTGAGGTAACTCAGACTCAAAAGAACCCGTATGGTATGGTCTCACTAATAAGTGGATATTAGCCAAAAAAAAATTACAGAATACCCAGGATACAGTTCACAGAACTCAAAAAGGTCAACAAGCTGAAGGGCCCAAGTAAGGATGCTTCAGTCCCACTTGGGAGGAAGAAGAAGGGAGGGAGGAACAGGGGAGGGGAAGGGATGGGGATTTGGGGGATAGGGGACCATGATCTGGTATTGGGTTGGGAGAAAGGACTGAAGCCCTGGGGACCAGCAGAAAGAATGGAAACAGGCGACCTCAGGAGGAAGAAGGTTGGGAGGACCCTCCAGAATGTACCAGAGACCTGGGAAGTCAGAGACTCTCAGGACTCAAAGGGGGGACCTTAGATGAAATGACCTACAGTGGGGAGAGGGAACTTGTTGAACACACCTCCAGCAGAAAGACAGGGCATCAAGTGAGGGATGGGGTTGCTCTCCCACAGTCAAAGTTCTGACCCATAATTCTTCCTGTCTGGAAGAAATGCAGGGATGGAGATGGAGAGGAGCCTGAGGAAAAGAAGGTCCAGTGACTGGCCCAAAGTGGGATCGAGCTCAAGGGGATGCCCTGAGACCTGACACAATTGTCAAGGCTATGAAGAGCTCACAAAAAGGGACCTATCATGACTGCCCTCCAAAAGACCCAACAAGTAGCTGAAAGAGTCAGATGCAGATGTGTGCACCCAGCCAATGAACAGTAGCTGATGACCCCTCTGGTTGAACTAGGGAAAAGCTAGAGGAAACTGAGGAGGAGGGCAACCCTGTAGGAGGACTGGCAGATTCTATTAACTTTGACCCCCGAGATCTCTTAAACACTGGATCACCAACCAGGCAGATACACAAGCTGAGATGAGGCCTCCCACACTTATACAGCAGAGGACTCCTGGGTCTGGGTTGTCAGAGAAGATGCACCTAACCCTCAAGAGACTGGAGGCCCCAGGAAGTTTAGTGGTCTTGTGGGGTGGGTGGGGTGGGGACATCATCCTGGAGATGAGGGAAAGGAGGTATGGGATGTGGAAGAGTTGGAGGGTGGACTGGGAGGGGAATAAAACCTAGAGTGTAATATATATATTAATTAATGTGGTCACCAGTCAACCCAATAGATTTTTTTCTCATTAAAATGGTTACTTAGATACACTGATGTTTTACTTTATGCCCAAAATGTTATACACACTTAGTTACACACAATGTCATATTCCTATAGTTATTTAGATATTACACAGGAACACATGGTCTATTGCTAGAAGTGGTTAAATATGGTTAACTATGTTACAAACTACTAAATAATATACAGGAGGTTTAAGGCTTGTCTTTTTCATTGAGTGCCCCCATTTTAGTCTGAGTTTATAATTCAATCTCATAACTAGAAAAAATCACATTAATTAGAGTTCAATTTTACCTGTTCAATATATTTTTATAATAACCAACATACACCTAAGGATCAAGCAGATATTTATAGGCTTTCTCATTCACAGTGTTCATGCTGAGAATGGAAACCCTCATATGTTAAGATTACTTTAGCTCCCACCATTTTCTAGCACTATGAATATGGTGACTGAGAGCAAGACCCTGAATATGCTTCTTAACAACAGCTTGTCTCTAGAATTAGTATATTATTTCCAGAGCCAATAATTCTTTTGCCAATCACTATTTTAATTAACAAGTAGTTCTTTGAAACTTTAATCATCTTTTTTGTCATAGAAAACAAGACGGATATACAATGTTATTTACTGTAAGTGGCAGAAAGTCATTAAAGCAGAATTAACAGAGAAGTGATCACTAGAAAGTACAGTGTACTCAACATCTCTGTTTTCTATTTCCATTTGTAAAGTGTGACATCAAAGTATGACTAGCTGCTTCTTAAATTTGGGGACAGAAGCAAAGGGACAGTTTTTTTTATTGATAAATCTTTTTTTTATTTATTTAATACTTAATAATAATTCTTTGGTTTCCGGGCAAACATCCCCCCCTCCCCTTCCTTATGGGTGTTCCTCTCCCAACCCTCCCCCCATTGCCGCCCTCCCCCCAACAGTAAAGGGACAGTTTTTAAATGCTGCTTTAAAAATAATCACAATCTACAACATTATCATGGAAAACAACAGAGAAAAATGAAATGTAAAAACCCATCCCTTGTTACCATTTCTTACCATTTTATAAAGATCTGAGACGCTAATCTGGTCTGAATCCACTACTTCAAAGTCCTTCCGAGGCACCAAGTCCAGGCCCAAATGCCTAATAAAGACAAAGACCACTCTCAGAATTGCAAGTCCTCAGGTTTGCTCATCTCTCCATGCAACTGGAAACCTATGCCTGTTGTGACTCACGGTTCTGTAGACAGAGCTTTGGGCACTGCCCTAGAAAGGATATGCTTCTACCTAGCAATATCTGGCTGTGTTCACTTTGGGCACATAAATGAAGCAAGGAATTTTAAGATACAATTCTAGTTGCCAAGCAGTTCCCTTTGTAAATATGAAAATAAAACTTTCATTCAATATGTGTATAAGAGTACTTTATTTCATTAAAAATTCTTTTTGTTAGACAAATAATAAGCCATTTTTATTTTTCTATTTCTCCCACCATACTGGTATGTTCAAGGTTCATTTATACATTATTTTTATTAAAAGAGAAAAATCAACACATAAAAATCATGTCGCGGGGTTGGGGATTTAGCTCAGCGGTAGAGCGCTTGCCTAGCGAGCGCAAGGCCCTGGGTTCGGTCCCCAGCTCCGGAAAAAAAAAAAAAAAAGAAAAAAAATCATGTCTCAGCACCTAGTATGGTGACACACTTCTTTAATCTCAGCACTCAAAGGCAAAGGCAGGCAGACCTCAGTGAGTTTAAGCACAGTATGGGCTACAAAGCAGGTTCCAGGTCAGCCAGGCCTATACAAAGAGTATCTATCTCAACAAAAAACAAAACAAAACAAACAAAAAAACATGTCCTAGAAATGTGTTTTAGTTTAGGTGTATATTGTTTCTAATTTAATACTAACATTGATAAGTCCTGAACATGTATAAGCTGTGTATCTCTAACATCAGACAGAGGGTTAAGGAATGCTATTATTCAAGCAACACAATTTAGAAAATACAGTATCATTTTGGACAGGAAAAAAAAGTGATGATAATTTTCAGTTGATTGTGTGATAGCATTAAGCAACGGGAAGAACTCCAGACATGATTAATATTCAATAAATGTTAACCTCCTTCCCATAGTCTACGATACTACCTATAAACATGAAGATCAGTAAAGTCACAGGGTACTGGGCTTATGGAATAGATTGTTACAACAGACTGGCGGAGATCATATATGAATTCTTTTCTAAAGAATAGAGTTATACTTATCAGAGTTTCAGAGGTGGTCTATGATCACCTGACCTCAAGTAAGGTCATGAACATCTATGTCTAGCAAAAGTATTCCATGGGATGTTTAAGAACAAAACTACCACCTTATTTAACTAAACTATGAACTTTTTCATCACACACCAGCAAAATTAATGGTGTTAGCTCTTTCGGTACACAAAGTCCTATTCATTTCAAATAAAGTGAGCTGTGAAAAGAAAAAAAAAGGTTTCCCTATAGTTTACAGCCTTGTGCTAAGTGGTGTGTGTGTTGTTTGTTTGTTTTGTCAACTTGACACAAGCTAGAGTCATTTAGGAAGATGACTTCAATTGAGAAAATGTCTCCATCAAATTTGCCTGTGAGCTGGTCTGTTGGACATTTTCTTAATTAGAACTGATGTGGGAGAGTCAACCCACTGTAGGTGGTGCCCCTCCTAGACAGGTGGTCCTGGGTTTTATAGCAAAGCAGGCTCAGCAAGCCATGAAAGCAAGCCAGTACGCAGTGTTTTTGCACGATCTCAGCTTTACTTCCTGCCCTGCTTTAATTTCTATCCCTACTCCTCTTTAAGATGAACTATATGCTGTAAAACAAAATAAACACTGTCCTACCGAAGTTGCTTTTGGTCTTGTGGTATTTATCATGGCATCAGAAAGCAAAGACAAGGCTACCTGATCTGAAACTATCAAATTATAAAATAAAAATGGAAAATCAAAACTATATGACAAAGATAGAGGCCAGCATATTAACATTACATTAAAAGCAAGCATTAACAGTAAGACAGTTACTATAATTAAGAATGAAAAGAACATCAATATTTATCTTAGAAAACTAGAGTTATAAAATTACCTTTTAAAATATTTTCCAAGTCTTTATAAGCCATACCATTTAAACTTTCTAAACAAAAGTCCCATACATAAAAGTATGTCTTACAAATCCTAGTACTCACTGAGGCAAGAGGATAATGGGCTGCAGGCCAGCCTCAGTTCCATGATACCATCTGTATCCACGGAGGGGGAAGAACAAATGGAAGGGGAAGCATAGGTGGGAGGAACAAAACGCTTCATACATATTCTTGAGCTGCTGGAAGTTAGCCAGGACATAGCATAGATTTTAAGCCTTTCTTAAGCTGGAATGGATAACTAAATGTTCTGTTTAACTGGTAAAGTGTTGGACTGGGTGTTATATATTTTATGCTTTTAATTACAAAATGATAAAAGTTGTACTCGCTTATATATGAGAGAAAAGTATTTTTTTTAATTAGACAAAAAGAATGAAGTGTGGGATGATCATACAGGTGAGGCGGATACAGGATGGAACAAGGCCTGTCATTGGACGAGAAGGAAGGATGGGCGGGAGAAAAGTTTGAGGGACGGGGAGGAGACTGGGACGGAAAGGATGAGAGAGGATGTTAAAGATTCCATGCTGTACCTTTACAGGTTATTATGAATGTGTACAGGGCTTTGTATGTTTAGGTGGGCAATTATATCTTATCAATTGGATCAAATGTTACTGTGTTGTGTGTTCTTGTGCAGATTTAAGTGGCAGCTAGTCTGGGCCGCTACAGAGTTGGGATGTGTATTTCTGGCATGGAAACCTGCCTTGGAAACTGGATGGGTAGAGAGATTGCTGCTAGGCTCAGAGAGAAGCCATCGGCAGTGTGTTATGGGATGGAGCAGAGCAGGGTCAGAGGCTTTGCTGACTGAGATGAAGATGTCTACCAGACACCTTGGGGCACTGTGGTGTTGGACCTAAAGCAGGAAAAAAGACTGATTTTTTTTTATATAATTATACAACAACAATGTGCAGCTGTCTCTTGATTTCCTACAGGGATTAGTACTAGGTGCCCTCAAGAATACCAAATCCAAGGATGGTCAAGCCCCTTACATAAAACAGCATACAATTTGCATTTAATTTACACAACCTTTCCGTATACTTTGTCATCTCTACATCTCTTGTAATATGCTACAATCTACATGCTATATAAATAGTTGTACTGCATTGTTTAGGAAACACTAAAATAAATATAATCTAAGAAAAAAATTTGCATTTATGGACAGCTTACTCCATGGATATGAAACCTGACATACAAAGGGCCAAATGTATATGGAATAGCCTAATTATAAAAATTAACAAAAAAGAAACTAAGCAAATAACTCAATGAAAATGGATACTTTAGGTACAAAAACTTAAAATCGCCACTAGTATATAAGTAAGTGGGGCAGGCAATGAATGGCTATTATGCAACATTCGTAATTGCTGGCCTGAGGCCTTCGCTTGCTGTCCACTCAGCCACATAATCATACACCATCCCACCTAAACTAAACAAAAACTTCTGAAGTTCTTTTCTATTACATCATACTAGCAGTATTGGATAGAGGGAACATGTCGATTTTGAATCAAGCAAATGTTATTTGTCACACTTCCCCTTTAAGAACAGTGCTTTCCTGTTCTTAGCAGTAGCCAGAATCAAGTGCCTTTTCAGGACATCAATTTCATTATCTTAAGAAATAGAGAATAATTAAGGACTTAGTAAACAATCAAAAGCTGAATTACAGCTCTTATGATCATTGTTTAAAATAAAAGCCTTATTTCATTTTTAAGTAAGCATATGCACACATTGTCTGCTTGGAAGATACATGCATGTTAGAGCAGGTGCTTGGAGAGGCCAAAAGGGAGTGTCAGCTCCTCTGGAGCTGGAGTTACAGGTGGCTGTGAGCATTCTTGACTGTTGATCCACCTCTCTGGCTCTATTATGATGATTTATTATGTCAATTCAAAAAGAAAAGTTTGCAAAAGTTAAACTAGTAACTATTCTCATTTGAAGAAGGCAAAGCTACTGCATATGGAAATGTAATTATTATATGTTTCCTGCGAGTCTCATCCTGAAAAAGAGGTTTCTGGCTATTTACTCCTATAAATTACTTCACAAACTGTGAACTGAAATGTACAGTCAAGATGATCTCTTTCTATCTTTATTCAAAGGGAGGGAGCAGTACGGCAGAATAACAAGAAGGGAACCAATGTCAGATCACATGGTTTGTACCTCAATTTTTCCAGTAATCCATATTGACTGATATATTCTCATGGCTATTTTGGGGACTGATGCCTATAAACACTCACCAGTGTCTGGCAGCGTGAATAGCTACTGAAATATAACTACTCCTACTATGTGTAACATCATCAAGCCCTTCCAGCTCTCCTCTTTGCTACCCACCCTCTTTCTGCAATAGACTTAATAAGCTATTTGGGCTCACAACATTTGTTCCCCCATTCTTCAGCCTCCCAAGTAATTACAGTTACAGGCTTGCACCATGAAATCGAGGTAGACACATTTTTTTGTTTTGTTTTGTTTTGTTTTTTAAAGTAAGAAAAATGAAGGTTTGGAGAGATTAAAAGTACCCTTTTGAGGAAGAGAGCTGATAGTTTCTCAATTATGGTCTATCTTGATTTAAAAGTGCAGTATTTCCATTATATTTATTAGCTTTTTAGTGATAATTGTCTAAATACTAATGGCTACTGTTAGCATTTTGTCTAAACTCTACCTCACAGTTACCTGGCAACAGCCAGGTGGGCCTAACTCACTATAAAAGAGGCTGCCTGCCCCCTCCTCTCTCTCTTGCTCTCTTGCCTTCTTGCAAGAATTTTGGTATTGACCACACAAAATCAAAACTCATAAACAGAATAATAACAGCTATTGAGGACATAGCCTCAAACCCCAGAAGAACCTAAGTAGTCTGCTGGTTTCATATGTCTTGAGAGAAAAACAACAACAACAACAACAAAAACAAAAACAAGAAACCCACACCTCTATCCAGGAATCCTAGCTTATAAATTTATTCAGAAGAAAATCATTCAATGACACCTTTTGCATATTATAAAACTGTAGAGAGGTTTTGGGGCCACATCTAGAAATTTGGCAAAATTTGACATTGGGCCCAGACAAGGAAGTAGGCTCAGAAAAGAGTATTTACATTGGGTTAATACAAAACTCAAGGAAATCACAGCTGAGGAATGTATGGCATTCCTTTCATCTTGGTCATCCTGAAAAGCCCCTAGAAACTGTGAGCCTGGGCTATGTTTATTGCCTGGTTGGATTACTTTGTCTTTGATCTAAGAACTGACCCTATTTTCTGCAAGTACCTAGAATGGTACAAAAGCTGACTGGAGAAAAATAAACCCGCTTCAGGCTCAGCACTGGCTGGAGTCATGTTATAATGATGTCTAATTGTCTTTTTCTTTTCAATCCTGACTCCCTTGCTTGAGACCCTGTTGACTGAGATGGCTTGGTCATAAACCAAACTTACTGCTTATGATATTTTTATTGTAAAATGAAATTTTTAAATGAATAATTTATAAGTTTATAATTCAAATTATTTTATTTGTGTGTCAGACAAAGTCTCACAATGTAGCTTAGCCTGGCCTTGAATTTATAATTATTCTTAACACTCAGCATCCTGAGTGTTAGGCTTGTATGTGCCTGCCACTCTACCCAATCTTTTGTTCTTTCTTAATCTCACTTTCTATTTATAATTTTTCTCCTCCCTTTTCTTTTCGACTTCCACTATCAATACCATTTTACAACAAAATATACAGAAAATTTTTAATTCAACAAAAGTTTTTTAATACTTGCATATTATTGAAATCTGCGCTTTCTACCTATACAACCTAACACATAAAATTCTATAACTTTTTAAAAGAGTACATGTCACTTCAGCACAATTAGGGTTTTCATGCCATTCTGGTTGTTCATAAGCATCATAACTGGATAGGTCTGTTGGTTGCCTCCCTCCTTTGGAAAAGATCATGGCACCTGCCATCATGACTTCTCTTTGTAAGAGACTGGGACTATTACAGAAAACCACAACCAATCAAAACGCAGAGTTGTGGAGCCCATTCCCAATTGATACATCAATAAAAACCAAACAACAACAACAAACAAAAATAGAAAAACCCCAACAACAACAACAAAAATTCTCAGCAAACGAGGAGGAATAAGAATTCTAAGAGCCAGAGGAGCAGGAAGTTTGCTGTGAGATTGTTTTCTAGTAATCTCAAAAGTTATACCCATAAAGTATGAGCAACATGACTGCTAAACCATGACTTAAGCAAGGCAACAATAGACATGCTGAAGTGCTAAAGTACCTGAGGGACAAGGCCCAACTCTAGACCAAGAAATAAAGACAACAACAGAAAGCTGAGAGTAGGAGAAATAGTCTTCTCCAGGGAAGGCCATAGTAATACGTTAGGTAACAACAAGTGGGCAGCCCTAAAAACATACACAGAAGTATAATCATACAGACTGAGCAAGTTGTATTTAGGAATATATATGTATATTAGCGTACATACATATGAAACAACAATTAATTAAAAAAGAGTCCATAAAGGGGTTGGGGATTTAGCTCAGTGGTAAGGCGCTTGCCTAGCAAGCACAAGGTCCTGGGTTCCGTCCCCAGCTCGGGGGGGGGGGGGGGGGTGGTGTTGGGGATTTAGCTCAGAGGTAGAGCGCTTGCCTAGCAATCGCAAGGCCCTGGGTTCGGTCCCCAGCTCCGAGGGGAAAAAAAAAAAGAGTCCATGAATTTGAAAGGAATATATCTGAGGGTTTTGGGGGAAGAAAGAAAAGAAATGATATAATATATTATAATCTCACAAAAATAAAAAAAGAAATAAAAATATTTCTCCTTTTGAGTATTTTTATACAGCAAAAATCAGTTTACTCATGCCAATTCTGGATTGGGACAATTTAATTTACCTATCCTATATTTACTATAAGTGATGAAATTAGAGGTTGTTGAAAGTATCCATGGAAGGTATTAAGAATTAATAAATTAAAATTAATTTCTAGGTATACTATGTTTTAGCTCCTTGTACTGGATATAATTATTGGACTTACTTTAGAAGACAGAATGAATAGTTCACTCATCTCTGCCCCCTCCCCTGATATCTGATCCTGTTCCCCTTTTTCTTCCCCTTCTCTTCTCCCACCCAGGCCCATCCCTCCCTTGGCCTCCCATAATTATTTTCTTCACCCTTCTAAGTGGGATTGAAGCATCCTCACTTGGGCCTTCCTTCTTATTAACTGTATTGAGTTCTGTGGATTGTGTCCTGGGTATTCTGTACTTTTTTGTCTAATATCCACTTATTAGTGAGTACAGACCATACATGTCCTTTTGGGTCAGAGTGACCTCACTCAGGATCATATTTCCTAGTTCCATCCATTTGTCTTAAAACCTTTGTATATTAGCCCTCTGTCCAACATAGACTTAGTGAAGATTTTTTTCCCCAATCTGTCCATTGCTGGTTTGTCCTACTGATGGTGTCTTTTGTTTTACAGAAGCTTTTCAGTTTTATGAGGTCCCATTTGTGAATTTGTTGATCTTAGAGCCTGAACCATTGGTGTTCTGTTCAGAAAATTTCCCCCTGTGCCAATGAATTAGAGGTTCTTTCCCACTTTCTTTTCTATTAAATTCAGTATATCTGGTTTTATGTTGAGGTCCTTGATCCACTTGAACTTGAGCACTATAAAAGTGCAAGGTGATAAATATGGATCTATTTTCATTTTCCTACATACAGACCACCAGTTAGACTAGCACCATTTATTGAAGACGCTTTCCTTTTTCTACTGTATGTTTTTTGGTTTCTATGTCAAAAAATCAAGTGTTCAAATGTGTATAGGTTTATTTCTGGGTCTTCAATTCTATTCCATGATTGGCCTTGTCTGCCTCTGTACCAATATCATGCTGTTGTTAGTATTGCTTTATACTACAGCTAGAGGTAAGGGATGGTATTCCCCTGAAAGATATTCACTTATTTTAAATTAAAAAAAACATGAGTGAGAAGGGAGGGAAGGAAAGGAGTAGAGGCAATACTTTGAGAAAAATAAAGCAAAAACAGCATCTGAACTACAAATACTGATGACAAGTAGGGGAGTTATATCTCACACAAACAGGTACAGTTCTCTAAAAGTTGGGTTTTAGGATCCATCCTAGGCACAATGCCAGTCCCAGCACTCACCACCCA
Organism: Rattus norvegicus; assembly: GCF_021556685.1. NCBI lineage: Eukaryota > Metazoa > Chordata > Mammalia > Rodentia > Muridae > Rattus > Rattus norvegicus. The sequence continues at coordinate 115,508,697 of NC_141541.1, forward strand.
ACAGTGCTTCTTGGTGATAGTTCCCTCACTAGCTAAGTCTTGGAAGGTCAAGGGAGCATTTCACTATAGTAGGACCAATGGGTCCTTGTACTTACCACAATGCTGTAATTAAATATACTATTAAAAGCTAAGGGGGTTGGGGATTTGGCTCAGTGGTAGAGCGCTTGCTTAGCAAGCGCAAGGCCCTGGGTTCGGTCCCCAGCTCCGAGAAAAAAAAAAAAAAGCTAAGATTATTTATGAAGTTGATTCTGAAAAAGCAAACTATATGTCAAAGCTTATAGAAAAGGCATAAAAGATTAGCATATGACTAATAATTATATTAAATAAAACACTAAAATGTGTTCATCAAATATTGACAATAGATCTATCTACGTGCCAATATATGCTACATGTCAATACTTTCTGGCACTTATAAAAAATGTGGAAATATTCCGGTATATGTAAGAATGATGAAAATGGTTTTCCAAACTCAGCTTTGGTGTGGAATAATCGCTTTTACATAACTTATGGAGCACAGTATCTTTACAATAAATCATCTCTTATTTTGAAATATGAAGGAAAAAAAGAAGTTCAAGTATCAGAACAGTTCTATTGGTTTAGAAGAAATGCTTTGCCTTTGATGTTTGCTTAAATAGAAAAAACAAAGCCAATGAAATGCCTAGTGACATTCTGCAGTACTCACAGATTGGTACCAAGCACAATTGTCATCAAAGAGGCTTTCTCCAGGAGCTGATGGGAGCAGAGGCAGACAATCACAGCCAAATATTAAGCATGCCTTGGAAAACCCAGCAGAAGAGGGGGATCAAAGATTATAGGAGCCAGAGGGGTCAAGGAAACCACAAGAACACAGACAGCCTTTGGAATCAACTAAGCAGGACTTACATGGGCTCAGAGACTGAGGTGACAAACAGGGACACTGTATGAGTCTGCTTTAGATCCTCTGCATACATGTTGTGGATTTTAGGTTGGGTTTTGTGGGACTCCTAGCAATGGGAATAGCAGGGGTGTGTCCCTGATTCTTTTCCTACTCTTGGGACCCTTTTCTTCCTACTGGGTTATCTCACCCAGCCTTGATACGAGGGTTTGTGCCTAGTTTTATTGCATCTTGTTATGCCATATTTGGCTGACATCACTGGAAGGCCTGCTCTTTGGAAAAGGAGGAGTGGATCTGGAAGAGAGGGTAAGTATAGGGAATATAGAAGGGAGGAGTGGAAGGAGAAGAGACTGTGGTCAGAATGTATTATATAAGAAAAGAATAAATAAAAAGAGAAAAAACAGTAACAAAAAAATAGAGACAGACCTACAAAATTTTTGTTTGGGTTTCAAACTTTACAGTAAAATGTTAACTGATATTTCAAAATCATTTATCTTCTTTATTAAGTGGTTTTATGGTAGCTGTTAAGTTCCAAAATGATGAATTGTATAACTATTAGTGGCATTCATTATTTTAACTGTATAGTGATCCCTTTCTATCTGGAAGCTGCTTATTTTGGGCTTTGGGACTTCTGTTTCTTTATACACACTACCTCATTGTCTTTGCTCTTCTTCTGGAAGTTAGATTTATCTTGAACCTCCTCAGTAATGATTCTCTATCCAGTAAATTATTTTCCATCTCTTTGTTTTATTTTCAAGGAAATTACATAAAATCTTTGAGTGTTTTATTTTAGAAATCATATTCTTCCTTCTTTCTTTATTGACTCTAGCCCTACATAATGAGCCTTCTGATTCTCTTTGTAGATACTGGAAGAATTTGCTTTGTTCTTAAAGTTTTTAGTGAACTTCCATTTCTCTCAAAGGATAAGTCATTTCCCTTGGGCACAGATATTTTTTTTAATCTTGGTCTCCCTCTTCCCTGAGAAATAATTTATTTAAATATCAGTGAAATTTGCTTGTTCATTTATATGTGAAATGCACTAAAAATTGTAGAGAGTTTTGTGCATAAATAGATGACTGGCAAGCTTTCCTTCCTGGGCATTACATGACACCAAATACATGAGGCCCTAATTCTCCCTCCAGTCGCCCAGTTTCCTTGAGGCTGTTAGTTTCTAATACAAAGGAAAAACAACTAGCTATTAATTCTTTTCAAGGGATGATTATTCTTCATACAGACTTTAAAACCATCACCATAATCTTTCAGGGTCCCTCTCAGATCACCTGATTCTAGGACCCTCAGAGCAGACTGGCTCCAACATCAGCTGAGGTTCTCTCTGCCTACATTAGCTTCTTCTGCCAGTAACTTATTTCCTACCTTTCAGAAATAGATACACATCTCTTTTTTAAAAAGACTTATTTATTTATTTCATGTATATGGATACACTGTCCCTATCTTCAGACACACTAGAAGAGGGCATTGGATCCCACTACAGACAGTTGTGAGCCACCATGTTGATGCTGGAAATTGAACTCAGGTCCTCTGGAAGAGCAGTCAGAGTTCTTAACCACTGAGCCATCTCTCCAGCCCAGATTCATATATCTTATTTACTGGTTTCTTTTCTATCATTCCAAAATGCTTTATCTGGAAGACGTGAATGTAAGTATTTAATTATTTTTACATAAGCATGTATGTCTAAAGTAGGAAACAACTGGTTGTTTCAAAATTCAGTGGACATAAACAATTATTAAATTTATGAAGAAATACAACTTTAACCTATATTAATTTATAATGACCAAGCCTCAAACTTTTATTTTTAAACATTTATTTTTATTTTCTGTTTTGTCTGCATGTATGTCTTTGCACCATGTGCATGCATGGTGCCACAGAAGCCATAAGTGAGCAGCAGATCCCCTAGAACTGAGGTTGTAGACAACTGTGAGCTGCCATGTTGGGTGCTCCATTGAACCCCTGCCCTCTGAAAGAGCAGCCTGTGCTTTTAACCACTGAACTATCTTTCTAGCTCTCAAATTTTAAGGGCATAGAAAATCATCACTCCACTGTACAAATGTATCTGAATGACAAATGAGTTAAAGAATATTCTAAAGTATAAATCCTCATTTATAGGTTATACTTACTCAGATTCACTGTATGGGTAAAAAATGTATAAAGAACTCTAATTCTCTCTCTCTCTCTCTCTCTCTCTCTCTCTCTCTCTCTCTCTCACACACACACACACACACACACACACACACACACACACACACATACATGTTTATTTGTTGTGTGTGTAGGCATGCAGATGCCCATGCAGAAGTCAAAGAACTTGTAGTAATCAGTTTCTCTTTCACCTTGTAAAATCTGGAGATCAAACTCAGTTGTAAAGGTTCAGTGGCAAGTACCATTATCTGCTGAGCCATCTTCCCTGTACAGACTTCCCTTTTTTCTAAAGCACCACAAAATCTTTTTAAGCATACTGTAATTAGTGAGGTTTAAAACAAAGGAATCTGATCTCCTGGAATACAGCTCAGTGGATAACCCAGTACAATTCCTTAATTCTTTCTAGAAATAAAAACACAGGCTAAAACAACTTCAGACTAGAACCACTGATAACTAGAAAAAAATGATACCTAGCAAAACTATATGGACGATATATTATCTTTTAATCATTAAAGAGAAGCTTAGATGGAGTTCAAATTCTATGAGGACTGAGTTACAAAGGAACTAAGAGGTGCCCAAGTAATAGTCATACTTACTCATTGCCCCAGTCCAGGCGCACGGTGATGTGCCGCTTAACCTCCCGCACCTGATCCTGTGTCAGGTGACCAGACAGGAGCTGCCTTCGCAGGTCAATAAGTTCATTCATCACATGGCGTAGTTTGTAGAAAAGATCTACTTTGTGTTTCTGAAAGGTATTTTGGTGTGGGTGAAATATAAAAGGGATATGGAAAGGGAATGAAAAGAGAAAGAAAAATAGTTAAAACTATGGAAAGTGCTCATTTCCCTGAACTGTAAAGGCAATATAAGAAGGAGAATACTTAGAAACAAAAATGCACTTACTACTTTCTAAAGCCTTGTACACAGTGATATCTAAAAAGGCAATATAACTAGTCTGCATCATTGAGAAAGCAGCCCTTGACCCAATCCTGGACCACTCATCTCAAGTAAATCAAAGTTATTAAGCTTAATCAGAAAAGCAACTTACACAGGAGCCCAAAGCTGATTTCACAGCGGAAGTAATAATGCCCCTGACAGCAAAGACTTCAACCATCTGGCAACATCTCCAATTTCATCAGGAGGGATAGTCAAGTTAAAAGAAGGAGGGAAGGGAATTAACTGCCCTATTTTGAAGCAACGAAGGTTTCATATAAAGCCAGTCTCTGGAGTGAGATTTCTTTCTTGGTTTCTAGGCCTCATCTAGGTTTCTAATTAGCTTCTTTTAAACAGTGTGTGTCCCTAGAGTGGGAGGTTTCTCCTCCTTTCAGCTTAATAAAGATCCTTACCATTACAAAAGTTAAGTAGAAACATCATAATGAACTTAATTAAGGGCATTATAGTGTTTATTACCTTGCAAGTAAAAAACAAAACACAAAAAACTAAGTACTCAGTTGATGCTTCAAAAATTGTTCTTAAGAGTACAAATTTAAGATCTGGAGTATTATTTCAGAGAAGCAAAATCTTGACTTTTGAATACTTAGGATTCTGTTTCTTGGAGAAGGAAACATGATTTTATATGATTATTGAAGAAACTGGAGTATAACCAATCTATAAAGAATGCTTTAGTAATCAATCAGCACATACTACAGACGCAGTTTTCCCAAGTACTTTATTCCATAAGCTTCAATCCATGGGCTGAAAGGGACAACTGTATTGCCACAGAGAGGAAAGATCCCTAATACAGGAGATGACACAGAGAGTTGGAAATTTAATGAAATGACTATTCACAGAAAAGGGAAAGATCATCAGCTGAGAGTGATACAAAGTAATGCTGAAGTTTTAGAAAACATGAACCAGTTTTCCAGGGAATGCTGGCTTGAATTAAAGGATCAAAGATAGTTTCAGATTCAAGGTAGCTCTGAGATTTATGAACGATAATTAAAAGTAAGGTTCGTTTTTTAGGCCAAGTGTGAGGAAGCATGCTGATATCAGTGCATCGTGTGTGTGTGTGTGTGTGTGTGTGTGTGTGTGAATGCTGTGATTTATTCTTTTTAAAGATGTGTTTATTTTTTCTATTTAATGTGTATTGATGTTTTGCCTAAATGTATGTCTGTGTACCACATCGAAGCCTGGTGCACACAGATGACTCAAGAGGGCACTGGATATCCCTGAAACTGGAGTTACACACAGTTGTAATCTGCCACACTAGTGCTGTGAATCGAACCTAAGGCTTCTGGAAAAGCACTCAGAGCCTTTTATTGCTGAGCCATCTCTGTAGCCCATGTGCTACAATTTCAATGTTTGTATAACACCAAATTTATATATCAAAATCCTAACCCTTAAGGCAATGGTATTAGAAGGCAGTACCTTTGGAGAGATGATTAAAGTCATGAAGGCAGAGCAAAAATAGCATTAGTATCCTTGTAGAGGCCTAGTGCATGGAGTTTGCTCTACTACTACACAACTTGAGGATGGAGTGAAAAGGTGTCAGTTATGTGGAAATGAGCTCTCCCATGACAAGAACTCTGTGTCTTCATCTAAGACTTCCCAAACTCCAGAACCATGGGAAATAAACTTCTGTTATTTACAGCTAATAGAATTTTTATATAGCAGTCTTAATAAACTAAGTATATGAGTAGTATATATGTGTATAATTGTATACATATGGGTATACACATCTATAATCATAAACACATGTAATATACATACAAATATGCATAATGTCTATGCAAGAATATACTGGTATAGCCTTTAAAGAATTATAAACATGGGTTGGGGAGATGGCTCAGCGGTTAAGAGCCCTGACTGTTCTTCCAGAGGTCCTGAGTTCATTTCACAGCAATCACATGGTGGCTCACAACCATCTGTGATGGGACCCGATGCCCTCTTCTGGTGTGTCTGAAGACAGGGACAGTATACTCATATAAATATAATAAAACTTTTTAAAAAAGAATTATAAACACTATGTTTTTTAATAAGGACTTTTTATAAAATTTTATAAAATTTCCAGAAATGATAATAGCTCCCTTGCCCTGTTCTTCTATTGCAATATAACACTAACAGTTCAGAGGGAAAGACAGTGGGTTTTCTCTGTGAATCTAGGCAGGTCCTGAGACCACTCTGAGCAATAGAACATGGAAGAAGTGAACTAAGTCAGCTGTGAGCCCCAATTTAGCCTACTTTTTACTGTCTCCTAGCATGCATGAATAAATGAATGAACAAAGTAGTCAGTCTTTTAAAAGCACAAGCCACAAGTTGAAGCCACAAGGTGAAGACATCCTAATAACTAGTTCTTAGTACCATATACCTAGCCTTGCCAAATCCACCCTACAACTACCTGACTGCAACAAAAGGAGAAACCATAAGAGAAAACTGCCCAACTGAATTACTGAAACAATTAATAGTTGTTTACAACGTCTAGGCTGTTCGTGGTTTGTTATATAGGTAACTGGACTATAACTGCTATACCTTTTTATCTAGTAGAAAATCCATTCTCATTTAACTATGCAAAGGTGGAAAAACTTGCTCTAGTCTTTTGTTTAAAAATAGAGTAAGAATGAAATGCATCATATAATTAGAAAGCAGCATTATTAACGCAATTGACATGGTGTCAATTTCTTTCCAATCCTCTATACTCAACTCAGTAGTATCCTCTAAGCCCTGGTCCTCTGTGCAGGTGCTCTGCTAGATTGCTTTCACCTGTAACATCCTTCTGAAAATCTTACCTTACCTGTTATCAGTGAAACTCATTCTTTGAATTCAAGATAAGAACCTAAAGCCACTGACTTAGTGGGCATTCTATGTAGTCAGAGCTTCAACACTCTACTTAACTAAGCTGGCCCTTAACTATATGCGCCAGAAGTAAAGAAATGAGCTCCCATACTGGAATAACTGGATGTGTAGTCAACATAACCAACAAGAAAATAAAACAAAAATTAAAAAAGCAGATACAATGATGGACACTTGTCAAATTTCACAATACTGAGGACAAAGTGATGATCCATAGCATTGCTCAGGGAGACAACATGCAACTACGAAGAACTACAGACTGACACAGACGGACAGACAGCAGCTCTGGAAGATGAAAAATGCTGAGGTCTTGCACAGTTCTGTAGGGTCTACTTCTGTTGTTGTTGTTGTTGCTGTTGTTGTGTCTGTGTGAAAGTCTCACTGAATGCTAGATCCTGAATGAACTCAAACTCTTAATCCTCCTGCCTCAACCTTCTGAGTGCTGGCTTGTACAAGTAGATATATCCACACCTAGCAAAAATTCATATCTTATTTGTAACAATTCTATATCCATCAAAACTATCAGTCACAGCTAAGGGCAGGCTAATACATTTAAAATTAAGAAATGTTAGTTTTTGCAAAGCTTCTGTAAGGCAAAGGACACTGTGGTTAGGACAAAACAGCAACCAACAGATTGGGAAAAGAACTTTACCAATCCTACAACAGATAGAGGGCTTATATGCAAAATATACGAAGAACTCAAGAGGTTAGACCACAGGGAGACAAAAAACCCTATTAAAAAGTGGGGTTCAGAGCTAAACAAAGAATTCTCAGCCGAGGAATGCCGAATGGCTGAGAAACACCTAAAGAAATGTTCAACATCTTTACTCATAAAGGAAATGCAAATCAAAACAACCCTGAGATTTCACCTCACACCAGTGAGAATGGCTAAGATCAAAAACTCAGGTGACAGCAAATGCTGGCGAGGATGTGGAGAAAGAGGAACACTCCTCCATTGTTGGTGGGATTGCAGACTGGTACAACCATGCTGGAAACCAGTTTGGAGGTTCCTCAGAAAATTGGACATTGAACTACCTGAGGACCCAGCTATACCTCTCTTAGGTATATACCCAAAAGATGCCCAAACATATAACAAAGACACGTGCTCCACTATGTTCATAGTAGCTTTATTTATAATAGCCAGAAGCTGGAAAGAACCCAGATGCCCTTCAACAGAGGAATGGATACAGAAAATGTGGTACATCTACACAGTGGAATATTACTCAGCTATCAAAAACAATGACTTTATGAAATTCATAGGCAAATGAAGGGAACTGGAAAATATCATCCTGTGTGAAGTAACCAAATCACAGAAAAACACACATGGTATGCACTCATTGATAAGTGGCTATTAGCCCAAATGCTTGAATTACCCTAGATGCACAGAACACATGAAACTCAAGACAGATGATCAAAATGTGAATACTTCACTCTTTCTTTAAAAGGGGAACAAGAATACCCTTGGCAGAGAATAGGGAGGCAAAGATTAAAACAGAGGCAGAAGGAACACCCATTCAGAGCCTGCCCCACATGCAGCCCATACATATACAGCCACCCAATTAGACAAGATGGATGAAGCAAAGAAGTGCAGGCCAACAGGAACCGGATGTAGATCTCAGCCAGAATACAGCAAATACAGAGGCGAATGCCAGCAGCAAACCACTGAACTGAGAACGGGACCCCCATTGAAGGAATCAGAGAAAGGACTGGAAGGGCTTGAAGGGGCTCGAGACCCATATGAACAACAATGCCAAGCAACCAGAGCTTCCAGGGACTAAGCCACTACCCAAAGACTATACATGGACTGACCCTGGACTCCAACCTCATACGTAGCAATGAATATCCTAGTAAGAGCACCAGTGGAAGGGGAAGCCCTTGGTCCTGCCAAGACTGAACCCCCAGTGAACGTGGTTGTTGGGGGCAGGGCGGTAATGGAGGGAGGATGGGGAGGGGAACACCCATATAGAAGGGAAGGGGGAGGGGCTAGGGGGATGTTGGCCCGGAAACCGGAAAGGGGAATAACAATCGAAATGTAAATAAGAATACTCAAGTTAATAAAGAAAAAAAGAAAAAAAAGATTCTATTCGGGGGGGGGGGGAAGAAATGTTAGTTTTTATTTTACATGATTTGCTTTTCAGAAAGCTACTGGTAAAGTGTTTTGTCAAATGAACAAATAAGCCAAAATTAAGGCAAAAGTGGTTTAGCCTAAGAGACAATCAGAACTAGGAAAGAAAGACATTTTCAGGATATATTTCATGTTAATGTAGAAAGTGGCAGGGTTCCACAAGATATTACTGAGAAAAATTATATTTATTAAGTATCTAGTGCATTGAACACACTTAATGGACATTTTTATTTCTGCTAAGAGGTTGGACTTTAGAAAACAGAGTAAGATCAAGCAGTCAGTAACTGTGAAAGCATGTAGAAAGGAAACACAACCAGAGTTGTGTTTTATTATGTGTTTAATTATGAGAATAATTACACAAACAGCATAACAATTGAATGTTGACTCAAAAAGAAGTGATACAAAATTCATGAAAATAGTTACACAGACATTGTAACTACTGAGTCTGGTGGTGATTTGGGATTTTGGACACAAGGCAGGAAAGGAATGTAGGTGCATGAGTATTCGGCTTAATTACTGTCTTTTGCAAAAGGAAAAATTGTTAAATAATACTTAAAGTTTAGAAAAGGCATCCATTAAGGGAACATTATTTGAAATTTAAAACATTGAAGAAATAGCTAAAAGAACTAGAAAAAAGTAAATATAGACTGGGAATTAGGAGTGGGAAGAGATGGCACCTGGGCCTAAATTTAATTAAATGACTGGCAGTCCTTCGTCTCTAAACTTAAAATTCAGATTTACATTCAGCTTTGGCTGTTTTAAAGGATAAAATTGAATAACTCCAACTATGAAAGGCCATCCTCCATTGCTCACTCCAACTGAGTTATGACAGGACACAAAGTTGACTGTGAACACAGCCCTCACTCCTTCTTACCAAATTAAATATTGATAATTGGAACTAGCAAATCTTTCTAAGTACAATAACTCCCTGTCAGAATCAACACAAAAGCCAGACCACTTAATATGTCTCATTCCTGGAACCCATGAGGAATGAAATACATTCCACAGCAGAAAGTGGCCCTGGAGAAAGCCCCACGTCTTAACTACAGCCTGACATTTGTCCACAGACAGCTTTCACACTGGAGACAGAACATATGGAGCTGGAGTGGTAGCAGCTACCCTGCCAACCAAGCCCCTGCAGGTTCTCAGGCGCCCTGTAGCAGTGAAGAAAAAGAAAGGCAGAAGGTACATATTTACATCCACTTCTCTAGAAATACAGCAGTAGTCATTTCATACCAGGACCTAATACCCAGGAAACACAAGAGTTCCTGAACTTCTGTGGTATGCCTTAGTCTTTTCATTTGGAGGAAGGAAGGGAAAGAGGGGAGAAAGGGAGAAAAATAATAAATCTATCAGCAAATTGTATTTATTATTACATCTCTGATTTTGTTCTCTTTCCAGTAGACAACACTGATCTGGAACTGGTCTCAAAATCCCACCTAGTTTGCTAGATGAGCTTCTAAACAGGACCACCAGCAACTCGCTGGGTAACAATACCAGCCAACTCTACCCATGTATCTTTCTTATACATAAGCAGCGCTACCTAACAATGTTTTTTAACACCCACTTGGTAATCATAATCTTGGTTTGCATCCTAAAGTCCCTTTATATTTTAACTACTTGTGTATATAACTCCTTTTAAAAGTGTAGCTCATTTTTATCTGTTTTAAGAACTGTCAGATACTGTATAATGTCATATTCTGTATCTTCCTGATTAAATGAACCTTTACTTCTGAAGTATGTGTTGTTTTGAATAAGGTAAACAAGCCAGTGGTAGTTGTTTTCTTTTAAAGAAAGATAGTTACTTATAAAGTCCTAAACTTGAACTCAAAATGCTATCAAAAGTCTGATGAAGTATAAGGTATAAAATTATAAAGTTAATAACAATAATAAACAACAGAACATTTTCAGTTATCATGAAAAGAACATATGGTTATACTTAACTATATGCTGATCCAAAGGCATAGCATGGCTGTCATTTCCAAGTAAACATGAGCTCATTTATTCTGGAGCCAATTATAAATGACTATGAACAGGATTTTTCTTCTTTGAAGTTGTGCTTTAATTTCCTTCAGCAATGTTTTGGCTTTCAGTGTACAGACTTTTCACTTTCCCAAGCATTTCACTGTTCTTTGATGCTATTATAAATGAGATTGTTGCCAACCAACCAGAGCTTCCAGGGACTAAACCACTACCGAAAGACTATACATGGACTGACCCAGGACTCCAAATGCATATGTAGCAGAGAATAGCCTTGTTGAGGCACCAGTGGAAGGGGAAGCTCTTGGTCTTGCCAAGGTTGGACCCCCAGAGCAAGGGAATATGGGGGAGGGCAATAAGAGGGATGTATAGGGGGAATACTCGTATAGGGGAGGGGGAGGGGAGGGAATGGGGGCTTATGGACAGGAAATCGGGAAGGGGAATAACCTTTGAAATGTAAGTAAAGAAATATATAATAAAATATAAAAATGGGATTGTTTTCTTAATTTCCTTTTTAGATCATCTGCTAACTTTATAGAAACATGAATGACTTTAGTATGTTCTATCATATAACTTTACTAAATGTGTGTTAATTCTAATGAAGCATATGTATGCACATAGTAACCAGAGATTTCTACATATAAGATAGTTCTCTAAAAACAGACAGTTTTGCTTCTGTTCCTGGGGGTGCTTTTAATCTATCTCTTCCCCATTTGCTCTGACTTGGGTCCAGCTATGAAAAGCAGATACCTTTGTCTTATTCCTATTCTTGGAAGAAAAGCTTCATGTTCTCCCAGAGTGGATTAGAGGTGGCATAGAGACCTATCACACATGATTTCATTAGGTGATGTACACTTATTACTGTTTTTTTTTTACAGTCTAGATTTGTTATTTATTTTTGTACAGTAAGCCACGGATTCACAGGGAATGGGCTCTAGCAGCTCAGGCTCCTCCCCGTCGGTCCTCACAGCGCATGCTTCTCTGGGTGGAGCCGGATGTTGAAGCTAGGTGCCTTTCTCTTTGGCTTCCTTCTTTTTTTTTTAAATTTATTTAATACTTAATAATAATTCTTTGGTTTCCGGGCAAACATCCCCCTCCCCCCTCCCCTTCCATTGGGTGTTCCCCTCCCAGCCCTCCCCCCATTGCCGCCCTCCCCCCAACAGTCTAGTTCACTGGGGGTTCAGTCTTAGCAGGACCCAGGGCTTCTCCTTCCACTGGTGATCTTACTGGGATATTAATTGCTACCTATGAGGTCAGAGTCCAAGGTCAGTCCATGTATAGTCTTTAGGTAGTGGTTTAGTCCCTGGAAGCTCTGGTTGGTTGGCATTGTTGTTCATAAGGGGTCTTGAGCCCCTTCAAGCTCTTCCAGTCCTTTCTCTGATTCCTTCAACGGGGGTCCTATTCTCAGTTCAGTGGTTTGCTGTTGGCATTCGCCTCTGTATTTGCTGTATTCTGGCTGTGTCTCTCAGGAGCGATCTACATCCTGTCAAGGGAGATCTTTCCATCTTCTGAGGTCTTCTTCAGTTTCTTTCTTCAGTGTCTTCAAGTTCTTATTGTACAGATCTTTTACTTGCTTGGTTAAAGTCACACCCAGGTACTTTATATTATTTGGGTCTCTTATGAAGGGTGTCGTTTCCCTAATTTCTTTCTCGGCTTGTTTCTCTTTTGTGTAGAGGAAGGCTACTGATTTATTTGAGTTAATTTTATACCCAGCCACTTTGCTGAAGTTGTTTATCAGCTTTAGTAGTTCTCTGGTGGAACTTTTGGGATCACTTAAATAAACTATCATATCATCTGCAAATACTGATATTTTGACTTCTTTTCCAATCTGTATCCCCTTGACCTCCTTTTGTTGTCTGATTGCTCTGGCTAGAACTTCAAGAACTATATTGAATAAGTAGGGAGAGAGTGGGCAGCCTTGTCTAGTCCCTGATTTTAGTGGGATTGCTTCAAGTTTCTCTCCATTTAGTTTAATGTTAGCAACTGGTTTGCTGTGTATGGCTTTTACTATGTTTAGGTATGGGCCTTGAATTCCTATTCTTTCCAGGACTTTTATCATGAAGGGGTGTTGAATTTTGTCAAATGCTTTCTCAGCATCTAATGAAATGATCATGTGGTTTTGTTCTTTCAGTTTGTTTATATAATGGATCACGTTGATGGTTTTCCGTATATTAAACCATCCCTGCATGCCTGGGATGAAGCCTACTTGATCATGGTGGATGATTGTTTTGATGTGCTCTTGGATTCGGTTTGCCAGAATTTTATTGAGTATTTTTGCGTCCATATTCATAAGGGAAATTGGTCTGAAGTTCTCTTTCTTTGGTGGATCTTTGTGTGGATTAGGTATAAGAGTAATTGTGGCTTCATAGAAGGAATTCGGGAGTGATCCATCTGTTTCAATTTTGTGGAATAGTTTGGATAATATTGGTATGAGGTCTTCTATGAAGGTTTGATAGAATTCTGCACTAAACCCGTCTGGACCTGGGCTCTTTTTGGTTGGGAGACCTTTAATGACTGCTTCTATTTCCTTAGGAGTTATGGGGTTGTTTAACTGGTTTATCTGTTCCTGATTTAACTTCGGTACCTGGTATTTGTCTAGGAAATTGTCCATTTCCTGTAGATTTTCAAGTTTTGTTGAATATAGGCTTTTATATTAAGATCTGATGATTTTTTGAATTTCCTCTGAATCTGTAGTTATGTCTCCCTTTTCATTTCTGATTTTGTTAATTTGGACACACTCTCTGAGTCCTCTCGTTAGTCTGGCTAAGGGTTTATCTATCTTGTTGGTTTTCTCAAAGAACCAACTTTTGGTTCTGTTGATTCTTTCTATGGTCCTTTTTGTTTCTACTTGGTTGATTTCAGCTCTGAGTTTGATTATTTCCTGCCTTCTACTCCTCCTGGGTGTATTTGCTTCTTTTTGCTCTAGAGCTTTTAGGTGTGCTGTCAAGCTGCTGACATATGGTCTTTCCTGTTTCTTTCTGCAGGCACTCAGCGCTATGAGTTTTCCTCTTAGCACAGCTTTCATTGTGTCCCATAAGTTTGGGTATGTTGTACTTTCATTTTCATTAAATTCTAAAAAGTTTTTAATTTCTTTCTTTATTTCTTCCTTGACTAGGTTATCATTGAGTAGAGCATTGTTCAATTTCCACGTATATGTGGGCATTCTTCCCTTATTGTTATTGAAGACCAGTTTTAGGCCGTGGTGGTCCGATAGCACGCATGGGATTATTTCTATCTTTCTGTACCTGTTGAGGCCCGTTTTTTGACCAACTATATGGTCAATTTTGGAGAAAGTGCCATGAGGATCTGAGAAGAAGGTATATCCTTTTGCTTTAGGATAGAATGTTCTATAAATATCCGTTAAGTCCATTTGGCTCATGACTTCTCTTAGTCTGTCTACGTCTCTGTTTAATTTCTGTTTCCATGATCTGTCCATTGATGAGAGTGGGGTGTTGAAATCTCCCACTATTATTGTGTGAGGTGCAATGTGTGTTTTGAGCTTTAGTAAGGTTTCTTTTATGTATGTAGGTGCCCTTGTATTTGGGGCATAGATATTTAGGATTGAGAGTTCATCTTGGTGGATTTTTCCTTTGATGAATATGAAGTGTCCTTCCTTATATTTTTGATGACTTTTAATTGAAAATTGATTTTATTTGATATTAGAATGGCTACTCCAGCTTGCTTCTTCTGACCGTTTGCTTGGAAAGTTGTTTTCCAGCCTTTCACTCTGAGGTAGTGTCTGTCCTTGTCTCTGAGGTGTGTTTCCTGTAGGCAGCAGAATGCAGGGTCGTCGTTGCGTATCCAGTTTGTTAATCTATGTCTTTTTATTGGGGAGTTGAGGCCATTGATGTTGAGAGATATTAAGGAATAGTGATTATTGCTTCCTGTTATATTCATATTTGGATGTGAGGTTATGTTTGTGTGCTTTTCTTCTCTTTGTTTTGTTGCCAAGACGATTAGTTTCTTGCTTCTTCTAGGGTATAGCTTGCCTCCTTATGTTGGGCTTTATCCTTTATTATCCTTTGTAGTGCTGGATTTGTAGAAAGATATTGTGTAAATTTGGTTTTGTCATGGAATATCTTGGTTTCTCCATCTATGTTAATTGAGAGTTTTGCAGGATACAGTAAACTGGGCTGGCAGTTGTGTTCTCTTAGGGTCTGTATGACATCTGTCCAGGATCTTCTGGCCTTCATAGTTTCTGGCGAAAAGTCTGGTGTGATTCTGATAGGTCTGCCTTTATATGTTACTTGGCCTTTTTCCCTTACTGCTTTTAATATTCTTTCTTTATTTTGTGCGTTTGGTGTTTTGACAATTATGTGACGGGAGGTGTTTCTTTTCTGGTCCAATCTATTTGGAGTTCTGTAGGCTTCTTGTATGCCTATGGGTATCTCTTTTTTTAGGTTAGGGAAGCTTTCTTCTATGATTTTGTTGAAGATATTTACTGGTCCTTTGAGCTGTGAGTCTTCACTCTCTTTTATACCTATTATCCTTAGGTTTGATCTTCTCATTGAGTCCTGGATTTCCTGTATGTTTTGGGCCAGTAGCTTTTTCTGCTTTACGTTATCTTTGACAGTTGAATCAATGATTTCTATGGAATCTTCTGCTCCCGAGATTCTCTCTTCCATCTCTTGTATTCTGTTGGTGAAGCTTGTATCTACAGCTCCTTGTCTTTTCTTTTGGTTTTCTATATCCAGGGTTGTTTCCATGTATTCTTTCTTGATTGCTTCTATTTCCATTTTTAATTCCTTCAACTGTTTGATTGTGTTTTCCTGGAATTCTTTCAGGGATTTTTGCGATTCCTCTCTGTAGGCTTCTACTTGTTTATTAATGTTTTCCTGTGTTTCTCTAAGGGAGTTCTTCACGTCTTTCTTGAAGTCCTCCAGCATCATGATCAAATATGATTTTGAAACTAGATCTTGCTTTTCTGGTGTGTTTGGATATTCCATGTTTATTTTGGTGGGAGAATTGGGCTCCGATAGTGCCATGTAGTCTTGGTTTCTGTTGCTTAGGTTCCTGCGCTTGCCTCTCGCCATCAGATTCTCTCTAGTGTTACTTTGTTCTGCTATTTCTGACAGTGGCTAGACTGTCCTATAAGCCTGTGTGTCAGGAGTGCTGTAGACCTGTTTTCCTGTTTTCTTTCAGCCAGTTATGGGGACAGAGTGGTCTGCTTTCCGGTGTGTAGTTTTTCCTCTCTACATGTCTTCAGCTGTTCCTGTGGGCCTGTGTCTTGAGTTCACCAGGCAGGTCACTTGCAGCAGAAAAGTTGGTCTTACCTGTGGTCCCGAGGCTCACATTTGCTCGCGGGGTGATGCCCACGAGCTCTCTGCGGCGGCAGCAACCAGGAAGATCTGTGCCGCCCTTTCCGGGAGCTTCCGTGCACTAGGGTTCCAGATGGCGTTTGGAGTTTTACTCTGGCATTTGAGATGTGTGTGCAGAGTGCAGTCTCTTCTGGTTTCCCAGGCGTGTCTGCCTCTCTGAAGGTTTAGCTCTCCCTCCCACGGGATTTGGGTCCAGAGAACTGTTTATCTGGTCTGTTTCCTTCAGGTTCCGGCGGTGTCTCAGGCGCAGGGGTCCTGCCGCTCCTGGGCCCTCCCCTACGGGAACCCAGAGGCCTTATACAGTTTCCTCTTGGGCCAGGGATGTGGGCAGGGGTGGGCAGTGTTGGTGGTCTCTTCCGCTCTGCAGCCTCAGGAGTGCCCACCTGACCAGGCGGTGAGGTCTCTCTCCCACGGGGTTTGGGAGCAGAGAGCTGCTGCGGGCCGGGATCCGCGGGTGTGGGACTTCCCACTTATTACTGTTAATTACTGCTTAATTGTATAAACTTTACAGGACTGAGAATGACCTAAGAGACAAACCTCTGGGCCTATCTGTAAGAGTTTCTTGACTGGACTAATTGAGGGAAGAAGACTCACCTTATATCTGGGTAGTGCTATTCCATGAGCTGGTATACCAGGAAAAAATAAAAAGAAAGCAAGCTGAGCACCACTATAGTCTCTCTCTGCTTCCTGACTGTGCTGAAATATGACCAGCAAGCTCCTGCTGCTATGCCCTCCCTCCCATGATGGACTTCACTATGAGCCTATCAAACTCTTTCCTTCCCTAAGTTACTTTAGACCAGCACTTTTTTTCTTTTCTTTTTCTTTGAGCAATGAGAGAACTAATAAAAAATTTTATTTGTTTATTTTACTAAATAACTTTTATCATAAAAGGTACTTTGTATTTTACTGCTGTGAACAGACACCATGATCAAAGCAACTATTATAAAGGACATTTAAATGGGGCTGGCTTATAGGTTCAGAGGTTCAGTCCATTATCATCAAGAGAGGAGCATGGCCACATCCAGGTAGACATGGGGCTGGAGGAGCTGAGAGTTCCACCTCTTGTTCCAAAGGCAGCTAGAAGACTGTCTTCCAAGCAGCTAGGATGAGGGTCTTAAAGCCCATACCCATAGTGACACATGTCCTCCAACAAGGCCACACCTACTTCAAAAAGGCCACACTTCCTAAGAGTGCCACTCCCTGGGCCAAGCATATGTAAACCATCTTATTCTACTCCCTGGCCCCCATAGGCTTGTTCAAACATATTAGTCTATGGGGGTGATATCTAGCCATAGCATAATAAAAAAGTACATTCAGTCCAACTTCCAAAGATCCCACAGTCTATTGCAATCTTACAATGTTAAAAGTCCTAAGTTCAAAATCTCTTCTGAGAGTCAATCACTTAACTTTACTCCCCAAAGCAAGACAGGAAACCAGGCTGGGCAAACTCCAAACTCTGCGTGTCCATGTCTGATGACAAAGAGGTGTCCAGATCTCCAGCTCCTTTTTTATCTGTGTTGACTATAACAAAGTTCTTTCTCCTTGGCTGGTTCTGCTTCCTGTTAGCAGCTTTCCTCTGCAGGTATCCCAGGCTCTGGCATCTTTAATATCTTAGGGTCTCCAGGTCAACTCCATGTTCACAGCTTCTTGTCCCCATGTCTGGGAACCACACATGATCTTCTGGCTCCTCCAAAAGGTTTGTGACACTTTTCCTGTTCTGCCCTCTGAAGCACTCTAGGCTCTGGTTGACTCCACTCTACTGTCACCGTGGTTCTTGGTGATCCTTCCATGGTACTGGCAACTCCAATACACTGGGATCTTCCACTGCTACTAGACTTCATCAATAGCGTCTCACAGGCTCTCTTCATGTGCCAAGCCTTAATTTCTTTGCATGATCCCTTCAGTCCTGGACCATCAACTACAACTGAGGCTTTACATTAACCAATGGCCTTCCCTGGCTACTCACAGTCCCAAGCCTCAGCTGCTCTCCATGACCCCTTCATATCTTTCAAAAGCAGTACCACCTGGGTGATTCTTGCTCATTACTAAGTCCAGCTAAAGTACAAGGTACAATCGTAGCTATCTCTAGCTTCTTTGTGGTCTCAGAAAATATTTCTCAGATTCACCTCAGTGATGCTGATCTCTTCTTAACCACCAATAATTTCTTACCTCCAGCTAACCAGCATCAATTGTCCCAATAGTTCCCTCTCTTCTTGACTATAAAGCCAGAGCAAAAATGATCAAAGCCACAGAGTTCTGCTGCTAGCTGGGGTTGGAACTTGTCCTATCATATTATCATGAGTTTCTATTTTCCAACTCTTTCACTGAGTAAGCTTGGTTGTCCTGGAACTTGCTTTGTAGACTGACCTTGAACTCAAAGGTACTGAATTTTGTTAAATGTCTTTCTTATATCTGAGATGACCATAAGAATCTCCTCTTTCTTCTGATAACATGGGACATATCCCACAAGATATGAGTTATTTAATGAAAATCTCAATGTCACTCACCAGTTATCTCCCAGTGAGTTATTGGCCAGTGAAACCTCAGAGGCACCCTAACTAAGACAGATTATTGCTATTGCTCTTGGCTGTTTATCATAAATAGATAGTAAGACCCTATTTGCTGAAAACACAGCACATTTTCATCAAAGGACATAAAGAAATCAATACTAAACTCTATGGGAAACTCCCACCTTGCTACCTAGCTTTTATTGTGATGGAAAGTACCATGCAGGCTACTAGGAGAGAGGAAGGAAATTCATCTATGGTCTGACCCAGCATTGGACTCTGCCCAACTGATTTCTTGACTAAATTTGAGGTCTGCTCCGTAGGACACCATTTAATGTCTAGCCCTGCAAATTTAATAAGAACCCATAGCTAGGAAACCACAGGCACTTGGAGACAACCTACTGCTGTTATTTTACTAAAGGGGCAGGTTGTCAAACTCCAATCTAAATATTTATGTTTATATTAACAAATTCTGTGCTGCTTTCAACTCTGGTCAGACAAACTTCTAATTCTAGTGGGTAGTAGTTAACCCAGAGCCCTGGGTGTAGGACAGATGCTAAGAATAAATTGGCTGTGAGCACTCAGCCACAGATGGAACAAATGCATCAACCCCCTTCCTCAGTGCTCAGGGGTCACCACAGAAGAGTGGGCACAACAAATCTATGAGGTAGAGGACAGGGATGAGTGCTATGACATGTTGGCCTCTGAATATGACAAAGCTGTTCCTCATGAGCCACAGCAGCTGCAGTTATCCACTCAAGAGCTACACAAGATTTAAGGACATTTAAAATTCGAGCAAAGAGGAAAGGTAGCTCCTGATGCCTTACCCCTAGCTGAGGGGCCAATGACAGTTGACAGCTGCTTAGGGAAAAAGTCACTTTTCTTGGAGAGAAGCTGAACATTGGTATGGTGTTGAAGGGAATGGCACCCTCACATATGTTCATCCTGGACTCAGGTTATTAAACAAAAGACATGAACTTAGGAGGGAGGGAGGCTGGAAATACATTGGGAAGGGTGAAACAAATAGCTAGAGGGAGTAGAGAGATGGATGTGACCAAGATATATTATATAAATGTATGAAATTTTCAAATATATATACTGTTTCTGTGTGTGTGCACGCATGTGCGTGTGTGTGTATGAAAAGGCAAGAAATATATACATGTAAATTTTGCTTTGAGATAAATTTTTTTCTTAAAAATAATATCCTCCTCTACACTTAAGGGCTTCAAACTATTCTCATCCCAGCATAAGACTTCACTGTTTTTACTTCTTTGATTTTGGGGAGAATTTAAGAAAGATTTATATTACTTCTACTCCACAAGTTTGGCAGAATTCACTGTAAAACTCTTTTATTGGCTACTATTCTATTCATTATTTTTCTTACTTCATTTCCCAGTTTTTGGAAATCATATGTTTCTGGGGATTTACCTACTTCAATTTGCCAGTTCACTAGCACATAGATATTCATAATCTGTCCTTATCTTTTTCTTAGTAGAATTAGATATAATACATGTTTTGTTCAGATATTATCTATTTACTGTAATTTCTCAGAGTCTTACTATGTAGCCCATGATACTGACCTGAGACTCAACAATGATCCTGCCTTAGCTCCTATGTGCTGGGATTACATGTAAGCAGCACTCTGCCTAGCCCTGGTTTTATTTCTATAGTGTCTCCTCTCTTTAGGCTAAATCATTCATCTTGCCTTTTCAGTTTCTGGAATGGTTTTTAATTTCCCTTTTGCTTTTATGTTTGAAAACTTTATCAAACTTCATCAAAAATCACACTGTTTTGTTGTTGTTTATTTGTTTTAGGTGGGATCTTATTATGTATATGTAGGCCTGGTTGGCCTGGAACTCTACATAAAACAGACTGGCATTTAAATCAGAGACATCTTTCCGTCTCTGCCTCCTGAGTGATTAAAGTTGTGTACCATCATACCCAGCAAATTTTTTCTTGTTTTTTCTAGTGTCTTTGTTCTACTGCCTATATATCTGAATTTCATATATATATATATACATATATATATGTATATATGTATATATATATGCACATATATATATATTCCTGACTATCCCAGATAAAACTAGAAAATTCCAAAAAAAATATGAAAAATACTAAATTACACATGGAATGGCCTAAATTAATCAAGTCCAAGAGAGAAGCATAGGTGGCACACTAGTCACAGATTTGTTAGTTTGGAGAATCCTAATGTGAGCCAGACTGTGATGAACCAGGAGAGGTGGCAGCTCCTGCAGCTCCTGCAGCTCCTGCAGCTCCTGCCACATCTGATTAACAGATCACTGGAGAGGGGGAAGTCATTTGAAGTTACTATGGCAAGACACCTGGCCACATATAATACATGAGCGTACATGCTTCAGCATGGATTCAATTATTTCTTCATTTTAAAAATCTGACCCGCGGATCCCGGCCCGCAGCAGCTCTCTGCTCCCAGACCCGGTGAGAGAGAGACCCAACCGCCTGGTCAGGTGGGCACTCCTGAGGCTGCAGAGCGGAAGAGACCACCAACACTGCTCACCCCTGCCCACATCCCTGGCCCAAGAGGAAACTGTATAAGGCCTCTGGGCTCCCGTGGGGGAGGGCCCAGGAGCGGCAGGACCCCTGCGCCTGAGACACCGCCGGACCCTGAAGGAAACAGACCGGATAAACAGTTCTCTGCACCCAAATCCCGTGGGAGGGAGAGCTAAACCTTCAGAGAGGCAGACAGGCCTGGGAAACCAGAAGAGACTGCTCCCTGCACACACATCTCGGACGCCAGAGGAAAAAGCCAAAGACCATCTGGAACCCTGGTGCACTGAAGCTCCCGGAAGGGGCGGCACAGGTCTTCCTGGTTGCTGCCGCTGCAGAGAGCCCCTGGACAGCACCCCACGAGCAAACCTGAGCCTCGGGACCACAGGTAAGACCAAATTTTCTGCTGCAAGAAAGCTGCCTGGTGAACTCAAGACACAGGCCCACAGGAACAGCTGAAGACCTGTAGAGAGGAAAAACTACACGCCCGAAAGCAGAACACTCTGTCCCCATAACTGACTGAAAGAGAGGAAAACAGGTATACAGCACTCCTGACACACAGGCTTATAGGACAGTCTAGCCACTGTCAGAAATAGCAGAACAAAGTAACACTAGAGATAATCTGATGGCGAGAGGCAAGCGCAGGAACCCAAGCAACAGAAACCAAGACTACATGCCATCATCGGAGCCCAATTCTCCCACCAAAACAAACATGGAATATCCAAACACACCAGAAAAGCAAGATCTAGTTTCAAAATCATATTTGATCATGATCCTGGAGGACTTCAGGAAAGACCTGAACACACTTAGGGAAGCACAGGAAAACATTAATAAACAAGTAAAAGCCTACAGAGAGGAATCGCAAAAATCCCTGAAAGAATTCCAGGAAAACACAATCAAACAGTTGAAGGAATTAAAAATGGAAATAGAAGCAATCAAGAAAGAACACATGGAAACAACCCTGGATATAGAAAACCAAAAGAAGAGACAAGGAGCTGTAGATACAAGCTTCACCAACAGAATACAAGAGATGGAAGAGAGAATCTCAGGAGCAGAAGATTCCATAGAAATCATTGACTCAACTGTCAAAGATAATGTAAAGCGGAAAAAGCTACTGGTCCAAAACATACAGGAAATCCAGGACTCAATGAGAAGATCAAACCTAAGGATAATAGGTATAGAAGAGAGTGAAGACTCCCAGCTCAAAGGACCAGTAAATATCTTCAACAAAATCATAGAAGAAAACTTCCCTAACCTAAAAAAAGAGATACCCATAGACATACAGGAAGCCTACAGAACTCCAAATAGATTGGACCAGAAAAGAAACACCTCCCGTCACATAATTGTCAAAACACCAAACGCACAAAATAAAGAAAGAATATTAAAAGCAGTAAGGGAAAAAGGTCAAGTAACATATAAAGGGAGACCTATCAGAATCACACCAGACTTCTCGCCAGAAACTATGAAGGCCAGAAGATCCTGGACTGATGTTATACAGACCCTAAGAGAACACAAATGCCAGCCCAGATTACTGTATCCAGCAAAACTCTCAATTAACATTGATGGAGAAACCAAGATATTCCATGACAAAACCAAATTTACACAATATCTTTCTACAAATCCAGCACTACAAAGGATAATAAATGGTAAAGCCCAACATAAGGAGGCAAGCTATACCCTAGAAGAAGCAAGAAACTAATCGTCTTGGCAACAAAACAAAGAGAATGAAAGCACACAAACATAACCTCACATCAAATATGAATATAACGGGAAGCAATAATCACTATTCCTTAATATCTCTCAATATCAATGGCCTCAACTCCCCAATAAAAAGACATAGATTAACAAACTGGATACGCAACGACGACCCTGCATTCTGCTGCCTACAGGAAACACACCTCAGAGACAAAGACAGACACTACCTCAGAGTGAAAGGCTGGAAAACAACTTTCCAAGCAAATGGTCAGAAGAAGCAAGCTGGAGTAGCCATTCTAATATCAAATAAAATCAATTTCCAACTAAAAGTCATCAAAAAGATAAGGAAGGACACTTCATATTCATCAAAGGAAAAATCAACCAAGATGAACTCTCAATCCTAAATATCTATGCCCCAAATACAAGGGCACCTACATATGTAAAAGAAACCTTACTAAAGCTCAAAACACACATTGCACCTCACACAATAATAGTGGGAGATTTCAACACCCCACTCTCATCAATGGACAGATCATGGAAACAGAAATTAAACAGTGATGTAGACAGACTAAGAGAAGTCATGAGCCAAATGGACTTAACGGATATTTATAGAACATTCTATCCTAAAGCAAAAGGATATACCTTCTTCTCAGCTCCTCATGGTACTTTCTCCAAAATTGACCATATAATTGGTCAAAAAACGGGCCTCAACAGGTACAGAAAGATAGAAATAATCCCATGCGTGCTATCGGACCACCACGGCCTAAAACTGGTCTTCAATAACAATAAGGGAAGAATGCCCACATATACGTGGAAATTGAACAATGCTCTACTCAATGATAACCTAGTCAAGGAAGAAATAAAGAAAGAAATTAAAAACTTTTTAGAATTTAATGAAAATGAAGGTACAACATACCCAAACTTATGGGACACAATGAAAGCTGTGCTAAGAGGAAAACTCATAGCGCTGAGTGCCTGCAGAAAGAAACAGGAAAGAGCATATGTCAGCAGCTTGACAGCACACCTAAAATCTCTAGAACAAAAAGAAGCAAATACACCCAGGAGGAGTAGAAGGCAGGAAATAATCAAACTCAGAGCTGAAATCAACCAAGTAGAAACAAAAAGGACCATAGAAAGAATCAACAGAACCAAAAGTTGGTTCTTTGAGAAAATCAACAAGATAGATAAACCCTTAGCCAGACTAACGAGAGGACACAGAGAGTGTGTCCAAATTAACAAAATCAGAAATGAAAAGGGAGACATAACTACAGATTCGGAGGAAATTCAAAAAATCATCAGATCTTACTATAAAAACCTATATTCAACAAAATTTGAAAATCTTCAGGAAATGGACAATTTCCTAGACAGATACCAGGTATCGAAGTTAAATCAGGAACAGATAAACCAGTTAAACAACCCCATAACTCCTAAGGAAATAGAAGCAGTCATTAAAGGTCTCCCAACCAAAAAGAGCCCAGGTCCAGATGGGTTTAGTGCAGAATTCTATCAAACCTTCATAGAAGACCTCATACCAATATTATCCAAACTATTCCACAAAATTGAAACAGATGGAGCCCTACCGAATTCCTTCTACGAAGCCACAATTACTCTTATACCTAAACCACACAAAGACACAACAAAGAAAGAGAACTTCAGACCAATTTCCCTTATGAATATCGACGCAAAAATACTCAATAAAATTCTGGCAAACCGAATTCAAGAGCACATCAAAACAATCATCCACCATGATCAAGTAGGCTTCATCCCAGGCATGCAGGGATGGTTTAATATACGGAAAACCATCAACGTGATCCATTATATAAACAAACCGAAAGAACAGAACCACATGATCATTTCATTAGATGCTGAGAAAGCATTTGACAAAATTCAACACCCCTTCATGATAAAAGTCCTGGAAAGAATAGGAATTCAAGGCCCATACCTAAACATAGTAAAAGCCATATACAGCAAACCAGTTGCTAACATTAAACTAAATGGAGAGAAACTTGAAGCAATCCCACTAAAATCAGGGACTAGACAAGGCTGCCCACTCTCTCCCTACTTATTCAATATAGTTCTTGAAGTTCTAGCCAGAGCAATCAGACAACAAAAGGAGATCAAAGGGATACAGATCGGAAAAGAAGAGGTCAAAATATCACTATTTGCAGATGACATGATAGTATATTTAAGTGATCCCAAAAGTTCCACCAGAGAACTCCTAAAGCTGATAAACAACTTCAGCAAAGTGGCTGGGTATAAAATTAACTCAAATAAATCAGTAGCCTTCCTCTATACAAAAGAGAAACAAGCCGAGAAAGAAATTAGGGAAACGACACCCTTCATAATAGACCCAAATAATATAAAGTACCTCGGTGTGACTTTAACCAAGCAAGTAAAAGATTTGTACAATAAGAACTTCAAGACACTGAGGAAAGAAATTGAAGAAGACCTCAGAAGATGGAAAGATCTCCCATGCTCATGGATTGGCAGGATTAATATGGTAAAAATGGCCATTTTACCAAAAGCAATCTACAGATTCAATGCAATCCCCATCAAAATACCAATCCAATTCTTCAAAGAGTTAGATAGAACAATTTGCAAATTCATCTGGAATAACAAAAAACCCAGGATAGCTAAAGCTATCCTCAACAATAAAAGGACTTCAGGGGGAATCACTATCCCTGAACTCAAGCAGTATTACAGAGCAATAGTGATAAAAACTGCATGGTATTGGTACAGAGACAGACAGATAGACCAATGGAATAGAATTGAAGACCCAGAAATGAACCCACACACCTATGGTCACTTGATTTTTGACAAAGGAGCCAAAACCATCCAATGGAAAAAAGATAGTATTTTCAGCAAATGGTGCTGGTTCAACTGGAGGGCAACATGTAGAAGAATGCAGATCGATCCATGCTTATCACCCTGTACAAAGCTTAAGTCCAAGTGGATCAAGGACCTCCACATCAAACCAGACACACTCAAACTAATAGAAGAAAAACTAGGGAAGCATCTGGAACACATGGGCACTGGAAAAAATTTCCTGAACAAAACACCAATGGCTTATGCTCTAAGATCAAGAATCGACAAATGGGATCTCATAAAACTGCAAAGCTTCTGTAAGGCAAAGGACACTGTGGTTAGGACAAAACGGCAACCAACAGATTGGGAAAAGATCTTTACCAATCCTACAACAGATAGAGGCCTTATTTCCAAAATATACAAAGAACTCAAGAAGTTAGACCGCAGGGAAACAAATAACCCTATTAAAAAATGGGGTTCAGAGCTAAACAAAGAATTCACAGCTGAGGAATGCCGAATGGCTGAGAAACACCTAAAGAAATGTTCAACATCTTTAGTCATAAGGGAAATGCAAATCAAAACAACCCTGAGATTTCACCTCACACCAGTGCGATTGGCTAAGATCAAAAACTCAGGTGACAGCAGATGCTGGCGAGGATGTGGAGAAAGAGGAACACTCCTCCATTGTTGGTGGGATTGCAGACTGGTAAAACCATTCTGGAAATCAGTCTGGAGGTTCCTCAGAAAATTGGACATTGAACTGCCTGATGATCCAGCTATACCTCTCTTGGGCATATACCCAAAAGATGCCTCAACATATAAAAGAGACACGTGCTCCACTATGTTCATCGCAGCCTTATTTATAATAGCCAGAAGCTGGAAAGAACCCAGATGCCCTTCAACAGAGGAATGGATACAGAAAATGTGGTACATCTACACAATGGAATATTACTCAGCTATCAAAAACAACGAGTTTATGAAATTCGTAGGCAAATGGTTGGAACTGGAAAATATCATCCTGAGTGAGCTAACCCAATCACAGAAAGACATACATGGTACGCACTCATTGATAAGTGGCTATTAGCCCAAATGCTTGAATTACCCTAGATCCCTAGAACAAACGAAACTCAAGACGGATGATCAAAATGTGAATGCTTCACTCCTTCTTTAAATGAGGAAAAAGAATACCCTTGGCAGGGAAGGGAGAGGCAAAGATTAAAACAGAGACTGAAGGAACACCCATTCAGAGCCTGCCCCACATGTGGCCCATACATATACAGCCACCCAATTAGACAAGATGGATGAAGCAAAGAAGTGCAGACCGACAGGAGCCGGATGTAGATCGCTCCTGAGAGACACAGCCAGAATACAGCAAATATAGAGGCGAATGCCAGCAGCAAACCACTGAACTGAGAATAGGTCCCCTATTGAAGGAATCAGAGAAAGAACTGGAAGAGCTTGAAGGGGCTCGAGACCCCAAAAGTACAACAATGCCAAGCAACCAGAGCTTCCAGGGACTAAGCCACTACCTAAAGACTATACATGGACTGACCCTGGACTCTGACCTCATAGGTAGCAATGAATATCCTAGTAAGAGCACCAGTGGAAGGGGAAGCCCTGGGTCCTGCTAAGACTGAACCCACAGTGAACTAGTCTATGGGGGGAGGGCGGCAATGGGGGGAGGGTTGGGAAGGGAACACCCATAAGGAAGGGGAGGGGGGAGGGGGATGTTTGCCCGGAAACCGGGAAAGGGAATAACACTCGAAATGTATATAAGAAATACTCAAGTTAATAAAAATAAATAAATAAATAAATAAATAAATAAAGAAAGAAAGAAAGAAAGAAAGAAAGAAAGAAAGAAAGAAATTAAAAACACACAAAAAAAAAAAATCCAAGTGGCCAATTTAAACAACACTGATACATAAAGCTGGTCCAATGCCATTTTGTTGATTTTTTTTTTTATTTTGAGGATTTTATTTTTTTTAATTGTCTGTGTATGTGAGTGCGTGCATATGAGTGCAGTCTCCAAAGACACAAGAAACAGGTATCAGATACTCCTGTGGCCGGAATGGTGGCTAAGCAGTCCTGTGTGGATGCTAAGAACCAAACTCTCATTCTCAGTAAAAGCAGTACATGCTCTTAACTGATCAGCCCTTTCTCTAGCCCTCAAAAGCCAATTTTGAACAAGTCTTTTTGGAGACATTAACAACTTTACACACACACACACACACACACACACACACGGAAGAAAAATTTTTTGAAATGGTTCCACCATGTGGCCCAAGCTGGCTTCCAAGTTGTACAGATTAGGTGGCTTCAAAGTTCTGATTCTCTCGCCTTGGGCTCTATAGTGCTAGCGTAATGGTCATCGGCCATCATTCTGTTGTTGTTTGTTTACTTTTTCATTTTTAAGACAGGATTTCTCTGTGTAGGCCTGGCCTTCCAGGAACTCATTCCATAGATCAGGCTGACCTTGAACTCACAGAGGCCCACCTACCTCTGCTGCCTGAATGCTGGGATTAAAGGTGTATACCACCACTGCCTGGCTCTGCCATCGTTCTTAAATTGCTCTTAGAAATTCCTCAAATAAGGCAGCTGATCTGTATGATAAAATTAAAATATTTAAAATTGTAACTGGGGCTAAAAAATTATGCAATGACCCAACTGCAGTTTCATGAAGCCATAGCATTACCAATAACCTATAAAACCAGATTATATAGAAATGAAAGTTTAGAATTTAGAAAAAAAGTAACGTAATGGAAACTTAATAGAGAACTACATTGTAAAAATGCTGTACTATAGAATACCTTTGACATTTCACTCCTCAAACACTCAGGATTACAAATACATTTGATTACAGCAAAAAAGCAGTTCTCTTTAATATCAAACAAGTGATAGTTGAAATAGAAGCCACAAGTTATACTATGGCATATTTTCTAAGTTTTGTAAAAAATGATCATATATTGTTTTAGTATGATGGCCATTTTTATTATGTTAATCCTACTGATCCATGAGCATGGGAGATCTTTCCATCCTGTTGATATCTCTTTCAATTTCTTTCTTAAAAGACTTGACTTTTTGTCACAAAAGTCTTTCACTTTCTTGATTAGTTACACCAAGATATTTTAAATTATTTGTGGCTATTGTGAAGAGTGTTGTTTCCCTGATTTCTTTTGAAGCCCATCTGTCATTTGTATGTAGGAGGAATACAGATTTTTTTAGTTAATCTTATGTCTAGATGCTTTTCTCAAGGTGTTAATCAGCTGTAGGAATTCTATAGTAGAACTTTTGAAAAAGAACTTCCACAGGGATCATCACCCCTCATTTCAAGCTGAATTACAGAGATACAGTAAGAAAAACCACATGGTATTGGCATAAAAACAAACAGGTTGATCAATGGAATAAATCAAAGATCTAGATATAAATCCACACATCTGTGAACTCCTGGTTTTTCATAAAGAAGTATAGAATATGTAAGAGTGCAAACTGGATGTCTGCAGGTAGAAGAATCCAAATAGATCAATATCTATCACCCTGCATAAAAATCAAGGCCAAGGTGATCAAGTCCTCAATGAACCTGATGGAAGAAACAGTGGGTAATAGACTTGAATGAATTGATGTAGGTGATAACTTCCTAAATAGGACACTGATAGCATAGGCATGAACTCATAAACTTCATGGAATGGAAAAGCTTCTGTAAGGCAAAGAACACAATCAATAAGACAAAGGAGCCTGCAGAATGGGAAAATATTTCACCAACACCACATCTGACAGGTCTAATACCCAAAATATATACAGAACTCAAAAAACTATATATCGACAAAATGAAGTAGAGGCAGAGTGGTGGATGGCGCACACCTTTAATCCCAACACTCCGGAGGAAGAGGCAAGCAGAGCTCTTTGAGTTTCTGGCTAATCTGGTCTACAGAATGAATTCCAGGACAGCAAAGGCTACACAGAAAAAGTCTATCTGGAAAAAACAAAAGGGGGGATCTAAATAAAGACTTCTCAAAGACAAATCTCAATGGCAGGGAAAAACTTAAAGAAATGTTCAACAGGGGTCGAAGCAATGGCTTAGCAGTCAAACGCTCTAGCTGTTCTCCCAAAGAACCCCGGTTCAATTACACCAACCACATGGTAGCTGTCTGTAATTCTAGTTCCATAAGATTCAACACCCTCACATAGACCTAACTGCAGGCAGAATACCAATATACATAAAATAATTAATTTTAAAAACATCTTCTAAGTGTTCAACATCTTTAGCTGCCACAAAAAAACACAAATCAAAACAATTCTGGGATTCCTTCTTATATCTGTCAGAATGGATAAAATAAAAACACAAGGTACAGCTCATGCAGGTGCAGATGTGGAGTAACGGGAACACTCCTCCACTGCTGGTGGGAGTAAAAAGTTATACAGACACTTTGGAAACCAATATGGCAGTTTCTCAGAAAATTAGTACTCCATTTATAGTTATACCACTATAACTATAACAGGACCTAGTTATACCACTCCTGGGTATATACCCAAAGGATGTTCTATCCTACTACAAGAACAGTTGCTCAACTATGCTCATAGCAGCTTTATTTGTAATAAACAGAAACTGAAGATAGCCTAATGACCCTCAACCAAAGAACTGATGAAGAAAATGTGGTACATTTGCACACTGGAACATTACTCAGCTGTTTATAAAAATGACATCATGAAGTTTGCAGGCAAATGGATGGAACTAGAAAAAAAAATCATGCTTCCAGTTTCTGCGTGCACCCAGAGCTGCCCCTGTGACACAACTCTGTGAACCAGACCCTGTGGGTGGAGAGCTGGATTCTCAGAAGTTCGGACAATCCTGAGAGCACAGATGAGACTACCACTTCTGCTTACATTCCTGGCCCAAGAGGAAACCACCTGGAGCCCTCTGGACACAGAAACCAAGGATCAGTTTGGGATGGGATACTTCCGATTTCTGCCTGCACCCAAAGCTGACCTGTGACACAGCTCTCTGTACCCAGATTCTGCTGAGAGAAAGCTGGTCTCCAGGAGTGCTGAAACACAGGCTTACAGAAGGGTCAAGTCACTGTCAGAGACAGCAAAACCAGCTTACATCAGAAATAAACACATGATGAGAAGCAAGGGCAAAAGCATAGCAACAGAAACCAGGGCCAATTGGCATCATCAGAACCCAGTTCCCCCACCACAGCAAGCCCTGGATACCCCAACACACCAGAAAAGCAAGATTTTGATTTAAAATCATAACTCACGATGATGTTAGAGAACTTTAAGAAGGACATAAATAACTCCATTAAAGAAATAAAGGACAACACAGGTAAACAGGTAGAAGCCTTAAAAGAAGGAAAAAAAAATCCCTTAAAGAAGTACAGAAAAATACAACCAAACCGGTGAAGAAACGGAACAAAACCATCTAAGATCTAACAATGGAAATAGAAACAATACGGAAATCACAGAGGAAGACAACCCTAGAGGTAGAAACCCTAGGAAAGTGATCAGGAGTCATAGACACAAGCACTGCCAACAGAATACAAGATAGAAAAGAGAATCTCAAGAAGCAGAAGATACCATAGAAAACATTGAGACAACAGTCAAAGAAAATGCGAAATCAAAAAGCCTTTAACCCAAAACATACAGGAAATCCAGGACACAATGAGAAGATCAAACCTAAGGATAATAGGTATAGGAGAGAGTGAAGATTCCCAACTTAAAGGGCCAGTAAATATCTTCAACAAAATTATAGAAGAAAACTTCCCTAACCTAAAGAAAGAGATGTCCATAAACATACAAGAAGCCTACAGAACTCCAAATAGACTGGACCAGAAGAGAAATTCCTCCCATCACATAAAAGACAAAACACCAAATACACAAAACAAAGAAAGAATATTAAAAGCTGCAAGGGAAAAATGGTCAAGTAACATATAAAGGCAGACCTGTCAGAATTACACCAGACTTAGCACCAGAGACTATGAAAGCCAGAAGATCCTGGGCAGATGTCATAAAGACCCTAAGAGAACACAAATGCCAGCCCAGGCTACTATGTCCAACAAAATTCTCAATTAACATAAATGAAGAAACCAAGATATTCCATGAGAAAACCAAATTTACACAATATATTAGGATAGATCAAGTCCTACAAAAGATAATAGATGGAAAACTCCAACACAAGGAGGAAAACTACATCCTGGAAAAAGCAAGAAAATAATCTAATTTCAACAAACCCAAAAGAAAATAACCATAAAAATGTAATTCTACCTCAAACAATGAAAATAACAGGAAACAACAATCACTGATCCCTTATATCGCTCAACATCACTGGACTCAATTCCTTAATAAAAAGACATAGACTAATACAATGGGTAAATAAAGAGGACCCAACATTTTGATGCATACAGAAAACACACCTCAGTAAAAAAGACAGACACTACCTAAGATTAAAAGGCTCGAAAACAATTTTCCAAGCAGATGGTCCCAAGAAACAGGCTGGAGTAGTCATTCTAATAGTGAATAAAATTGACTTTCAACCAAAAGTTATTTAAAAAGATAAGGACACTTCATACTCATCAAAGGCAAAATCAACCAAAACCTCAGGTGACAACAGATGCTGGTGAGGATGTGGAGAAAGAGAGGAACACTCCCCCATTGTTGATGGGATTGCAAGCTGGTACAACCATTCTGGAAATCAGTCTGGAGGCTCATCAGAAAATTAGGCATTGTACTATCTGAGGACCTAGCTATACCACTCCTGGGCATATACCCAAAAGATGCTCCAACATACCACAAAGACACATGTTCCACTGTGTTCATAGCAGCCTTATTTATAAAAGCTGGAAAGAATCCAGAAGTCCTGCAACAGAGGAATGGATACAGAAAATGTGGTACATCTACACAATGGAGTACTACTCAGCTATTAAAAACAGTGACTTCATGAAATTCATAGGCAAATGGATGGAACTAGAAAATATCATTCTGAGTGAGGTAACTCAATCACAAAAAAAAAAAAAAACACACATGGTATGCACTCATTGATAAGTGGTTATTAGCCCAAAAGCTCAAATTACCAAAGATACAATCCACAGACCCCATGAAGCTCAAGAAGGATGACCAAAGTGCAGGTGCTTCAGTCCATCTTAGAAGGGGGAACAAAAATATTCATAGAAGGAGATACAGAGACAAAGTTTGGAGGAGAGACTAAAGGAATGGCTATCCAGATACTGTCCCACCTGGGGGTCCAGCCCATAGACATACACCCATCAAAGCCAGACAATATTGCTGATGTCATGAAGTGCATGCTGGCAGGAACCTGTTAGAGCTCTCTCACAGTCAACGACTGAACTGAGAACGGGGTCCCCATTGGAGGAGTCAGAGAAAGGAGTGAAGTAGCTGAGGGAGCAACCCCATAATAAGAACCCCATAAGAACAACAATACCAACCAGCCAGAGCTCCCAGGGACTAAACCATCATCCAATGAGTGCACATGGACAGAGCCATGGTTCCAACTGCATATGTAGCAGAGGATGGCTATGTTGGGCACCAATGGGAGGAGAAGCCCTACATGCTGCCAAGGCTGGACCCCCAGTGCAGGGGAATATCAGGGCTGGGAGGTCGGAAGGGTTGGGTGGATGGGTTGGGGAACACCCTCAAAAAAGAAGGGGGAGGGGCATAGGGGTTTATGGACGGGAAACAGGAAAAGAGGATACCATCTAAAATGTAAAATTTAAAAATCCAATAAAAAATGTTTATAAAAAGGTTTGGCCCTGTTGGAGTAGGTGTGTCACTGTAGGTGTGGGCTTTAAGACCCTCATCCTAGCTGCCTGGAAGCCAGCATTCTGCTAGCAGCCTTAAGATGAAAATGTAGAACTCTCAGCAACTCTTGTACCATGAATGCCTGGATGTTGCCATGCTCCTGCCTTCATGATACTGGACTGAACCACTGAACCTGTAAGTCATCTCCAATTAAATGTTATCCTTTGTAAAACTTGCCTTGGTCATGGTGTCTGTTCACAAAAATAAAACCCTAAGACAGTCACAAAACTAAAAATAGCACTGTATGGGGTTGGGGATTTAGCTCAGTGGTAGAGCGCTTGCCTAGGAAGCGCAAGGCCCTGGGTTCGGTCCCCAGCTCCGAAAAAAAGAACCAAAAAAAAAAATAGCACTGTATGAACCGACTATACCACTTTTATGTATGTACTCAAGACAATCTGAAGTAGCATACAACAGAGATACCTGCACAATTATGTTATAGTGCTGCTCACAATAGCAAGTTATAGAATCAGCATCCTAGAAACCCACCATTAGGTGGATAAAGAAAATTTGGTACATACATACATACATACATACATACATACATACATACATACACACACACACACACACACACACACACACACACACACAATGACACTCTAATAAAATATCAGAAAGAATGGAATTATAGCATTCACAGAAAACTAAATGGAAGCCAGGTAAGATGGCATATGCCTTTAATCGTAGCACTTCAGTGATAGAGGCAGGCATATATCTGTGAGTTCAAGACCAGCCTAGTCTACAAAGCATGTTCCAGGACAGGCAGGGCTGTTGCACAGAAAAACCCTGTCTTGGAAGGGAAAAAAAGATGAAAAAAAATTTAAAAAAGAGATGGCTGGAGAGATGGCTTAGCAGTTAAGAGAACTGGTGACTCTTCCAGAGGTCCTGAGTTAAATTACCAGCAACCACATGATGGCTCACAACTGTCTATAATGGTATGCAATGCCCTTATGGCATGCAGAAGTACATGCAAACAAAGTACCCATACATATAAAAATAAATGAACAAATAAATAAACACATCAGAAAACTAAATGGAACTGGAGGTTACATTACAAAACATACAAATATTGCATGCTTTGTCTCACCTGGAGTCCAGAATTTTTTTAAAGATACAAATGTGAAAGATGATGCACCGCAATCTCCTGCTAGAGTGCCTGGGAAATTCACAAGGACAGCTGGAGAACAACCAAACTGTGTGGTGGGTGACATCAGGAAAACAAAGAAACAGAACAGAAGCAGCCAAACTCATTCCAAAAACCTTAACTCTGATTAGAAAATGCTCTCAAAAAAAAGTAGAGAGAAAAAAAAAAAAAGAAAGAAAGAAAATGCTCTCCTCCCACAGCCAGGGAAAGTACAACTGCAGAGGATCAGAACTTTTGAGAAAGTTAAAGCCTCAGAAAAATCCACATTGTACTTTCAGTGATATATAATTCAAAGAAGAGGGAAGAAGAGGGGAGTCATGACTGAAAGCTGTCAGAGGCATGGCAAAGGGAAATAAGATGCTGGGAAAATGCTCTCTTAGCATTCAGTCTGATGAGTGGAAAAAAGCTATTTTTAAACAACCCCTACCTGCTGAGTCAGCAACTAGGTAGTTCTAGAGACAAAAAAATTTAACTTCAGAGCTCACTCTGGAAACCCAGAACAGGTGTCATGGGCAAAAACAGGTGAGACTTGACCTACAGTTCTCTACATAGAAGGAAAATACTTAACCAGAAACTTGTAGTATGTTCTGCAAAGTGCAAATCTAGCCTAGGCCATAGTTTGGAACAGGGCATACAAATAAAGGTACCACACCTACGAGCCACCCAGTTAATGGCATGTCCACACACTGGACTATATACAGGGGCAGAATAGCACATGTACCTCACCTCAACAAAGAACAGCACAGAAGGAGGAACACAACCCAGAGAGATCAATACAAAGAAAGCGAGCCCCTGGGTCTATGTCAGGGACTCCATACTCCTCACTAAAACCATCTCCTTTGCTTCTATACTTCCCTTACTTAGTATGTAATTTTAATTTACTGGATAAACTTAGTCCTGTTCTAGTCTCCTATCTCCCATTTGTGGGATTTTCTGAGGTACACAGATGGTCCTGGATTGGGAAGTCCCCTTTCCTCAGCCTCCTAAGCACAGGTTTGTCTTAGGGTTGACTGCATTTCTCTACCTTTTTTCCCTCGTTGTACCTTTAGCCGAAGCTGCTTTACTTCTTTCTTCCCTTTGTCTCACTGTTTTTCCCTTCTTTGTACTTTCCTTTTCTCTTTCTTTCCTCTTTCCCTCTAATTCTAACCACTAGTCCTGCTCTCCTTTTTCCTTTCCATTCCTATGCTGAGAAACTGATGCCTTTAGGACAAAGCCAAACCATCTTTGCAATTTTATTCCCTCCCCTCTTTAAACTGATTATTACTGTAATTTAATGGTGGGCCTATTCACAGGTTGTAATTGGTTCAAAGATAATGTTTTCCTCTTCAGAGTGGTACTAGAGCTAGGCATAATATCAGACATCTTTAACCCCAGCACTTGGAAGGCAGAGATAGACAGCTGTCTTAAGTGTGAGGTCAGCCTGGGCTATACAGAGAATATTAGGACTGCCTGGACTATACAGAGTGACCATGTCTCAGAAAAAAAGAGAAAAAGAGAAAAGAAAAGAAAAGAAAAGGAAGAAAGAAAGAGCGAGCGAGCCCATGTGTGACAAAGAGCCCAAACATTCTAGAGTCCCAAGTGTGTGAGCTGGTGGGTTAGCTGCTGAGCCATGTCCAGTACAATATGTCGGCCTTGAAAATAATCTGCATGTCATCATATAGAGACCAAGCTTGGGCAGGTCCAGATGGCCTAAGTAGGTTGAGAAAATAAGTGAATTGGACTCCTTGATACCAAAACCTGTTTCACTGCTTACTCTCCCTCAACCCATGCCAATGGCTTCCTAGAATGTTTCTTATGGCCAATTAATTGAGGAACAAAAATAATGAAGCCCATCATACAAAGAAACAGATGGGTCTTCACAGTATGTTTATACCAACCCAAAATGAAAATGTTGAAGCAAACTATAGCTCACTTGAAGGAGCAGTGTACAGGAGAATGATAAGAAATGCCCTCATGAACACTCCTCCATTGTTGGTGGGATCGCAAACTGGTACAACCACTCTGGAAATCAGTCTGGAGGTTCCTCAGAAAATTGGACATTGCACTACCTGAGGACCCAGCTATACCTCTCTTGGGAATATACCCAAAAGATGCTCCAACATACAACAAAGACACATGCTCCACTATGTTCATAGCAGTCTTATTTATAATAGCCAGAAGCTGGAAAGAACCCAGATGCCCTTCAACAGAGGAATGGATACAGAAAATATGGTACATCTACACAATGGAGTACTACTCAGCTATCAAAAACAATGACTTTATGAAATCCATAGGCAAATGGATGGAACTGGAAAATATCATCCTAAGAAAGGTAACCCAATCACAGAAAAACACACATGGTATGCACTCATTGATAAGTGGATATTAGCCCAAATGCTCAAATTACCCAAGATGTACAGAACACGCGAAACTCAAGAAGGATGACGAAAATGTGGATGCTTCACTCCTTTTTTAAAAGGGGAACAAGAATACCCTTAGGAGTGAATAGGGAGGCAAAGTTTAGAACAGAGACTGAAGAGCCTGCCCCACATGTAGCCCATACATATACAGCTACCAAACTAGATAAGATGGATGAAGCAAAGAGGTGCAGGCTGACAGGAATCAGATGTAGATCTCTCCTGAGAGACACTGCCGGAATATTCCAAATACATAGGCAAATGCCAGCAACAAACCACTGAACTGAGAATGGGACCCCCGTTGAAGGAATCAGGGAAAAGACTGAAAGAGCTGAAGGGGCTTGAGACCCCATATGAACAACAATTTCAACCAACCAGAGCTTCCAGGGACTAAAAAAAGACTATACATGGACTGACCCAATTCATAGGCCGCAATGAATAGCCTAGTAGGGGCACCAATGGAAGGGGAAGTCCTTGGCCCTGCCAAGGCTGGACCCCCCCCCCAGTGAACGGGATTGTTGGGGGCAGGGCGGTAATGGGGAGAGGATGGGGAGGGGAACACTCACGTAGAAGGGGAGGGGGACGGATTAGGGGGATGTTGGCTTGGAAACCAGGAAAGGGAATAACATTTGAAATGTAAATAAGAAATACACAATTTAATAAAGATGGAAAAAATATCCATAGGAGGGGATATGGAGGCAAATTCTAGAGCAGAGAATGAAGGAACTGCCATTCAGAGCCTGCCCTACATGTGGCCCATAACTAGTTAAGGGTTTAGGGTTTAGGGTTTAGAGTTTAGGGTTTAGGGTTTAGGGTTTAGGGCCACCAAAACTAGTAAAATGGATGAATCTAAGAAGTACATGCTGATAGGAACCAGATATAGATTTCTCCTGAGAGACACAGCCAAAATATGTCAAATACAGAGGCGAATCCTAGCAGCAAACCAATGAACTGAGAACAGGATCCCCACTGGAGGAATTAGAAAAAAAGACTGAAAGAGCTGAAGTGGCTTGCAACCCCCTAAGAACAACAGTGCCAATCAACCAGAGCTTCCAGGGACTAAACCACTACCCAAAGACTATACATGGATTGACCCATGGCTCCAACTGCGTATGTAGCAGAGGAAGATCTTGTTGGGCACCAATGAAAGGAGAAGTCCCCCAGTGTAGGGGAACGTCGGGGATAGATGGTAAGGGGAACACCCTTCTAGAAAAAGGGGAGGGAGATAGGATAGGGGGCTTATGTCTGGGAATAATATTTGAAATGTAAATTTAAAAAAAATCAAAAAAAACCCCAAAACCATCAATCATTTATCAAGAGAAAATTCCAAAATAAATTCAAAAGAATGAGGTGAAAGAAAGAAAGAAAGAAAGAAAGAAAGAAAGAAAGAAAGAAAGAGAGAAAGAGAGAAAAAGAGAAAGAAAGACAGACAGACAGACAGACAGACAGACAGACCCTCATGGTAAACAGAGAGCGATATATTTGGGACACTCCTGTATTTGATATGAATGATAATCAGAAGAAATACACACAGAAACTGGATCATGAAAGCTTTTAAAAGTGTTGCTGGGCAGTAAGGAAACTTGTAGGAAAACAAATGAAGATCAGTAAAGAAAATATGGGGTAAAAACAATGTGTATGGGTCTATATTAATTTGACTTGAACATGATCCCGAAGAGATTCAAAGTCCTACTAGGATATTTATCACATGACTGGTAGGAAATGACACATCCTGGGGAAATGAATGATCTTTTTCTCTTTAGCTGTCCTACTGCTTTCTCAATGGCCCACAGCAAGGTGGCCAGGGAGGCAAGGACAGAAGTTCCCCATAGTCTGAACACTGATTTCTCCTTATTGAAGGTGGGATGACTAATGCTAGTGATGAATATTGAGTCAACCAACAATAAAAACCAGCACTGCATCCTTAGTATGACATTATTTCTCTTGGGATTGTTGTAAGAGGTACATTAAATTGATTTTCTATGGTGAGGAGGACAGATCCAACCTTACTGAACAGGCACATATTCTACAGATTTGTCTTCCTTGGCAATCATTTCTCCAGCATCACTATTCATGGGCTCAAAGGAGATCATGCCTGTAGACTGACTGGTCATTGAGTGATCATGAAACTATACTCTGCTCCACAGTCAAAATACATGGGTTGGAAAATCAAAGTGTCGAAGTGGACTAGACCCACTCAATACCATTCCAATTGCCCTTTTATTGACTTTTAAAGTTCTCACCTCAGAAACTCTGAACTTTGTTAGTTTATAGACAGTAGTCCCCATGAGAAGATCATGTTTGAAACAAATGACACAAGAATTGTTCCTATATCCGAGCACTTATGAGACTGAGGCGAGAGAATCAGAAGTTCAGAACCAAGCAGTGCTACTTAGTAAGTTATAGGACAGCCTGGGATAGATAGCAAGACCCTAACTAAATAGAACACATATCTATAAACAAACAAATCAATAAAGAATTAAATGTTGTGAATCAGAAAACAATATATATAAAATATATAAACATTATATAAATTTACATTTATTAAAATTCTTATTCTAGAGATTTCAAATAATTGAATAAGCAATAGTCAGAAATACTTCAGTTTCTTACCATATCTTGCATAAAAATGGTAACAGGAGTAGCTTCAAAGCCTGGCATGGACTATGGTGAGTCTTTAAAATTAAGAATAAAAGTAATTCCCGCAAATAAATGCCTTGGTCTAGTAATATTGATGATCAGCAATAATCAGATTGTTTTAGAAAACAGGAGATAACCTTCATGTGGATTTCAAATGAGCTTATATTTTTCAAGGATTTTTCTTGTTTGTTTGTTTGTTTGTTTGTTTGTTTGTTTGTTTTATTCAAGACAGAGTCTCACTGTGTAGCTCTGGCTGTCCTGAAACCACCATGGAGACCAGGCTGGCCTGGAACGCAGAAATAGGCCTGTCTCTGCCTCTGCCTCTCTGCCTCTCTGCCTCTCTGCCTCTCTGCCTCTCTGCCTCTCTGCCTCTCTGCCTCTCTGCCTCTCTGCCTCTCTGCCTCTTTGCCCCTGCCTCTCTGCCCCTGCCTCTCTGCCCCTGCCTCTCTGCCTCTGCCCCTCTGCCCCTGCCTTTGCCTTTGCCTCTGCCTCTGCCTCTGCCTCCCAAATGCTGGAGCATATAGTTTAAAAAAATTATTTGGAACATAAATACCTGCTTAAAATTGGACACTCTTGTGTTTTGTTTTGTTTGGGGTTTTTGTGTGTGTGTATGTGTGGTGGTGGGGTAGATGTTCTGAAACAGGGTTTCTCTGTATAACTCTGGCTGTCCTGGAATGGCTCTGCAGATCAGGCTGGCCTCAAACTCAGGATTTTCCTGTCTCTGCCTCCAGAGTGCTGGGATTAAAGGTGTGAGCCACCACACCTGGCTGTCAAACTTATTGTAACATAAAAGCATAATCATGTATTTTCTATAAATGAAATCTCTTAAATAATCATTATATAAAAATAAGAATACTGAATAGGGAGATTGTGGTATAATGTCTCAGAGAGATGAGGCTTTACTTTTATAATTCATATTATATTCATATATATCATATTATCCAAATAACCTTATATAAATGAAACCGATTTTATCATGTTCATTTATTTCTATATACAGAAAACCTTCTGAAGTGATAGATATGTTAATAAATAAAGAATAAAGAATTTTATATAACTCATCCATTGATTGTACCTTGTATTCCCTCAGCATGTTGTCACCCCTCAGCCCCAATTAACCACTAGATGTCCTACTCTGAGGATGTTATATAAGCAGAATCCAAGTATATTCAATTCTATTTTCTTGCAATTTTTATACAAGATGATACCCTTGAAATCAACTCAGTTTGCTAAAAAGTATCATTTACTAATTTCTTTTTTATTTCTCTTCATTTTCTACTGTATAAATCAAAACAGACAAACAAAACTCTAAAATCATTTGAAATCACAAAGTTACCTTTCTCCTTTTTCCTAAAACAACCTAATTGTGGCTGATCATCAATGCTGCTAAGACAGGGCATTTATTTCTCAGTGTACAATACTGGGTGTTTTACTAGTTTTGTGCTTTAAAAAAGGGGGGTTATGAACATTCATAAACTAGCTTTTATGTAAATTGTTTTTACTTCTCTAAAATACACAAGGCTGAATCATGTATTAAATCCTTGCTGATTTTCCAGGAAAATACAAAAACTTTCCAAATAGCTCTATCATTTTACATTTTCATCAGCAATACAGAAAAGAACCTGATCTACATCTCTGCCAGGATTTGGTATTGGCAGTACCGTTTATTTCACTTTCTCAAATACGTGTGTATTTTACTGCACTTTACTACAGCCTTGCTTTGAATTATTCTAATGATTAATAAGAAGGAAAATATTCATGTGATTACTGGCTATCTACATGCACTCTGAAAAGTCTCTGTTAGTTTTTGCTCATCATATAATTGAATAATTTCATTATTTTTCAGCTTAGAAAATGATTTATATATTTTAAATATATCTCTTAGGGATGTGTGATTTGCAATTTTTTCCTAGCCTGTAATTTTATCTTTCATTTGCCAGAGTGGTTCAGAGTGAAACTTTTAGGTTTTACTGTCTACTCTCAAGTTGTTCTTTGTGAATTGTGCTTCTACTGCCCCAGCAGGCCCCTCCCCTTCGTTACCTAGCGTCTGGAGTCTTTTCATCTGTGGTTTATTTATTCTGTCCAGAACTCTCTGTTGCAATACTATCATCAGCAAACAACAACGAAATGCTAGCAAGGATCTGGAGGAAAGGTTAACTATAAACATAGCTGGTAGACATGACAATTAGCACAGCCAAAACAACACTAAAAGACAAATGTGCTTACACCATCATCTTGCCTAGAATTCAAACCTAAAATGGGTTGTGTTTAGCTCATCTTGCCCAGAATTCAAATTCTGTTACATGTTTTTGGTATATAATTATTTGTATCATATATTATCATTCTCTCCTCTGTTTCTAACAGGTTTTATTATTGTTTTTCTTTATTGGATTGTATTATCCCTAAAGGCCAAGGTTCTTAAAGTCTGGTTCTATTGCTGGTGGACTCATTCATTGAGAGGTAAGAGGATCCTGATAAGGTCTGATCCAATTAATAGGCTATCCATTGATGGATTCATGAAGTAGAGGGCAGGAAAGACTGAAAAAGTCAGTCAATGGAAGAGCACTTTGGATGACTTATCTTGTTTTGGCACCTTCCAATCTGCTTCTTTTTGCCTGCAATCTGCCATTTTCTTCCACTCTATTCTTTCTATGAGGAGGCACTGTTATGCTCAGGCGCAGATGCAATAAAGCAAAGAGGACCATGAACTGAAAATGCTAAAACACAACCCAGGATAAATCTTCCTTTTAAAAATCTTTCTTCCTTGCCTAATGATTTGTGCACTAAGGCATGTGCACTCATGGAATGTTACAGTGTAAATATCCTGATTCCTCCTCTTGTTTTTACAATTCATCCCCAGTAAGGGCTTTGTGTCCTAGCTCTATGCCAGAGTGTTTCCTGGACACACTAAAACTATGATGAGTCTGCTCTATTTAGAGGTCAATGTCCTTGTTTTCCTTATGCACAGTTGGGCCACACTCTCACAAAGACTTGATGGAATCGGTCTTAGTAATTTGCTATTTTTGTTGAATAGGAGTAGTGTATCATTGAGGTTATTCTGTGCATTTCCCTGTTGCTAATACTGTTCAATATTTTTTCATGTGTTCTTTTCAGCTATTGTGAAGTGTCTGCTCATACCCATCTCCTTTTTATTTTTATATGTTTGTGTTTTGTAGTTTTCTAGTCTTTAAACTGGTATTCCTGTGATTTTTTTTAAGGTAGTAAACCAAAATATGTAGGCCTTCTCCTAGCTTTTGAAGATAGAGAATAAACTGGAGAGTCTGAGACTAAGAAGGAAATTCCAAGTTTATTTTAAACCTGAGTTGAGTATATTGGTGGCTAGACTCTTGAGGATTGGTTTCTCTGATGATTTGTTTTAAACTTTCCTCAGTATTCAAAGTTAAAGATATGCCAGACAAATTTTTCCAATGCTTTTCCACGAGAATAAGGTACATTTTCCTAAACTGAAATCAAGGAGCATGTCACCCCTCAAGATCCAGCTTGAGGAATCACCAGGTCAGCCCTTCTCCCTGACAGACTCAGACTCTGTCCTTTTCACTAGGTGAGTTTATTATAGCAGACCTTGGCTACCAGAAATCAGGAGGGAGCCTCCAGGGAAATCCCCAGCTCTCTGACTCATGAATTACTAGAATCCTGCTCTCTTGTACTTTTCTGGGTGGTGGTGTGTTGGTAAATGTTTAACAACCAGAACTTCGGAAAGGAAGGAGGAAGGCAGAAAGTGAAAAACAAATGTAGCATATCAGGTCTGTGGTGTTTACTAGTGGCCTCTGTGGAAATATTAATACCTTGGTCAATGTCACCTCATTGAACACAGGCAAAAAAATGTATACTGTCACACCAGTACACAGTATGTTTTCCATGTGGGGAGACCACATGTCAATAATGCTAAGAGCCCAAGTAGTATGGTCATTAAAAAAGCAAGGAGGAAAAACTGTAGGATTTTTATTATTTTCATTTATATAAAAAATCATTCAGCTATAAAAAAAAATCTTTCTTCCTTTCTTTCTTTGCCTCATCACAGAGATGACAATAACTAACACGGTTTCTAATAACTTTTCAATGATCTGCCAGAGTAACAGTGTTATGGAGTATATGTTCTTTTAATGAAGTAGTTGCAAGAAACCATTAATTGGTTGACCTAAGCCATTATTAAGATGATAAACAATAGTTTGGTCCCCAGCTCCAAAAAAAAGAAAAAAGAAAAGAAAAAAAAGATGATAAACAATAAAGTTAATGAATTCTCAATTTTTTATATTCATTCAGTAAACACCTGTTTATAAAAGCATATATAGATAATACAACTTATAAGACAGCTAAGATTCCTAGTTATGGAACTTACATTTTAGCCATCAGGTCAGGGTGAAGGTGCCATATGTATGTATGTATGTATGTATGTATGTATGTATGTATGTATGTATGTGTGTGTGTGTGTGTATATATATATATGTGTGTGTGTGTAT
This sequence comes from Rattus norvegicus, assembly GCF_021556685.1. Taxonomy (NCBI): domain Eukaryota; kingdom Metazoa; phylum Chordata; class Mammalia; order Rodentia; family Muridae; genus Rattus; species Rattus norvegicus. The sequence continues at coordinate 115,552,946 of NC_141541.1, forward strand.
ATATATATGTGTATATACATATATACATATACATATATATATATATATAAAAGTGTTCTCTTTGGGTTCAAAATATTCAATGATTTCAATTATCCCAATGATAGTCAGAGCATTCATTTAAAAATTGACAATATTTTAAATTTTCAAACTCAAGGATCGGCACCAAGGCAGACTTTCTTTTGGTAAAACAGAACTTTACTGTTCTATTAAATTGTAATGAACTACTTACCACATATAGTTGTTTCCACAGACTGGCCCATTCTTGTAGAGTTGCTGTAACTTCAGTCACAATAGAATCTTCCAGTGGAACCACGGTTTCATACTGCCTAGAACCAAAATCATAGTAGCCATATTATGTTTGATAAAATCTTAGATGCCACCTGCTCTAATTTTCAATGCTCTAAACTCAAACATTAAAATCATGAAAATATAAAGAGAAATACAGCTAACTGTTCAACTTTGTACAGTGAAAGTATAAAATGGTTTAGCTGGGATAAATTAATGTAAAAATATTTGGGTTTGTTTTCCTAAAAGCAATTTCCTATTGCTTTTAGAAGGGCTACCTAGAAAACATTGTTTTTTTTAATTTTGCTATTTTTTAGCATGTTCTTAAAATATTCTTTTCTCTAAAAAAAAGTAACATTGTAAAGCTTGCCTCGATAAATTTTTAGAATCACTTATACCTTTACCTTTTTCTGTAATGCAATGTAGCTCATATGCTAGACTAAAAAGATCTGAATGGATTCATATTCCCCAGTACACTGTTTGGTGATGGTATTCTTCTCCTGAAGTCAGGTAAGTAAGACTGGATTTGGTGACTTTACATTCAAATGGGAAGACAGAAATGGAAAGCTTCAAGGAACACACACAAATGCTAAAATGACACAAATGAAGTAATAAAATAATATGCTAATAACCAATATCAAGGAAATGAAGATTTATAAGTTTCATTTAAAAATCAAAATGATTATGTTAAGGAATTTTAATTAACTACAATAGGAAACAAGAGCTGACCAGCAGGGCTTGCTGTTGTGAGGGTAACTTCCCATCAGATTTACATCCTGCTAAAGATGTTTCCTGCTATACCTAAGGGACCACAGAGATTATATGAACCCAATTAATGGCTGTGCCAAGCTATACTACTAATGAATTAAGCTCAAAACCACAGGATATATTTAGCTGCCATTTGAACAAATGATCTTAATAGAGATTAGGTCCCAAACAGGCTTCTGCAGGGAATGTACCTCAACAATACTGTGTTCATTCAGTACTTTCAGAGAAGACCTAAATAAGTCAAGCATCAAGTGTGCTTACTAATTCTATAAAGATATATTTAGGTAATAAAAAGAGTCTCTTTTATTTCTGACTTTAATAAAAAACTGAACCAGGAAGGAAGGAAGGAAGGAAGGAAGGAAGGAAGGAAGGAAGGAAGGAAGGAAGGAAGGAAACAAGCAGGTCAATGAAGTAAGGGAGAGGACCATAAACACACGAGAAACTCAGGGACCGAAAGTGTTGGCTCAGCCATAAAGGGCTTGGTTATCCATGGTCATTAAAAAATGTAACTAAGTTCTACATGATATACAAAAAGAGATGGAGAAAAAGTAAAGAATACCATTAATTATTAAATTAAGAAACCCCTCAGTCCAGAGACCTAATGGCTACATAGTTATTAAAATTGACAGCAATACCTTATAAACTTCAACTTTGCTGAAGGATTTTAGTATTCTTTTTCTAACCACACACAAATAATTTAAGTAATAGGCATATTAATTATACACATTAATTAAACTATAAGAAAAGTCATAGATTTCATACTAAAGAATTAGTAAAAACAAAACAAAAACAAACAGACAAAAAAAGAATCCAATACTCCTTCATGATAAAAAGATTGGGAGAGGTCAGGGTCATAAGGCCTATACTTAAACACAATAAAGGTGGTCGGTATACAGAAATCCAATAGCCAACATCAAATCAAACCAAGAGGAACTTAAAAACAATTCAACTGAAAGCAGGGACAAGACAAGGCTGTCTGCCCACTCTCTCCCTATCTATTCAATATAGTACTTGAAGTTTTACCTAGAGACCCATGCTATTACAGAGAACCCAACCCTGACATGTTCTTAAAGACAGGAACCTAGCATAACTGTCCTCTGAGAGGCTTCACCTAGCAGCTGATGGAAACCCATGCAAAGTCTCTCAGCCAAACATCAGGTGGAGATAGGGGGAATCTCATGGAAGAGGGAGAAGGATTGGAGGGGCCAGAGAGGTCAAGGACACCCTAGAAAAACTACAGAATCAACTAACCTGGACTCATAGGGGTTCACTGAGACTGAATCACAAACCAAAGAGCATGTATGTGATGGACCCAGGTCCTCTCACATATGTAAGAGATGTGCAGCTTGGTCTGCACACAGGACCAATAACAATTACAGCAGGGGCTATCTCTATCTCTGACTCTGTTGCCTGCCTTTCGACCCATTTCCTCTAACTGGGCTGCCTTGTTTAAGCTCCATAGAACAAAAAGGCCCAAGTCTTACTGCAATTTGAAATACAAAAGGTGGCTGATATCCAAGAGAAGCCTCTCCTGGTCTGGAGGGGGAGGGGATGGGGGAGGTGGGACTGGGATAAGAGGAGGGAAGGGAAGCTGCAAGTGTTATGTAAGGTAAATTAATAAATTAATAAAAAAATTAAAAACAAACAAGTATGAAAAAACTTTTCTACACTATTACATGTTATAAAAAGAGACATGAAAATATTGAGAAAGGCATGTTAAACAAGATTTATACAAGGAACATCATGGTACTAATACATGTGATATGACAGACTACGTTGTCAATGAAAAGGTTGAGAGATTTAAACTTGACACTACAGAAAAAGAAAGACATGTTAGTAAAAGTAATACAGAAATGACACAAGATAAATAAGAGAATGTCACTTCTTTGGAACATCTTGGTTTTTAGCTACAATGATCATCAGCATTTGTGGGAGACTTATTTTTTCCTATTTTAAAGTTCCAAAATTTCTAAAATACTGTAATATATACAAATGTCAACTTACATTAATGTTTATATCCCTTAAGCTATAATATGTAATCAATATATTTAAGATTCAGAAATAGTATAATATGTAAACCATTATTATATAAACCAAGTAGAATGATATATAACACTAAAAAAATTCTCAAAATACACCAAATTATTAAACTAAATCCAAAGGAACCCCAGGTTTAACAGTTTTTTTTGAGTTCATGAGAAATGAAAATGTGGCAATGAGAATCTATAAGCAGAAGGGGAAGGAAGGGCCCTTCAAAGAGAATGCCCAGAGATCAAGGAAAGCATAAGAAGCTTTGGACAGCTTCCAAAAAAAGAAATGAAGAGAAACAAAGAAGAAAAGGCCTGTTTTGTTTTGGCACAGGTCCCACACTATATTCCAGGATACACTAGAACACATGTAGCCTAAGTTGGCCTCAAAGAACTGCTATGCCCTTCTTCTTTAACCTCCTGAGTGTTGGGATTATAAACATGAGCCATCTCCTGTCACACAGACCATCCCTGACCCTCTGGTTTTCTTTGGTCCTGAAGCAGGACTCTGGGGCTCTGGGACTTATGGTTTTGCTTTAACAAATGGAAGTGAGTAGCAAACCAAGAAGAAATACAGGAAAGCAAATTCACAGGTGGCCACAGATGAGGAAATCACAGGTCTAAAAGGTCTATGTAATTTTATGCCTCACTACATCAGAAAATGCATGAAGTTGGCAGACACCAAGCAAAATGAGCTGCAGGGGACAGATGAGCTTTCTTGAGATGGCAGTTCTTTGGGGCAATTTTTCTGCAGATCAATATAAAGATGAACTTTCAAAACATAATATTTTTAGATGAATTAATGATTTTACAGAATTTCTGATGTAATTTAAATAATTTTAGGAATTAGGGTAATTGATAGAAAATTTAAGGAGATGGTTTAAGCTACAACAAAGTTAGATAGAATTAAGAATAGACTGTGCCCCTTCCCTTGAAGTGAGCGCTGCATAAATTAGAAAAGGAGAAAAGTTTTCATGTGTTACAAGCACATTATTGTAGAAAGATAGGCTTGGGACAAGTTAATTAAAGAAAATGTTCATTTTAGGTTAGGTCTAAGTTCCTGGATCTCGTAATCTAGGGATGGGTCAATAAGTATCTCTGTGCACCATGAATAAACAGAGTTATAAAAAAAATGGTAAATAAATCTAAGAATAGAAAGTAAATTAGCCACTTTAGCTGAACAAGATTTAAAAACATAAGACTTAAGATAGATGATGATCTGTTTCTTGGTAAATATGAATTGTTGTCAGCCAAGCATAGGGAAAACTTGCTACTGTAGACTAGCTTGCTTAAACTCTTGTTAAACAATGACAAAAAAATTATTGCTTTGGGGTTCCAATAAACTTGTGGGAAAAAAAGCAGATAGGATATGTTTAGTTAATATGGGTTTCAAAAGAAGAACAGACATCAATAATCCTGTTCTACTTTCCTTTTGTGTAATGACTTTAAACTGTTTTTTAAAAATACATTTTTACGGTGACTGTTTTAGAGAATATATAACATGTAAATTGTTTTAGAGAGTATGTACCTTGTGGCTATGAGGTAATCTTTTTTCCTATAAAGAGAACTTTGTCTTAGGTGGTATAAAAAGGCTAAGAGACAGTTCTCCCACCACAGCAAGCCCTGGATACCCCAACACACTGAAAAAAGCAAGAATCTGATTTAAAATCACATCTCATAATGATAATAGAGGACTTTAGGAAGGACATAAATAACTGCCTTAAAGAAATACAGGAGAACACAGGTAAACAGGTAGAAACCCTTAAAGAGGAAACACAAAAGTCCCTTAAAGAATAAAAGAAAACAGAACCAAACAGGTAAAGGAATTGAACAAAACCATCCAGGATCTAAAAATGAAAATAGAAACAATAAAGAAATAACAAAGGAAGACAACAGTGGGCATAGAAAAGCAAGCAAGCATCACCAACAGAATACAAGATATAGAAAGACAATCTCAGGTGCAGAAGAAATCATAGAAAACATTGACACAACAGTCAAAGAAAATGCGAAATCAAAAAGCTCTTAACCCAAAACATCCAGGAACTCCAGGACACAATGAAAAGATCAAACCTAAGGATAAAAGATATAGGAGAGAGTGAAGATTCCCAACTAAAAGGGCCAGTAAATATCTTCAACAAAATTATCAAAGAAAACTTCTCTAACCTAAAGAAGGAGATGTCCATAAACATACAAGAAGCCTACAGAACTCCAAATAGATAGGACTAGAAAAGAAATTCTTCCTGTCACATAATAGTCAAAACAACAAATGCATAAAACAAAGAAGGAATATTAAAAGCAGTAAGGGATAAAGGTGAAGTAACATGTAGAAGAATGCAAATTGATCCATTCTCATCGCCCAGTACAAAGCACAAGTCCAAGTGGATCAAGGACCTCCACATAAAACCAGTACACTGAAACTAATAGAAGAGAAAATGGAGGAAAGCCTCATACACATGATCACAGGGAAAATTTCCTGAACAGAACACCAAAGGCTTATGCTCTAAGATCAAGAATCAACAAATGGGACCTCATAAAATTGAAAAGCTTCTACAAGAAAAAGGAATGTCAATAGGACAAAATGGCAACCAAAAGATTGGGAAAGATCTTTACCAAGTCTACATCTGATAGAGTACTAATATCCAATATACAAAGAACTCAAGAAGTTAGTCTCCAGAGAATCAATAACCCTATTAAAAATGGGAAATAGAACTAGACAGATAATTCTCAGCTAAGGAAACTCGAATGGCTGAGACACACCTAAAGAAAATGTTCAACATCTTTTATCATCAGGGAAATGCAAAATCAAAATGAACCTGAAATTCCACCTCACACCAGTCAGAATGGCTAAGATCAAAAACTCAGGTGACAGTAGATGCTGGTGAGAATGTGGAGAAAGGGGAACACTCCTCCATTGTTGGTGGGATTGCAAGCTGGTACAACCACTCTGGGAATCAGTTTGGCAGTTCCTCAGAAAAGTGGACATAGTCCTACCTGAGGACCCAGCTATACCACTCCTGAGCATATACCTGAAAGATGTTCCAACATGTAATAAGGACACATCCTCCACTATGTTCATAGCAGCCATATTTATAATAGCCAGAACCTGGAAACCACCCAGATGTCCCTCAATACAGAAATGAATACAGAAAATGTGTTACATTTACACAATGGAATACTACACAGCTATTAAGAACAATGACTTCATGAATTTCACAGGCAAATGGATGGATCTAGAAAATATCATCCTGAGTGAGGTAACTCAGTCACAAAAGAACACACAAGGCATGTACTCAATGACAAGTGGATATTAGGCAAAGAGCTTGGAATACCCAGGATACAACCCACGGACCACATGAGGCTCAAGAGGAAGGAAGACCAAAGAGTGGATACTTCTGTCCTACTTAGAAGGGGGAACAAAATAATCAAGGGAAGTTGAGGGTGGGAAGGACTTGGGAGTAAGAGAGGAGAGGGAGGTAAAAAGAGGGGCAGAGTCAGGTATGGGAGGTGATGGAGGAGATGCACAGAGGGTCAGGAAACTGAACAATGGGGGATGGGGAACTAGGAGTAGCAACCAGAAAGTCACAGATGTCAGAGAATCAAGAGCTTCCTAGGACCCCATGGGGATAACATTAGCTCAAATACCCCACAAAGGGGAGGGAGAACCTATTGAAACCATATCCAGAGGTTAGGCACGGCTTCCCAGTTGAGGGATAGGGCCACCCACCCATCTCCAAAATTTTAACCCAGAATTGTTCCTATCTAAAATAAAGACAGGGGCAAAGAGTAGAGCAGAGACTGAAGGAAGGGCCACCCAGAGACTGCCCTACTTGGGAATCCATCCCACATGCAGACACCAAACCCACTCACCATTGCTGGTGCCAAGAAGTGCTTGCTGACAGGAATCTGATACAGCTGTCTCTTGAGAGGATCTGCCAGACCCTGACAAATACAGATGTGGATGCTCAAAGCCAACCATCAGACTGTTCACAGGGACCCCAATGGAGAAGTTGGGGAAGGACAAAGAGCTGAAGGGGCTTTATCTGGCATCAATTGGAAGGGAAGCCCTTGGTCCTGTGAAAGCTTGATGCGCAACTGTAGAGGAATGCAAGGGCAGTGAGGCGAGGGTGGGTGGGTGGGTAGGGGAGCACCCTCATTGAAGCAGGGTAAGGGGAGATGGGATGAGATTTAGCAGAGGGGAAACCACGAAAGGGGATAACATTTGAAATGTAAATAAATAAAATATCCAATTTAAAAAAAAACTAAGAGAGAAAAAAATGTTGCAGCCAGCTGTTGGAATTTGCTCTATCCACTGTGCATGTGTGCATGTATTTGGCTGACTGGAGCTTTCCCCCATCCATCCAATGTGTGAAGGTGTGTGTGTGTGTGTGTGTGTGTGTGTGTGTGTGTGTGTGTGTGTGTGTGTGTTCCTCCATCCATCCAATGTGTGAAGGGGTGTGTGTGTGTGTGTGTGTGTGTGTGTGTGTGTGTGTGTGTGTGTGTGTATCCATGCATGCATATGAAGTTGTTGGAGCTTGTTAGTCTAGCTTCATCCACTCAGTGTGTATGATTTTTCTTCCCCTTTTTCCTTTTCTACAATTGTCAGTTGCTATCAGTGCCAGCCCCACCTGCTGGCTACTATCAGTAGCAGCCCCCAATAACAAACTCGACACCCCACCTCAGTTTACCCTATGGTGTCGAAGCTGGCCTTCAACAGAAAATTGTATATAGAACCACGTAAAACAGAATGGGAGAGAAAGTTTGCATTATACAAATGGCCTAAAGAGCAAATTACTAAAATGTACTACTTGACATTTAAAAAAATTCTGAAGCAGAGCTCTCTTGACTCTAATGCATTTCCTCCCATCAAAGTGTATTTTTTTTTCAGCTACAACTGTCTCTATACAACTCTTTTTATTGGATATTTTTATTTACATTTCAAATTATTCCCTTTCCCAGTTTCCCATCCATAAGCTCCCTATCCCATCCCCTCCCCCCTTCTTCTATAAGGGTGTTCCCGATCCCCAAACACTCCCCCTTCCCACCTCCCAACCCTGACATTCCCCTACAGTGGGGGTCCAGTCTTGGCAGGACCAAGGGCTTCTCCTCCCATTGGTGCTCAACAAGGCTATCCTCTGCTACATATGCCTCTGGAGCCATGGGTCAGTCCATGTGTACTTTTTGGGTAATGGTTTAGTCCCTGGGAGCTCTGGTTGGTTGGTATTGTTGTTCTTATGGGTTTGCAAACCCCTTCAGCTCCTTTAACCCATTTTCTAACTCCTCCAATGGGGACTCTGTTCTCAGTTCAATGTTTTGCTGCTAGCATTTGTCTCTGTATTTGTCATACTCTGGCTGAGCCTTTCAGGAGACAGCTATATCAGGCTCCTGCCAGCATGCACCTCTTTGCTTCATCAATAGTGTCTAGTTTTGGTGGCTGTATATACATGGGTTGGATCCCCAGGTAGGGCAGGCACTGAAAGGCCATTCCTTCAGTCTCTGCTCCAAATTTTGTCTCCATATCTTCGTCTATGAATATTTTGTTCCTCCTTTTATGAAGGACTGAAGCATCTGCATTTTGGTCATCCTTCTCCTTGAGCTTCATGTGGTCTGTGAATTGGATCTTGGGTAATTCAAGCTTTTGGGCTAATATCCACTTACCAGTGAGTGCATACCATGTGTGTTTTTCTGTGATTGGGTTACCTCACACAGGATGGTAAAACAGAAGACCTGGGAGGAAGCAAGGAGGCATGCAGATATACTATTTGCTCATCCCCCCTCAATAGTCACCTTCCTAGAACATAAACTCTTCCTAGATCAGCACCCCATTGCTTAGGATTCTCATGCCATAACAGATCCAGGCTGAGAGCCCCCTCCCAAGAAAACTGTGTTAAGAAACTTATCTGCTCTGACAAGATCAGAGAGAGTATTTACAGAAGGGAAATACTGCCCTTTTCCTCCACAGGCTAGCTGAGGCTTTGAGAAAACATAGTTGAGCGGGTCCTTCAGTTTTTCCCTCTTTGTACAGGAAAAGGTAATATAATAAGCCTCACCTTGTTACTGTTTTTGCTTTCACTAAGTAGACCTTCCTGGTATCTTGAAGATAATACAGATATGACATTTCTAGTCTGTTTTAAGTAGACTTCCTATTTTGTTTTTACTAAGAATATATTCTGGTGAAGGTAATGTGTGATATGTGTCCATGGTAATTGTTTTTGTGTGTCATTCTATATCTAAAACAGCACTGAACAAGAACCTCAATCGGCTACTAGAACCCTTGAAATAACTGTCTAACAAAACCTATACTGCTCATTTTATACTTTTTAAACATATTTCAAGCTGAAATTATCATTCTTGATATGTCTAATTAAAATATATCTATATAATATATGTAAATATAAAAACTTTAGTATAATTCTTAAACTTTCAATTATAGAATAAAGGTACAGGAACCTATCTGCCTGAGTTTCTTTCTTTTAAAAAACAGGTTTTTCAATGTTCTTATTTTAGCCAATTTGGGATTACAAAACAAAATAAAACAAAACAAAACAAAACAAAAACCAACACTATCCTTTTTAAAACAAGCTGTTTCTGCCTGCTCGACCTTGTTGAATTGATTAGGACAGTGACCTAGCTCTGTCTTCTAACTTGATTGTGTACAGAGTTATACAGACAAGCCAAGAGGAAACAGATACAGAGTTGAGACAGAATTAGAAAACCTTTTTCCTGCCATTGATAAAACAAAGAAATAAAAAACATAAAAAAATAGTAAACACATTTTGCCTATGTTTCAGCTACACATTCCTGTATTTTCTTTGAAATATGTTTTTGTTTAAAAAGATATGATTTTTTAAAAATATAGAAAGAAACCTTCAAATGCAAGAAAATACAGAAGGTTATGAAATAGTTTAAATATTAATGTACTTGTTAGAGGATCAGAATTCACTGCCCAGCATCCACACTGGACAACTTACAAAATTCCAAAGGATCAAACACCCTCTTCCGGCATGCACAAGACAAATACACACACACACACACACACACACACACACACACACACACACACACACACATATCACGGGGGGGGGGTGTTGCTTTAACTTTTTAGACCTAAAAAATATATTTTTGATAAAGAAGGTTAAAGAAAAAAGGAAAAGACTATAGGTCATTGTGTCCGAGAGAACATTGCTATACAATGAGTGGGAATGAGGAGATATATGACTAGACAGAAGCTGTACTGTGGCTTTCCATTAAGCAAAACTGGCTATTAATCAGACATAGATATTAGAGAAATACAAAAAAGTAAAGACAAGGCCAGAAAGCTTGAGCACATTGCAGTTCTCAGTCAGTCACATAAGATCTGTAAACATACAACTTAAAGAAGGACAGAGCATAAATACAACTTAGTTATTCTTTAAGGCCAGGAATTACTACAGACTTGTAGTACTATCTTTTCCAGACAACAGAAAGACACTGAAAAGGAAGACAACGAACTCCAGATACTCAAAATAAATTTTCATTTATTTTACAAGTGTATGTATAGTGTAAGTACATAGCATATTTCCACATGTTTGGGGTGTCCAACAGAGGGTGGAGGCTAAAGGAGGTTGTTAAGTGTCCTGCTTTCACTCTCTGCCTTATCCTTTGAAATGGAGCCTCTCAAGAAATCTGTAGTTAGGCTGACAGCCAGCAAACCCAAACAAGCACCCCACTATCTCTCTCCACTGCAGCACAGAGTGGGGGCAGAATCACACAATCACACAGGATTTTCACTGGATACTGGGGATTTGACCTCAAGTCTTCATTCTGTTTAGCAAGCACTCTTACTCACTAGGTCAATCCTCGCATATAAACTTTTAAATTAAGCTTTTGGTGATATTTAACAACAGAAATAAAGCAGACTTGATCCAAAAGGCCCATTGTAATAAATTACAGGCTCAATTTTGTACTGTACAACTGGATACCTTAATTAAATAGGAATTGTATCTTAGACAATGATCTATGGCTAACACCTGTCCTACCTATCCATCACAATACAGGAAAATAACTGAATGACACAGCACAGTAGAAGATATGAAAAATTCAAGAGAGACATTGAGGTCTCAAACAAGGAAAGAAACAGAAATCTTGAAAATGAAAAGTTCAAAATAATAAAAACACTCAGCTAAATTTCTCTACCACTAACAAATACACACACATACAGTATGTCCTTTGTGTGTATACAATATGTGCATTTTGTGTGTGTCCACTCATACCTGTGAATGCAGGCAAGTGTATAACTTAGTACACATGTGGAGATTAGGTTGTGAAGACAACCTGGAGTGTCAGTCTTCAACTTCCCCTTCATGTTTGATACAAGTCTCTGATATTTTCTAGCTGTGTGATGACTATCTTGGTTGCTAACTCGACTATATCTTCAATCAACTAAAACCCAAGTAGCTGGGCCTGCATCTGAAAGATTTTCTTGACTGGATCATTTGAGATAGGAAGATTCATCCTAAATCTGCCAGTTTCTAGTGGCAGCTTACATAAACGGACATGGAAGGAGGAAGCTTTTAATTTTTGCTTGCTTGCCCTCACTCTTGCTGGCAAGTGCACTATCTACTTGCTCTGGTATCCTTTGCTCGGTTCAGAGTCTACTTCTTTAGGAAGTAGACAGACTTCCTAACACAGACTGAAGACCAGTAGCAGGTCTCTAGGAATTTGACAGGTCTCCACCACTAGGTCTCCAGTCTTTTGTTTGTTTAATTGATTGTTTTGTTTTTTTCTGAGATAACATTTCTATGTGTAGTTCTGGCTATCTTGGAACTTGATACAGAGACCAGGCTAGACTATATAGACCAGAAATTCTCCTACTTCTGCCTCCCAAGTGTTGGGATAAAAGACGTGCACTTAGCATCACCACCACCCAGTGAGATACCCAGTCTTGTGGACTGAACAACTACCAGATTTTTTACCTTTCCCACAAGAAATGGCATCACCTGGGCCACAGACCCACAGGCTTCCAGTGATCCTCCTGTCTCCATCTCTCATCTGCCTAAAGAGGCACTGGAATTTTATATGCTGATGCTATCTATTCAGATCTGACATGGATTCTGAGTATTTAAACTCAGGTCTTCATGTCTGTATAATCAGTATTTTTACCCACTACGTCATCTCCACAGCCTAAATATATTTCTATTCTGATAAATTTGTTACATCCTATTTATATAATTCCACAAGTTACATATAAAATAAGAAATTATAATACTCAGCAGTTTTGATACACAATGATTGCTTTTAAAAACTCCAAACAAAAACCCAACCATTTAGTAAAAAATAACGTTTCAAAAACTAAAGTTTCAACTTAAAATTGATGCATTGTAAGAGACCAGGCAAAGCTCACACAACACACCCAATAAACATTTCTGTAAACTATCAGGTTTCCCAACTATGCTCAAAGCCTACTTACTTTTCAGATGTCATCTGTGCTTTTATATATGTCTCTCCCCACCCCCATGCTCCCCTAACAAAAACCATTTATAATTCCAGAAGTGCCTCTCTGCCCTTTCTTTCCTCTATTAAAATAGTATAATGAGTTCTTAATTCTCACTGCTGCCTTGGATATTCATTTCTTCCATGATGTTCTTGGGTACATAAAATAAATCTGTATGCTTTTTCTTCTGTTAAAACACACACACACACACACACACACACACACACACACACACACACACACACACACACCTCTCAGTTGAAAGTTTCAATTAAGAAGAAAGGGTCAGGCAGGAATGGCATATGGCGTACATCTTTAATCCCAGCACTCAGGAGACAAAAGCAGGCAGATTTATGTGAGTTCCAGGCTACCTTAAGAAACCCTGTCTTGAAAAACCAAAAAGAAGGAGAAGAAGAAGGAGGAAAAGTAGGAGAAGCAGAAGCAGAAGAAGAAGCAGAAGGAGGAGGAGGAGGAGGAGCAGGAAGAGAAGAAGAAAAGAAGAGAAGGAAGCAGGAGGAGGAGGAAGAAGAGGATAAGGAGGATAAGGAGGAGGAAGCAGAAGCAGAGGAGGAGAAGGGAAAGAAGGAAGAAGAAGAGCCCCCATAAGTGTTTTCTTCTTCCTCCAAAGAGGGAGTGAAGCATCCTCACTAGAAAATATCATCCTGAGTGAAGTAACTCAGACCCAAAGGACATGCATAGTATGTACTCACTAATAAGTGGATATTAGCCAAAAAAGTACAGAATTCCTAGGATACAATCCACAGAACTCAAGAAAGCTAAAAAGCAAAAGGGCCCAAATGAGGATACTTCAATCCCACTTAGGAGGGAGAAGAAAGCAATCATGGGAGTGGGGTGACAGAGGGAGGGGGAAGGGAGAGGGGGAACAGGATCAGGTATTGAGGGGGACAGGAGAGAAACCCTGAGGGCCAGTAGAATGAATGAAAATATGTACCCCCTTGGAGGATGGTGGGTGGGGGGACCCTCTATAATGTACCAGAGACCTAGGAGGTGAGAGACTCTCAGGACTCAAAGGGACGGACCTTAGATGAAATGCCCAACCGTGGGCATTGTAGGGACTTGTAGAGTCCACCTCCTTAAAAAGACAGGGCATCAAGTGTAGGGATAGATGCAGTTGCCATCCCACAGTCAAAAACTCTGACTCAGAATTGTTTCTGTCTAAATGAACTGCAGGGACAAAAATGGAGAAGAGACTGAGGGAAAGGAGGTCCAGTGACCGGCCCAAATGGGGATCCATCTCAAGGGGAGGCTCCAAGGCCTGACACTATTACTGATGTTATGGTGTACTTACAGACAGGATCTTATATTTTACATTTTAAAATAAATTTTGAAAAGTAAAGTAACTATAAAGTAGGACACAACAAATACCTTAAAAAGCACTCTCAACATGTAAAACAACAAATGTTAGAATCTGGTATATTTATTTCTCATCTCTTTTCTGTGAGATTGCTTCCATTTTTCTTGTTATTGTGTTGTTGGATAAATGTCTTTTTAAATGTTCTATTTTAAATTTGATTTATTAAAAATAATTTTTTTACTCACATATGCTGATTAGTTTCCCCTTCCTCCACTCCTCCCAGTTTCTCCCCACCTCCCCACCCATCCAGAGCTATACCCTCTATGTTCTACCTTTCATTAAAACATAAACAGGCTTTTAAGGCATAAGAATAAAATAAAATATAATGAAATAACGTAAAGATAAAAAAACACATCAGATTTTGACAATACAAACAGAAAAGAAAGAGTCTAAGTTAGGCACAGGAATCAGAGACCACTCATTTGTACATTCAGAAATCCTATAAAAACACTAAATTGTGGTGGTGTGTGCCTTTAATTCTAGCCCTCTGGAGGTAGAGGCAGGTAAGTTTCTGAGTTTGAGATTAATCTGGTTTACATACAAGTTCCAGATCAATGAGGGCTACACAGGGAGGCTGTCTCAAAAACAAAATGAAGATTTATTTTTGTTTGTCAAATGTGTGCTTTAATGTATCCATTTTGTATACATGTTTTCTACCCATAATGTATACCTTTAAAATATTTTTTAATCTCTACTTATAAATGAAAGATTTTACAAGATTCCTTTACTTTGCCATGTAATAGTGAATTGACAAATTTATCTCTAATACTTAGTCTATAAATGATTAATCTCAAAGCTGTTCCTAATGTACTTATAAAAACACTACATGTATATAGTTAGTTGCTTTGACAAAATTTATAGTTAGAGGTATTTATTCAGAATATGGCTTTAAAAACAGAGCTCAGAATTCTATGTAATAATAAAGGCATATTTTTTAAAACTTGTCAATAATGTATTTGAAACTATGGACCAAGTCAGACTTCCTCTGAAATCTCTAATAATTACAAATTAATTAACTTAGGCTAATTACTCACCCCCTGTTACTGACAATCGCCTTTTTCAAATGAATATAATTCGCAGGAAAGAGCCCCTGTAAAACAAAAATTCCAGTTAATAAAATATAAATTGTGATTAACATCTCATATATATTAAATGAGAATTGAAATGCAGTCGATAGTCTATTAAAACAACCACTTTGTACATCAAGAATACAATTAAACGCAGAGTATTAGGTTGGGATTTTATGACCACGTGAAACTAAACTGTATCCTCAGGATAAAAAACAAATTAAAAAAAGGAGATCCTTGTAAGAGTCGGTCACTGAAAATACTCACAAGGCAATGGTACTTAGAAGCCAAGGCTGAGTGCAAGCTGAAGATATTTTCTTCTTTATTCAAAAGGCCCCACCAAGTTTTGCTACAATTAAAGACTTATTTACTATGAATTGGGCTAGAAATTGAAATGGGCTAGAAAAGCTTGTAACAGAGCCAACTATAGGTTTTGACACCTTTTGTAAATTCTAAAATCCTATGATTTTTCCGTGGAAACCATACACTGTAACTATGGTTTCTACAGTAATATCCTGTCAGCTAGGTATGGAATGAAAAGGTCTCTTGTTTTAGATTCTTAACTTGATCCTTAACTGCCTGCCTTATCTGACCATAGTGGAATTGCTTTCTGTGTTTTGATGACTATATACAAGTTAAAGTACTACAAACCATGTACTTGCATCTGTAGGATAAAGTAGTCTATGTGTTAGCTAGAACTGTGTGTGACAAGCTGTATACCGTGGGTGTATAACATGAGGAGTATAAATATCCTTTTGGCTTCAAGAAAGTTGAGACCTGTGCTCTATGTATTCTGCAGTGTTAAGACAACAATGGCCTGAGGAATTATTAAAGACAGTACCTGGTTTATGTTTCTTAGTAAAGCATTTACTTTAATATTATTTTCTAAAGAGCAGGGTTGTTATTTTTCTGAAAAGTTACTCATCCTTCTTCACTAAATTCCCCATTAAACAACCCCCACTACCACCAAAAAACAAAAATCAAACAACAACAACAAAAAAGTGTTTTTAAAGAAACTTAAAAGTTTTATATTAATTTTTCTGTATTGAGAGGAATCTTTAAAAACTTTTGGTGCTTACAACATATTTGCTAAGATTTGGCAGACCTCATCTTCCTTAGTAGTATTAAAGCTAAAAACAAATGTTTTCAGTGCAGGAATGGCAGCGCTTATGAAGCTGATGTCAGGATGAGTATTTGGAGTAGTGTTTGACATATTTGTAAGGACATTCATTGTAGAAATGCATACTTGGTTATGCATATGGTTTCTATCAAGTAAACAAACCACTTTTATAATTCAAAATATGCAGGTTTTGTGTATACTTAGCTTAGTGCATTAAATTATTATTATACTTAGCTTATAGTGTAATTAAATTGCATTTAAAGAGGTCACCAAATGTTACTGTTTGTAAAATTTACTGGTGCTTCTTAACCTCTCTATCTAAATCACTACTTGGGAAAACACAACTTGTTGATTTCTTGATACAGGAATAAAGAACAAAGACTTTAAGAGAAAAAAATGTCTTATCAAATACAAAAATAATAAAAATAATTCCTTGTATTTTGTCAGATTATAGTGGAATAAAGCTAGAAATCAACAGCAAGAGAAATTATACACATACTTGGACAACAAACTTGACTCAACACAAAAAAAAAATCAAGGAAGCAATTAAAAATTTTCTAGAGTCAAATTAAAATGAGATAGCACAACATCCCAGAACCTTTGGAATGCAGCAAAGCACTCCTAAGAGGAAATCATATTTGCAAGCGCTTACACTGAAAAAAAATTCAGTAAATTCTCAAATAAATAACTTAATGATATACCTCAAAGATGAGGAGAAACAAGAAGCCAAACCTAAATGCGCCAAACCTCAAGAAATAATGTATATATTATATATGTATGTACATATAGAGAGATATAGATATATATCAGTGCAAAAATTAATGAATATAGGCTAAATGAAAATACATAAAAACCATTTTGGCCAAGCTAAACAAAAGATACAGCTGCTATTAATAAATTAGATATGAAAAGGGTTTACTATAGACTTCAATGAAATTCACAAGATTATGAGAAAATATTTCAAAAATTTATACTCCAAAAGAAGGAATATCCAGAAGAAATAATTAAATTTCTAAACAGCTGTAGTCTTTACAAAATTTAAAGTATAAACAATTTAAACAGATTCATAAGAGGCAATAAGAATGAAGCAGTAATTACAACTTTCATATAGAAAATTCCAAGACCAAAAGGATTCATTGCTACCAAATATTGAAGGAATACTTCTGTTTGACAAAATACAAAGGGAAGGTACACTACTAAACTCCTATGAAATCAGTACTATGAATACCAAAACTAGATAATACAACAAAAACTACAGCCTAGCTTCTTTAATGAACATAGATTTTTAAATTCTCAACAAAATATTCACACTGCAAATTTAAGATCACATTACAATGTTTTATCCCCATCAAGCTGGCTTCATCTTGTAGATGCATGATTGGGTCAGCATATGCAAAGTAATAAATGTAATACACTATTCCAAAAGACTTAAGGACAGAAATAAAATTATCATCTCAGTAGATACATCAAAGCATTTTGACAAAAATCCGTCATTTCTTGATAAAATAAGAAACCAAGACAAGACCAGAACATACCTCAATATAATACGGGCTACATGTGATAAACCTATAAGCTAATAGTATATTAAATGGAGAAACTAAGACTATTTCCTCCAAAATATGAAGTGACACAAAGCGATTCACTCCTAATATTTAGTGCTCAGAACTTTAGTTTAGTGCAATAAGAAAAAAAAAGAGATAAAATAGGCAGGAAGAGGTTAAATCATTTCCATTTGCAGATGACATAATCTTATACTTAAAGGATAGTATGGACACCAGAAAACTCTTAAATCTGACAAATACTTTTGGCAAAGCAGCAGAATTCAAAAAGTACCATAAAAAAATCAGTAGCTTTTCCACATACCAGTAACAAAGTGGCCAAAAAAGAAATCAGGAAAAATAATTCATCTTCAATGTTTTTTAAAAGAGGTAGAGAAGTCTTGCAGAAGAATGGAGTTTGGTCCTCTGTCCTCAGGTCAAGAGGCTAACAACCTTCTATATCTTGAGCTCCAGGGAATCTGCTGCCCTCTCCTACATTCTCTAAGCACTGGCACATATGTATACACATAAATAAACATAAATTATAAGATAAATCTTTTTAAGCTAAAAATAAGCCTCATTGGGAGATTTTTTTTTAAAAATTCTACAATGAAATTTTTAAACACTGAAGAATGATATTGATAAAGCAACTAGAAAATAAAGACATTTCATACTTAATACAGTGAAAAAATATTCCTTAAAAAAATTCTAAAGAGGGGTTGGGGATTTAGCTCAGTGGTAGAGTGCTTGCCTAGCAAGCGCAAGGCCCTGGGTTCGGTCCCTAGCTCCGAAAAAAAGAAAAAAAATTCTAAAGAGTCAATGTAATACCCATCAAAATATGACAGTCCTCATTGAACTAGCAACAAAAATCCTACACTATAGAGAACTACCTTGATCTCAAAAGGCCACAGCATCCCTAAATTTCACAATAAGTGATGTCAAATTCACCAAAATGACACAGACACTGTACTGACACACAGACATGTGGACCAAAGAAATAAAAAAGAAAATACAGAAAAAAACTGACACAGCTATGGGCACCTTAGATTTGACAAAGGTGTCAAAAGCGTAAGGTGGAGTCAAGAGGTGGGAGATACAAATGGGTATTGGAAAACCAGGTATCTTATATACATAAGAGTGAAGTTAAACCTGTCTCTCTTGTCCTGCATATGTGTGTATGTTTATATATATTCAAAACCAAAAAATATTTATTCTAAAACCTCAAAGGCTAAAACTGCTGAAAAATCTATGGAAATCACTTCAGTATATGTTTTTTTTTTAATTCTGTAAAGGACAAGAGTGGGAAATAAATGAATTGACAAGTGGAATTAAATGAAATCAAAAGGCATCTTCACAACAAGTAAAACTATCCACAGAGTGAAGAGACTGGCTATAAAACAGGAGAAATCTTTGCTTGCTATTATCTCAAATAAGAAACTTATTTAATAACTAGATACATATTTTTAAAGAAAACAGCAAAAAGTAAACACTAAAGACTAAGTCCTTCTGATCAATAAATGGATTGATGAACCAAAAAGACAGTTCTCAAAAGAAAAACATATAGCTGACAAATATTTGAAAAGTGATTTACAGCTCTATGCAGTAGGAAAATACAAATTAAAATTCTCACCTTATCCCAGTTAGAGAAAAGTTATCATAAGCAAGAGGCAGCAAATGCAGATGAGGACAACGGAAAATAGGAACCTGCATTTACTGCTCACAGGACTGCAAACTCGTGCAGTCACTATGAAAATCAGCATGTAGATCTTTCCAAAAACTCACATGAACCTAACGTACGGTTGGACTCTTATATACAAATGGTTAAGTCCGACTACAGAGACACTTATGAGTCTCATCTGTGTTTACTGATGCACTATTCACCTTAACAAGAAAAAAGAACCAAACTACATGTCCATAAAAGATGATTGGATAATGAAAATGTGATGTATAAATTTTATTGAATCATAAAGAAAAATAAAACCATGACATAAACAGAAAATGGATGGAATGGAAATTGTATTTTAGTGAAGTATCCCAGAAAGAGAAATACCCTATTTTTCTGTCATATGCAGATTCTAGATTTTAATTTTTATTTATGCACTATATGTGTCAGGGGTACAGGTGATGAGAGTAGAAGCAGATCGTGAGAAAGGAAAATGAAGTCTTAAGGGAAGATTGGAGATGGGGAAAAACAGGATAATAGAATACATGTAACACAAACAAGAGAGGACTGGGGTTGAGGTACAGAGAAAGATTAAGGGAAAGGTAGCAACGAAACCAAGTATGAGGAGGTAGAGGAAAGAAGAGGGAGTGGAATAACCAAAAACAAAGATTACAATTAAGCCTTATAGAAACCTATTACTTTAAACGTTAATCTAAAAATATTTTTTAAGAAAAACTTTTGAACATGGGTATTCAATGCTTCTTCAAGACATGCATTCATAAAGGAAATTTTCAGTACCATCTTTCTATGAGTTATTAGTTCAGAGGCGACACAGAGGCCCCAACACAACACAGGCTATTGTCATTGTCATTGGTCTTGGTTACATACCCTAATTAGATGGTAAGACCTAATTGCTGAAGACGGAACACACTTTTGTACAGGACACAGAGAAATCAAACTGGCATTGACCTGAAATGTCCTCCCTAATAGCCAGAAGGTACTATGCAAGGGATAACAGCCAATCACAGCAAGCCTAGCAGTAGACCTGCATGCTAAAATATCAATCTGCCAGGCAACCAAGCACTTTCTGATTAGATGAGGCCTATACCACAGGAGGGAATTCATGTCTGATACTATAAACCTCGGGAGATCAAAGGGCTTGGCCAAACTGATGTTTTGCTAAACTGACATTGTCAAAACACAATCCAAGAATGGACTCATAAGAGATTTATGAAAAAACTTGTACTTGTACTTGTGAAAAAACTCCAGGAAACCAAGAGTCGTGTGACCTCAGTTTCTTCAAAAAACACAAAATTGTTCTTAGATTATGCTTTGTGCCCCTCCCAAATATAGGGGAGAAGCGTGTGCTTATTTCAGATTATTCATTATTTATTATGTGTCTCTCTAGAAAAACATGTTTTTGCTGCAAACAGCTTACCGACTACATGTGGTTTGCCCACCAGTAATTGTAAGCTTTACTCACATGACCCTTCTTAAGCCTCAGAGTATAAATTGTCTGATGCTCTGAATAAAGTTGGCTACCGAATGAAACTTTTATCTGCTTCATTTATCAGCTCTATTCTCCCAGGTCCCATTGCCTCTGGAGAGGAAACTGACATGTCCTCAAACTGCTTCCTAAATTATGTTTATACACTTGTGCTGCTATCCACCTTGGCCAGAGAAATTTCTTTTTGCTGTGAGCAACAGTTAATACAGAGACATATAACATAACTGGTTAACATAACTGTTAAGAATAAGTGGCCATGACTGCTCTGCTCTAAATAAAAGCACCCACACACTCTCACTCTCTTACTACTGCTGCTGTATACAACATGATGAAAAAGCAACTCAGTAGAAATGTGCTTCTATCACCTTGCAGACTATAGTCCTTCACTGAGGGAAGTCAGGGCAGGGAACTCAAGCAGGACAGAAACTTGGAAGCAGGAACTGAAGGAGGAGCTCTGTAAGAACACTGCTTACTGGCTTACTCATCCTACTTTCTTACACATCCTAGAACCACCTGGCCAGAAATGGCATTACTCACAAAGAGACAGAACCTCCCTCAACAAATGCTAATCAAGAAAATGCCCCAGCATGGGGCTGGGGATTTAGCTCAGTGGTAGAGCGCTTACCTAGGAAGCGCAAGGCCCTGGGTTCAGTCCCCAGCTCCGAAAAAAAGAACCAAAAAAAAAAAAAAGAAAGAAAATGCCCCAGCCTTGTTTACAAACCAATCTTATGGAAGCATTTTCTCAATTGTGCTTTCCTCTTCTTAGATAACTATAACTTATGCCAAGCTAGACAAAAAATGCCAGGATGTGGAGGGGAACACATATACACAAATATCATTCAGGGAAGATCGCAGAAGATGGGGCACATAAGATGTATGAGCTAGAGGATGAGGAGGTGTGCCATGAAATGCTGCCTTCGCAACATGGCATGGGCCTTATACTAATGAACCACAGCAGTTGTAGTTACCTGCACAAGATCTATACAAGATTCAAGTTAATCAACATTTGAGCATGAGAAGTGAAAGGACTCCTGCAGCTCCACTTTTAGTCAAAGAGCTATTGGCTGTGACTACAAGAAGGAAGAGTCATATTTGGGTGGGGGCGGTGTGCCTGCTAACAGGAGGCCCATGATCCGGTGAGTGGCCTCATACCTATGTTCAGGCAAGGGGCAGTAACTAAACTCAATGGGTTATTTAACAAAAGAAGAAGATGAGAAAGAGAAAAAGAAAGACGAGGAGATGAAGAAGATGGAAGTCAAGAGAGGAGGAAGGGCAATGTTATTATCAGATACATTACATGGGTAAAAAAATGTCAAAGAATAAATCAAATATTCAAAAAAGTATGTATGATGATCTTATGGTGAAGTACCATTACTTTGTATAGTAACCTTAAAAAAAAAAAACTAATGAAAATGGCCAGGTGTGGGGGCGCTTACCTTTAATTATTCCAGCACTCTGGAGGCAGAGGCAAGTGGACCTTGGTGAGTTTGAGGACAGCTTGGTCTATATATGAAGCTCCAGAGCAGCCAAGATTGTATAGAAACTTTTTTAAATGAATGAATGAATGAATGAATGAATGAAAAAAGAAAAGAAAAACAAAGAAGGAAAGAAGGAAGAAAGGAAGAAAAACAAAAACCTAATAAAATAAAGTAAAAACAGAAATGGAAATAGTTACCAGTGAAGAAAGAGCCTACATAATGGAGAAAAATCTTTGCCAGATATTCATCTCATGAGATTAATATCTAGAATACTTCAAGAACCAAAAAGAAAACCCACAAGCCAATCAATTTAACCAATAAATAGGTAAATGAATTTAGTAAACAGCTCTCAAAAGAAGAAAAGCAAGGGCCTAGAGATCGCTCAACAGTCTAGAGCACTGGCTGCTCTTTTAGAAAACTTGGATTCAGTTCCTCAGTCATGTGACAGCTCATAACTGTAATTTTCAGATCAAGGAGATCTGATACTTTATTCTGGCCTGCCTGGGCACCAGTCATGCACATGGTGCACATAAATACAAGCAAGCACTCATAAATATGTATAAAGTAAAAATCCCTTTTCTCAAAAAAAGAAGAACTAATGGTCAACAAAAATATGAAACATGTTTAATATTTGTAGATATTATTATGGCTAGCTTTAATATCAATTTGCCACAAATTAGAATCAGCTGAATAGGCAGTGTCACCTGAAGAACCACCCTGATCATTGTAGGAAGACTCACCCCAATTGTGGGTAGCACCTTCTGGTAGGATCCTAGATAAAAAAAGTATATTTTAGAGAAAGTTTATTCTCTCCCCTCTCACTTTTGCTACTGGGTTGATTTGCCTTGGTGTTGCTGCTGGTGCTGTTACTGCTGCTTCCTTCCATGGCAGCAGAACCAGTATCTCTAAGCTTTCATTGAGTAACAGAGATTTGCTTTCTAGGAATTTACCAGTGTCCTAGTGCCAGATTGGGATTACTGAGGCACCGCACCTTATGGCCTGAGTGACAACCAGTTGTCACCCCCTTCCCCCAGAGAGAGTGTTACTTTGGCACTAATCCAACTACTGTGGCACACAGCCTCAAGACCAATTCTGGGATCTCAGCATCTCAGGTGTGGTTTGGCTGTTGTTACTATTTTAAAGCTTGCTTAATAGATTCCCCCATGGGGAAATGCAAATCAAACTTCGGAGCCTCCCTGACTAATAACTTGTGAGGCAGTATCACACATCTGGCATATAAATTTTCATTTAATAACCCATGTCTTCTGAGGGAAGAGTGATGGCACACACACATACAACATTAGGGATCAAGAGTTTTTCTTGCCTAATTTTAATAGAGAGAGCCGAGATAACACAAAGAAAACAACATCCGCAGAGATGGTGACAAAGCAGCAGTGGAAATGCAGACAGCTTCCATAGCCACATAAGAGGAGGACCCAAGAGATATGCAGCAAAACTTGAGTCTCAATGCCTAGGTTTATTAACTGTAACATTAGCAAGGGATTATTGCTATATAAGGAATTCTAACTTCCTAGAACTCTATAAGAGAGTTCAGGCCTTGTAAGTTACGCCTGAACACGAGTTGTGATACTTTACCAGCATATAGTTAACAGTCCTAGTATCTAGTACCTTAAACAAGGGCTATGAAAGTAGAGGGAAACAGCCACTGGTGCTCCTACTTGTCTGCTGCTGCCACTTACCCTGTCAAATGCCCAGGGATATAAAGGCTGCCAGAGGCCAGCAGAACTCTATCTACATACAATTTCTACTCAGAGAAAAACGACCTCAACAAAATGATTCACAGAAAGCACTGAAAGGGTATTTACAATAAAGGTTTAAAGAAATCTCAACAATAAAATACTAATTCCAATAATGTTTAACTGTACTTATGCAGGGCTTCTAACCATCTGAGTTCAGCCTGGTTACACACTGAATTTGAGGTCTTATACTGTTTACATCCCCTAAAGTTCATGTATTGAAGGTTCTGAGTGGCACTACTGGGAAGTAATGAGTTCTTTAAAAAACAAAACTCCTGAGAGGTCATTAAGGGCAAGCATCCATGGAAATTCTGGTTCATATTGTATACAGAGTGCTCAACCACATGCCCCCTGGTCAATGCCATTTGATACAGCCAACCAAAGGCTCAATGCCTGATCGTGAACTTGAAGCTCTAAAAATATATGCCAAAATAAACTTCTTTACTATCTTCTGCATTTCACTGTAGTACAGAATGGTAGAATACTGTAAGACAACGGCACATGTGGAACTCAGCTGACCAGCAAGAAAGCCAAAAGTCCACCTCATTATCTGTGCCCTTTGGCATGTAATACTCTAAATACAAGCCTGCCTTTCTTCTCCTATCATACCAACCATCATTATCTTAACAATGCTGTTAAGTTGTTAGTTGGCTTGCATTATTTGTTGTTTCTTGAATATGCCTTGTAAGATCTACCATACAAAAGCTCCTTTCCTAACTCATGTAGTTCTAGGCATCTGTTGATAATTAATGTGTAGCTGATATCACATAATGGAAATAAATCTCAACTCTTAGAGAGCCCTTTGGTTTTCCCTCTTAAGCATATGCTCTATAGAAACCAAAACTGTAATAATAGTAGTTTTTTTTTCTTTTCCTTATTTATTTTGCTCTTATTGTTTAATATTTGGGTTTGTTCTTTAAAAGCTATACATTTTTACTTAATATTTTGATACCATTGATTAACAGGCCCCTTCTTTATACATAGAACCTTAAGAAAGCAACTGTCAGCCAAGAAATCCTTTACTGTCAATTGGCCACACTGTCCTCTTAGAAGCCTAGATGCTTTAGACACAATCACTCTGAGGACACTCCAACAGATGCAAAGGACCATCACAACCACAGCATGGCTGAAAAGTAACCACTCCAGATACCTTGCTTAGAAAGCAGCACTCCAAAAGATTTTTACAGTCATTTTCAGCATAACATACCAGAGAGTGAGCACTTCTCTTGGTGATTAATGTAAACAATCCTTCATCTGCATGAATGGTTACCTTCTACTGACTACATAAATAGACTACCTGGAAGACACCCTCTTGTACTGGCCCCTGTGGTGCTGCAAAATTGTGCCTAATGAAAGGCTTCTTCCTAATGGGAACTGCAAAATAAAAAAGGCTGAGCTTATAAAAGCAAAAAAGAAAAATGGAGTTGTAGCAATGGCAGTGGCAACAACAGCAACAGCCACAGCAGTGCTAACAAAGACAGAATACTGGAAAGAAAGTGGCTAAAGAGCTGAAGAGTTCCAGAGAAAGGTCAATGGCAGAAATGGTGGAAAACAGGTATCTGAGAGGACAAAGAATAGTAGGAGTATAGATATGGCTACGGAGAGACAAAGCCATCGGATTATGGGCAATGATTATTGGAGGAGTTTCAGAGAACTGTCAAACTCTAGGATCTTGACACCAATGCCCAATACATACATACTAGTTACTGTACACACTGAGCGACACTCAATGTCCAAGAGATACTAGGAGCCATGGTTTATCACCCAAGGCTTTGGGAACTACAATTGCTGCCATTGACTATCTACTGCTAAAAGCTGAAGACAGAAGAGATGACTCAGTGGGTAAAGGCACTTGACAGCAGGTCTGACAACCTGAGTTCTCTTCGCCCAAGTGGTAGAAAGAGAGTACTAACTTCCACAAATTGTCCTCTAACCTCTACATGTGTGCCATTGTGTGTACGTGCACACACACACAGGAGCGCGCAAGCACGCAAATACATACACACGTACTTACATACATACTTTTTTAAAGACGGAGGCTTATAATAGCTACCCATCAATGGTCACTTGCAATCAAAACACAGAACGATAAATTTCCAACTGGCTGGTGCACGAACCCTCTTCCTCTCCCCCCATCCCACCTCTCTCTCTCTCTCTCTCTCTCTCTCTCTCTCTCTCTCTCTCTCTCTCTCTCTCTCTCTCTCTCTGTGTGTGTGTGTGTGTGTATGTGCGTGTGTGTGTGTGTGTGTGTGTGTGTGTGTATGTGTGTGTAGATATGCATGTGCCACAGAGCACACGTAGATATCAGATGACACCTCAGGTACCCCATCGGGTCTTCAGCTTCCACTTTGTTTAAGACAAGTACTTTCTTGTTCGCCAGTGTGTATGTTGATCTTTTAGAACTATGTATGCTTCTTTCCACCTCCCCTCTCCCAATAGGAATATACTAGGATTACAGACATGGGCACTACTACTGCACACAGGCTTTTACATGGGTTCAGGGATCTGAATTCTGGTTATCAGGCTTGCACAATAAGCACTTTAGATGGGAAGCCATCTCCCCAAACACTACTTACAATTTCTATATGACTAAAGAAACAGCCAGAATAGTGTCACTTCAATCAGTCTTTTACTGTATCTAAGCAAATGTGTGCTTGAAGAAAAGCCTATTAAATGCTCAATGCCGGGGTTGGATTTAGCTCTGTGGTAGAATGCTTGCCTAACAAGCACAAGGCCCTGGGTTCAGTCCCCAGCTCCAAAAAAAAGAAGAAAGAAAGAAAGAAAGAAAGAAAGAAAGAAAGAAAGAAAGAAAGAAAGAAAGAAAGAAAGAAAGAAAGAAAGAAAGAAAGAAAGAGAGAGAGAAAGAAAGAAAAAATGTTCAATGCCTTTAGTTTTCACTCAAACTTTATTCAACATTAAATAATTCAAATGTATAAACACAAAAAGGATTTTTTTGAGAATGCCAGAAAACTCAAAGTGAAAAAAATATGGACAGGAATGAGTATAAAAAATATTTACTCAAAAAACAATTCTACATATATATATATGAATATATTTATGTAGTATAATAATAATTAAAGAAAAAGAAACCATGAATTTGAGGAAACAGGAAGGACATGGAGAGGAGTTGGAGGGAAGATGGGGAAAATGGTCTAATTAGGTTTAAAATTTAATTTTTTAGCTAGGTTTAGTGGTGTGGTGGCACATGCCTTCTGTCTTAGCACTCAGGAGGCAGAATTAGGCAATCTCTTAGTTCCAGGCCAGCCTGATCTACAAAGCAAGTTCCAGGACAGCCAGGGCAACATGAGACCCTGTCTCATAAAAAGTCAAAAGCAAAAACAATTAAAAGACAAAACACTTTAGCTATTTTATCTTTAGTTACTGATAACATAGAATGATCAAAATAAGCAATATAAGTACAAATTTAAACTGGAAAGAGATAAATTTGGGAGTTATAGTTATATTCAATATACAATTCTGCTCTGAAATTTTATTTTTTTATTATTTGTTTATTCATTTCTTGATGAAAAGTAAGTATTAGGGCTGGAAAGAGAGCTCGGTAGTTAAGAGGACTGGCTGCTATTCCAAAAAGACCAGGGTCACTTCCAAGCACATACATGGCAGCTCATAACTGTAACTCCAGCTTCAAGGGATTTAATGCCCTCTTCTAACCTTCTCAGGTGCCAGATATGCTAATACACAGACATGCACATGCAAAAAACAAAACATAAAAATAAATATTTTTTTTATTTTAAGGCAATTATTAATACAATTTAACTCAAAATCCTTCATTCCCAGTGTTTACATGAGAGCATATGGTCAGGTGTGGTTGATTTAGGTCTCCTCCTTACATTAAATAGGTGGGTACTATTCATCTCAACTTTAACAGACTAAAGTCAAGGAAATGAAAGATGCACAAACTACATCTAAACAGAGAGGATTTGGTGGTTAACACATTAGTGTTGTAAGTCATATATGGCATAGGTACTTCAGGAACATTTGAAATTCTCTACTAAATTTTCCAGTAAATTGAAGCAAAGTTGTTTTTGTCCTCCACACGAGGATGCTCACATGTGACCACTAAAGGAGAGATGCTAGCTTATTAATACTCTGATTGTAGTCATCACTAGTTAAGCATCTTGGGCTGGGACTGGGTTCTTGCCTCGCCTGCCTGAGGCCCTGAATTCGAACCCAAGTACTGCAAAAAAGTTAGAAGTCTTGAGAGGAATGAAGAATTCTTTACATAATTCAGAGAAATTTTCAGATAATTCCTTTTTAAATGAAATAAACTCAAATCTACATTTATCAAATAACTTTAGCCCCCAAAATAATGAAAGCATAACTCTTACATATATCACTATGAGATGACAAGAAATTACTTCTTGAAAGTTTATAATACTGTTTTAACCACTGAACGTATAAGCAAACTTCAATATTTTATTCAGACTGTGTGTGAACTTTATTGAAAAACTAATCTGAACTATTTTTAATGTGCTTTGAAAGGGAATACCAATACAAACTTAAGATGTGAATATCTGTTGCTAGTAAATCCTATAGCCACCTAAAATTCTAGAAAGTTGATATTACCAAAATACACAATTACAGAAGTTCTATAGTTGCATAAAAATAATAAAATCTGATTGGACACAAAAAAACTTCTAACACTGCTTAGTATAACATTCCTGTTTAATTAGCTATCAAACTATTTCAGAAACTAAACACAAAATAACTCTCACAAAATCCAAATAACTATCTCATAATGAAAAGAATTTAGAAACATGTGTATGGCTATGAGCAAATTTTTGTAATTCTAAAATAAAAATTAGTCACCTTTCTGGAGGAATCAGTTAAGAAGCTAGAAGAAGTCACCCAAAGACCATGTAGAGAAACCCAATAATCATAATGGTCCAAATGAGAACAGTTAATTCAGGAAGTTTCTATTTGCACATTACTTTTAGAATATGTGACCAAATTATTAAAACCTAAAATGAAATATTAATTAATAACTGTTAGAAAAAAATGGAAATCTGTAACTTATACCATATACTATTTATCTTAATATTTAAGATCTATGGCACCTTTTTTAAAAATTCTACTAGTAGTATTTTGATATCAAAATGAAGAAAGTAATCATTGAATTAAATGTCTTATGACTACAGTTGCAAATTAATGCACAATATACGGTTTCAATATCTTACTGAAGAAGAAATACTGAAAAGGGTGGCCATCTGCCAAGGTGGTCAGGTGGAACCCCAGACAACTACAGCTACAGATAGCCTAATGGAATCAAAATAATTGGGAGTTCACCCACTCAAATCACAGTTTGACAGATAAAATGGTTACTCATCTAATATCTATGATATTCTGAAGTACTTTATTATCAATCAGCAAATAATCAAAATAATTACATTTATGGCTAGAAGAAAGCTCACCAGAAATAAGGTGCTTGCCTTGCAAAGACAAGGACTTAAGTTTGACAATAAACACACACACACATAAGAACATCTGGGTACAGTGGCACACATGAACACTCAGAGCAGAAGAGGCTGAGCCAAGTGAATTCTTCGGGTTCTCTTGCCGGGCAGTTCACCTATGTGGAGAACTCCAAGCCAGTGAGAGACACTGTCTCAAAAAATAAATAATAAAATAAATTAAAATAATAAAATAAAATAGGGGTGGACAACACCTAAGAAACAAACCCATCTCCTTTTGTGCCCAGAGCTGGGGCTGTCCCACAGCTCTCAGACCTAAAACCTGCTCTGAGAGAGTCTCCAAGAAGCTCCCTCACTCCAAAGATCACAGGCTCACAGGCCCGCAGGAGAGACAAGCTCCAGTCAGAGACAGCAAGAACAACTAACATCAGAACCTAAGCAACAGAAACCAAGACTACTTGGCATCATCAGAACCAAGTTCTCCCACCACAGCAAATACTGGCTATCCAAACACAATGGAAAAGTAACATTTGGATTTAAAATCACATCTCATGATGATGTTTTGGAGGACTTTAAGAAGGACATAAAAAAACTCCCTTAGGGGCTGGGGATTTAGCTCAGTGGTAGAGCGCTTACCTAGGAAGTGCAAGGCCCTGGGTTCGGTCCCCAGCTCCGAAAAAAAAGAATCAAAAAAAAAAAACAAAAAAAAACAAAAAACTCCCTTAGGGGCTGGGGATTTAGCTCAGTGGTAGAGCACTTACCTAGGAACCACAAGGCCCTGGGTTCGGTCCCCAGCTCCGAAAAAAAAGAACCAAAAAAAAAAAAAACCAAAAAACAAAAAACAAAAAACAAAAAACAAAAAAACAACTCCCTTAAAGAAATACAGGACAACACAGGTAAACAAGTAGAAACCCTTAAAGAGGAAACACAAAAATCCCTTAATGAATTACAGGTAAACACAACCAAACGAGTGAAGGAATTGAAAAAAAAATCCAGGATCTAAAAATGGAAATAGAAACAATACTGAAATCACAAAGGAAGACAACCCTAGAGATAGAAAACCTAGAAAAGAGATCAGGAGTCATAGACACAAGCACTGCCAACAGAATACAAGATAGAAAAGAGAATCTCAAGAAGCAGAAGATACCATAGAAAACATTGAGACAACAGTCAAAGAAAATGCAAAACACAAAAAGCTCCTAACTCAAAACATCCAGGAAATCCAGGACACAATGAGAAGATCAAACCTAAGGATAATAGGTATAGGAGAGAGTGAAGAGTCCCAACTTAAAGGGCCAGTAAATATCTTCAACAAAATTATAGAAGAAAACTTCCCTAACCTAAAGAAAGAGATGCCCATAAACATACAAGAAGCCTACAGAACTCCAAATAGATTGGACCAAAAAAGAAAATCCTCCCATCACATAAAAGACAAAACACCAAATACACAAAACAAATTAAGAATATTAAAAGCAGCAAGGGAAAAATGGTCAAGTAACATATAAAAGTAGACCTATCAAAATTAAACCAGACTTCTCACCAGAGACTATGAAAGCCAAAAGATCCTGGTAGATGTCATACAGACCCTAAGAGAACACAAATGCCAGCCCAGGCTACTATGTCCAGCAAAATTCTCAATTAACATAGATGAAGAAACCAAGATATTCCATGGAAAAAGAAGCAAATTTACACAATATCTTCCAACAAACCAAGTCCTACAAAAGATAATAGATGGAAAACTCCAACACAAGGAGGAAAACTACATCCTGGAAAAAGCAAGAAAATAATCTAATTTCAACAAACCCAAAAGAAAATAGCTATACAAACGTAATTCTTCCTCTAACAACAAAAATAACAGGAAACAACAATCACTGGTCCCTAATATCTCTCAACATCAATGGACTCAATTCCCCAATAAAAAGACATAGACTAACAGACTGGATACTTAAATAGGACCCAGCATTTTGATGCATACAAGGATTGCACCTCAGTGACAAAGACAGACACTATCTCAGATAAAAGGTTAAAAAATTTTTTTCCAAGCAAATGGTCCCAAGAAAAAAAACTGGAGTAGCCATTCTAATATCAAATAAAATCAACTTTCAACCAAAAGTTATCAAAAAAGATAAGGAAGGACACTTTATACTCATCAAAGGAAAAATCTACCAAGATGAACTCTCAATTCTGAATATCTATGCTCCAAATGCAAGGGCACCCACATTCATAAAAACAAACCTTACTAAAATTCAAAGCACATATTATACCACACCCAAGAAAGGTAGGAGATTTCAACATCCCACTCTCATCAATGTACAGTTCATGGAAACTGAAACTAAATGGAGACACAGTGAAACTAACAGAAATTATGAACCAAATGGATTTAACAAACATCTATAGAACATTTCATTCTAAAACAAAAGAATATGCCTTCTTCGCAGCACCTCATGGTACCTTCTCAAAAACTGACCATACAATTGGTCACAAAACAAGCTTCAATAGATACAAGGAGATTGGATCCCATGCATTCTATCATATCACCATGTAATAAAGCTGGTTTTCAATAACAACAAAAACTTCCAACATATATATGGAAGCTTAACAATGCTCTACTCAATGACAACGTGGTCAAGGAAGAAATAAAAAAGAAATTACAGACCTTTTCGAATTTGATGAAAATGAAGGAACAACATACCCAAACTTATGGGATACAATGAAGGCAGTGCTAAGAGGAAAGCTCTGAGTTCTCCCAAAAGAAACTGGAGAGAGCATATACTAACAGCTTGACAGCACACCGGAAAGCTCTAGAAAAAAAAGAAGCAAATTCACCCAAGAGGACTAGACGGCAAGAAATAATCAAACTCAGAGCTGAAATCAACCAAGTAGAAACAAAAAGGACTATAGAAAGAATCAACAAAGGGGTTGGGGATTTGGCTCAGTGGTAGAGCACTTGTCTAGCAAGCGCAAGGCCCTGGGTTCGGTCCCCAGCTCCAAAAAAAAAAAAAAAACAAAAAACAAAAAACAAAAAACAAAAGAGAAAGAATCAACAAAACCAGGAGCAGGTTCTTTGAGAAAAATCAACAAGATAGATAAATTCTTAGCCAGACTAACCAGAGGGCAGGAGACAGTATCCAAATCAACAAAATCAGAAATGAAAACGGAGACGTAACAGAAACTGAGGAAATTCAAAAACTTGTCAGATCCTACCATAAAAGCCTATACTCAACAAAACTGAAAAATCGAGATGAAATGGACAATTTTCTAGACAGATACCAGGTACCAAAGCTAAATCAGGATCAGATAAACCATCTAAACAGTCCCATATACCCTAAAGAAATAAGAAGCTGTCATTACAAGTCTCCCAACCAAAAAAAGCCCAAGATTAGATGGGTTTAGTGCAGAATTCTATCAGACAATGAAAGAGGAACTAATACCAATACTCTTCAAACTATTCCAAGAAACAGAAACAGAAGAAACACTACCCAATTTGTTCTATGAAGCCACAATACCAAAACCACTCACAGATCCAACAAAGAAGAAAACCAGACCAATTTCCTTCATGAACATCAATGCAAAAATACCCAATAAAACTCTCAAAAACCAAATCTAAGAACACATCAAAATGATCATTCCCCATGATCAAGTAAGCTTCATCCCAAGAATACAAGTATGGTTCAATATATGGAAATCCATCAATGCAATCCACTATATAAACAAATTCAAAGAAAAAAAACACATGATCATCTCATTAGATGCTCAGAACGCATGCGACAAAATTCAACACCCCTTCATGATAAAAGGCTTAGAAAGATCAGGAATTCAAGGTCCGTATCTAAACATAGTAAAAAGCAATATACAGCAAACCAGTAGCCAACATTAAACTAAACTGAAAGAAACTTGAAACAATCCCACTGAAATCAAGGACTAGGGGTTGGGGATTTAGCTCAGTGGTAGAGCGCTTGCCTAGCAAGCGCAAGGCCCTGGGTTCGGTCCCCAGCTCCGAAAAAAAGAAAAAAGAGAAAAAAAGAAAAAAAAATCAAGGACTAGACAAAGCTGCCCACTCTCTCCCTACCTATTCAACATAGTACTGGAAGTCCTAGCCAGAGCAATTAGACAACAAAAGAGGTCAAAGAGATACAAATTGGAAAGGGAAAAGTCAAATATCACTATTTGCAGATGATATAACAGTAAACTTAAGTGACCCCAAAAGTTCTACCAGAGAACTACCGCAGCTGATAAACAACTTCAGCAAAGTGGCTGGATTAAAAAATTAACTCAAACAAATCAGTAGCCTTCCTCTACTCAAAGGATAAACAGGCTGAGAAAGAAAGTAGGGAAACAACACCCTTCATAACAGCCACAAATAACATAAAATACCTTGGTGTGACTCTAACTAAGCAAGTGAAAGATCTTTATGACAAGAACTTCAAGTCTCTGAAGAAAGAAATCGAAGATCATCTCAGAAGATGGAAAGATCTCCCATGCTCATGGATTGGCAGGATTAATATTATAAAAATGGTCATCTTGCCAAAAGCAATCTACAGATTCAATGTAATCCCCATCAAAATTCCAACTCAATTCTTCATAGAATTAGAAAGAGCAATTTGTGGGATCATTTGGAGAAGCAAAAAACCCAGTATAGAAAAAATTCAGGATATTCTCAACAATAAAAGAACTTCTAGGGGAATCACCATCCCTTACCTCAAGCTGTATTACGAAGAAATAGTGATTTTTAAAAAAAGGCATGGTATTGGTACAGAGACAGGAGGTAAATCAATGGAATAGAATTGAAGACCCAGAAATGAACCCACATACCTATGGTCACTTGATCTTTGACAAAGGAGCTAAAACTATCCAATGGAAAAAAGATAGTATTTTCAACAAATGATGCTGGTTGAACTGGAGGTCAGCCTGTAGAATGCAAACTGACCCATTCTTATCTCCTTGTAAAAAGCTCAAGCCAAAGTAGATCAAAGATCTCTACATAAAACCAGATTGACTCAACCAAATAGAAGAAAAAGTGGCGAAGAGCCTCAAACACATAGGCATAAGGAAAAATTTCCCGAACAGAACACCAATGGCTTATGCTCTAAGATCAAGAATTGACAAATGGAACCTCAAAAAATTGCAAAGCTTCTGTAAGACAAAGAATACTGTCAATAAGACAGACTCGAGAGAATCAAATAATCTTATTTTAAAAATGGGGTTAAAAAGCTAAATAAAGAATTCTCAACTGAGGAATACCAAATAGCTGCAAAGCACTTAAAGAAATATTCAACATCCTCAGTCATCAGGGAAATGCCTATCAAAACAACCCTGAGATACCACCTCGCACCAGTCAGAATGGCTAAGATCAAAACCTCAGGAGACAGTAGATCCTGGCAAGGATGTGAAAAAAGAGGAACACTCCTCCATTGTTGCTGGGACTGCAAGCCAGTACAACCACTCTGGAAATCAGTCTGGCATTTCCTCAGAAAATTGGACATAGTACTACTATCTGAGGACTCAGCTATACCACTTCTGGGCATACACCCAAAAGATGCTCCAACATATAACAAGGATACATGTTTTACTATGTTCATAGCAGTCTTATTTATAATAGCCTGGAACTGGAAAGAACCCAGATGTTCTTCAACAGAGAAATGGATACAGAAAATGTGCTACATTTGCACAATGGAGTACTATGTAGCATGATCTCATTATGCAGCAAGGCAGGTACAGGATAAGGTGAAGCCTATCACTGAATGAGTAGGAAGGGTGGCTGAAGAAAAGTCTAGGAAAGAGAGAGGAAGAGGAGGAAGAGGAGGAGAGGAAGAAGGAAGATGGAGACAGAGGAGGACGAGGATTCCTATCCAGGTGGTCTAGGTCAGTTTTTATCTTGTGTACGTGGGCGGTTTCTATATTAATTGGCAGTGAATTTATTCTGTGGATTTATTATAGATTGATAATTTAACATATAAATCTAGTTGTTAAACTAAAGTTTCTAGAGCTTTGATTTTATCGGGTTACAGGGGATGTTAGCAAAGTTCCCAGCCAGCAGAGAGACAACCTGTCTCAGTTCTGGAAGCCTTGCTAGGCTATAGCATGCGTGGGGCTAGCATGGCATGGTGCCACACTACAATAGCCTGCTGAACATGATGTATGTGTCAGGCATGGTAACAATCCGCCAAGGGGACAGTGTGTGAAAACAACTGGCAGAGAAACTGCCAGAGCACACACCTCCCGCAGATCCACACAGTGTAAATGCACAGGTACCAGTAGCCACCAATCCGTATTTTATTTTTACCACAACTCAGCTATTAAAAAGAACGACTACATGAAGTTTTTAGGCAAATGGGTGGAACTAGAAAATATCATCCTGAGTGAGATAACCCAGTCACAAAAGAACACAAATGGTATGCACTCACTGATAGGTGGATATTAGCCCAAAAACTTGAAATGCCTAAAAAAAAAAAAAAATTCACAGATCATTTGAAGCCCAAGAAGAAGGAAGACCAAAATGTAGATGCTTCAGTCCTTCTTAGAAGGAAGAACAAAATACTCATGGGAGGAAATACAGGGACAAAGAGTGGAGCAGGGACTAAAGAAAAGGACCTCCAGACACACTGCCCAACCTGGGGATCCATCCCATATGCTGCCACCAAAACCAGTCTCTATTACTGATGCCAAGAAGTGCTTGCTGACAGGAGCCTGATATGGGTGTTTCCTGAGAGACTCTGCCAGAGCCCTATTGGTACAGATGAGGATGCTTGCAGCTAACAATTGGACTGAACAAAGGAACCCCAATGGAGGAGTTAGACAAAAGACTGAAGGAGCTGAAGGGATTTTCAATACCATAAGAAGAACAATATTGGGGTTGGGGATTTAGCTCAGTGGTAGAGCGCTTGCTTAGCAAGCACAAGGCCCTGGGTTCGGTCCTCAGCTCCAGGAAAAAAAAAAAAAGAACAACAATATCAACCAATCAGACCCCACCAGAGCTTCCAGGGACTAAACCACCAACCAATGAGTATAAATGGAGGGACCCATGACTCCAGCCACATTATATGGCAGAGGGTGGCATTGTCCATCATCAATGGGAGGAAAATGCTTGTTTCCCCAATGTAGGGTAATGCAGGGCATGGAGGTTGGAGTGGGTGGGAATGGGAGCATCTTCATAGAAGCCGGGGGAGGGGTGAGGGGGAAGGAAGAGGGAGGAAAGGGGATAACATTTGAAATGTAATACATAAAATATCCAAGAAAAATAAAATTATTAAAAAGAAACAAACAAACCCAAGGTCGGTGGTCCTCTGGATTCTATATAAATGCACGTGGGGAGATGTATTGAACATTTGAAAGGTATTATTCAGTCTGCACAGTAATCACCAAGTACTAATACTGGAAGCAAGGCAAAGGGGTTGCAAAGTTCACATATAATGAGCACAAATAAAAACATGTAATATCACTAATTATTGCTTTCCATTGATATTCACATTCATCCAACTTCTAACTTTGGCACAATTTAAT
Organism: Rattus norvegicus; assembly: GCF_021556685.1. Taxonomy (NCBI): domain Eukaryota; kingdom Metazoa; phylum Chordata; class Mammalia; order Rodentia; family Muridae; genus Rattus; species Rattus norvegicus. The sequence goes on from NC_141541.1 coordinate 115,589,932, forward strand.
GAAGATTCTTAAAATAAATGTAGAAATTATTCTCATATAAGCATTCTTGAGGAAATGTAAAACCTGTAGTGTTTCAAGTTTAGAAATACGTGGAGAAAATTACCTTTGAGGTAGTTCTCTATTAAAGGCAAGTTTTGCGTCATAGCATTACTAATACCTTGCATCCTTTTTCAACCTTTCAACATGGCAGGGGGCTAGACACATGGGGTGGGGGTGATAAGGTTTCTCGTGGAAAGAGGCCATATGTGATACTAAACATCTTATATCGCACAAGATGGTTTCTTACATCTAATAAGTGCACAGCCCAAAACATCATGCTAACAATGAAAAGGCTTAACAGTGCTGAATTAAGATTTGAAGGTACTGGTTTTTTTCTAGTAATTACCTTAAAAAGTAGTAAAAATGAATTTCACTGGCAAGCTAATGACTAAAACTCTCAATAAATTTTAATGAAATATTAACATGTTTATATTTTTAATATAAGAAAAAACTTTTAATATTATGCTACCAAAAGATCAGAAATGTGAACAATATTAATTATGAAAGAGTAAGCAGGAATAGGGGTATAGCTCAGGGGTAGCACTTGTCCAGTATGTAGAATACCCTGTCATTTAGGTCCCAAGCACCAGAAAATAAAACCAAGCTAAAAAAATGTCAAAAATGGATTAGTAAAGGGAATGGAGAGATCGCTCAGTGGCTTTTTTCCACTTTGCATCTTAGCAAAAAAAAATTCATCTAACTAGACATGTGGTTCCACAACACTAAAATTATAAATAAGTCAATTTAGTTTTTGTCAAATCTTGAAGAAAAATTACTTGTAAGTATGAATAGGCTTCTTCAAAACAAGCATATAGCTATAATCACATTTACATTTTTTGTGATTTCTGAAAAATCATTTTAACATTACCTGAGCATTAATAGACTTCGACAACTCTGTCATAAAGGTGGCTGAGCTACGATAAAGGATTAAAGATAAACTAGAAACAGTTGCTACTGCCTGTTAATAATACATGATGGAAATCCTGTTGTAGGATGATGTCATACAGGTGAAGGCAGGTACAAAATAGAACAAGGCCTGTCACTGGACAAGAAGAAAAGGATGGGCGGGAGAAAAGTTTGAGGGAAGAGGAGGAGACTGGAATGGGAGGAGGAAGAGAAGCAGGGGAGAGAACATGGAGGCAGATGTTAAGATTCCTCTCCGCACATTTACAGATTGTTGTTCTTAAGGGATGGATGTGTACAGGGCTTTGTATGTCTAGATGAGCAAATTATATCTTATCAATTGGATCAGAGGTTATTGTGTTGTGTGTTCTTTTATGTGGCAATTTAAGTTCAGGAGAGTATGTGCTGGCTAGAGACACAAGTATGTCTGGCATGGTGGCAGTCTGCCTTGGAAACTGGATGAGTAGAGAGATTGCTGCCAGGCTCAGAGAGAAGCCATCGGCAGTGTGTTATGAGATGGAGCAGAGCAGGGTCAGAGGCTTTGCTGACTGAGATGAAGATGTCTACCAGACACCTTGGGGCACTGCGGTGTTGGACCTAAAGCAGGAAAAAAGACTGATTTTTCTATAATTTTACAGCAACATCCTATACATTAAGGACCACAACGATGAATTTTCCATTACCTTTACATTAGGCTTCTTTGTTGAAACTCCTCTGTACCAACCTAAAAAGATATTAAAAAAACATTACAGTTGTTCTGTAAGAGACAAAATGAAAAAAAAATTGTCATTTTTTAAAAGCAGGTGAATGTAAAATTTTCTATAATATATTTTGGTTTCATTAGGATCTATAACTGTGCTAGCAGTTTACTCCTGAAGGAAGAAGTTTTTTATTTTTATTCAGTCTTGTTTTATATGGCAGATAGGAAGTACAGCCCAGACTGTTTCCTGACTCACTCACTCTCAATGCAGCATACTGTACTAAGCCCTTGTTTGTCTGTTTGTTGTTGTTGTTTCTGCTTAGTTGCTAACATTCCTATCCCTTCTATTAGAGAGAGAGAGAGAGAGAGAGAGAGAGAGAGAGAGAGAGAGAGAGCAACCTTTTTCTTTCCAACATTCATATACAGCAATACTAATAAAAGTTACAATTATTGTGCTCGCTTCGGCAGCACATATACTAAAAGTTTCAATTACACACAGAAGTTTAATTTTCAGGCAAGGGAAAGCTTATTGGCAACCTTTCTTAATTCTAATCTATTACTTTCTCAATTTGGCTCTATCATGTTAGAGTATAAACTAAGAAAAGCACTTACAAAAGGAAAATAAAAATGGAGAGTACACATAACAGCTAATATTAACTGAAAACTTTTGTTATTATTTTTACATATTGGGATTTAGGGAATTTTCCATGTTCTAATCTTCAAATCTCACAACAATGCTATGAAAGGGGGAAAGTTCTAATTTTCTCACTTGAAAAACACACACTACAAAATAGAAAATCTGTTTCTTTTAGTAATAGCAGCTATGACAATAAATTTCAATAACTAGTTTCACAAACTGAGTCTCAATCTCTTCGTTTATCTTAACATGAATATATTAAGAGACAACACATGGCAGAATTAGGGTCTCTAAAAACCTTGAGGAAGAAAGAAAAAGAAAGAAAGAAAGAAAGAAAGAAAGAAAGAAAGAAAGAAAGAAAGGAGGGAGGGAGGGAGGGAGGGAGGGAGGGAGGGAGGAAGGAAGGGAGGAAGGAAGGGAGGAAGGAAGGAAGGACCCATGAAAATACATCAAAGCTGTGGGATATTGGGGAAAAAATAGGCAACCAGTCTACAGAACAAAAGATGACATCTATAAACAGACCCAAATATATGCCTGGTGTCCAAATATATGGTCAATTTTAGGAAAAGTTCCATGAGCTGCTGAAAAGAAGGCATATTCTTTTGAGTTCGGGTGAAATGTTCCATAAATAACTGTTAGGTTCATTTGGCTTATAATATCAGATAGCTCTAGCATTTTTTTATTTAAGTTTTGTCTGAATATCATGTCTATTGGTAAGAATGGAGTATTTAAGACAACCACTGAAATAGAATCTAAGGATTCTTTGGAAAGTCACTTGTGTTTGATGGTGTTTTGCTGGGGCAAACATGTAAAGGAGTGTTTTCCTGAAGCAGACCCAGAAGAAAGGATGTTCTGCTAAAGCAAGCACGTGAAAGGACACGTGATGAGAGATTCTTTGCTACAGACACACATATATTGGTCTGCCTTACATTGCATAGTTGAATTCCATTTGTTGGGACTCCATAGAAAGAAACAAACCAAAATACTTATGGTGGTATACTGCAGTTTCTTGCCTCTTCTGTGGACTCAGGCTGATGGTTAGCAGTGTGATATCAGCTGAGAGAGATGCACGTGCTGAGGCAAGACACGTGAAGGACACTTTGAGGGTATAAATAGGACTTGACGAAGTATCAGAGATTAAGCCTGGCTTGCACATAGAGCTAGCTGTGCAATGCTTATTGGTCTCAAGTCTTCACTGATCTTCTCTTGGCTGAGACAGGCATAGCTAAGAACTTCTGGCATTCCTATAGGCCCTGTTCTCTCTGCTGACTAATACTGAGGCTGAGTCCTTTCTGTCTCTGCTAGGTAGTGCCACTGATGCTGATTTGTGTTTGCTATCCCACCTCTTCCAAACTGGACTGCTGGTGTATCCATGAGGTGTTTGTGAGTGAACTGAGCTGCCACTATCTGCTAACCTATGAACTGAACTGCTGATTTCCAGACAATACAGATTGGAGTTGTTTCAGAGAACCTTTTTAAGCAGGTCCACTGCCTCCCACAAAAAAAAAATCTTTTCTTTTTCACTACTTCTGGTGAGTTGTGGGCTACAAGGGAGGTTAAAGTGTTTAAGAATCATTATTAAAAGACTTTGAAAACATTAAAGTTATAACCCACTAACACTGTGTGGGTCAATGTGTGATTTAATTGTGTAGTGCTTCTTTTATAAACATGGGTGCCCTTGTATTTGGTACACAGATGTTAGAACTGCAATGTCCTCTCAGTAGATTTTTCCTTTGATGAACATATAGTGCCCTTCTCTATCTCCTTTGAGTAGTTTTGATCTGAAGTCTATTTTGTCAGATATTAAAATGGCTATACCAGCTAACTTCTTGGGTCTATTTGCTTGGAATTTTTTCCATCCTATTACTCTGAGTTGCTATCTATGCTAAGGTACATTTCTTGGATATAACAGAAAGATTATTCCTAGGTTTCAAATCCATTCTATTAATTTGTGTCTTTTTACTGGGGAATTGAGGCCACTAATGTTCAGAGTTATCAGTGGGCAAAAGTTTGTTCATTCCTGTTTTTACTGTTGTGGTGGTGATGGAGGTGGTAGTGTAAGGCTTTTATCCCCTGCTTTTAGGAAAAAAAAATACAAGTCATAACTTTACTTCTCTTTCACCATATTGAATCACTAAACGTTCTTTTATCTTTTTCACAATTCCTTATTCTTCTTATGAAAATTTGGACTGGGTTTTCTTTTCTAGCTGAGACCAGTAGCTAAAGCGTGCTGAACTGCATTAGACATGTAAATATATAGTGGCTAAAAAAGTGAATCTGTAAGATATGAGGTGACAGAATCCATTTGAGAAGTCTGTTGGTTTAAACTAATACATGTACAATATCTTTACACAGTCACCCGCACAGTGACTCAAAAGATGGAAGTAGAGCAGTTGACAGGAATAAGAAACACTAAGGTTCCGTCTGCCTTTTACTGCTATAAATTTCTCAAGGAAAGACTAGAATTATGAAATAGGTTAAGTCAGAATTGCTTAATATAAATAGTGTAAATTCTAAGAGACCAAAAACACACACTTTCAATGATCTATGTAAAGTCCCTTTTTGAAAAAATTAAGACATAAAATAAAAAATGGGTTCAAATCTATTCATTTAGCAGCTATAGTTCTATTCTTACCAATAAGATGCTGATAAATACACTGTCAATGAGATTTATTATTATAACAAAATGACACCACTAGACCTGAAACCAGATGGGATGAGTATATGTGTAGGGGCTCGAGACCCCAACACAGGTCTTCCTGCATGCACAGCAAGTACTTTATTGACTAAGCCACCTTCAGCCCCATAGACCCCTTATCACCACTAAAATCACTCATAATTCTAATGTTTCAACTAACTTTTACTTATAACTCATCTTCACACAAAATACTATCTAAAGCTACCCATCTGTTGGTTGTCTTTTTGAACAAGGCTTAAAAAGAAACTCCAGCCAAAACCAAGATACAAAGAGTAAATTGGGAAATTCGAGAGACTAAAATAAACTGAAATGTCTCTTTTGATTTGGTGTCCCAAACTCAGACTAGGTTAAAAGGAAAAAGAAATGTTCTTAGTCTACACTATTTATTATTGAGGGGGGAATTTTTCTTGAAAAGGCAAACAGTGTTCTCTAAACTAGATTTACAAAAACGTCTTACATTTACAATTCCTTCACTGACACAAGAAATACATAAAACATTTTATGCTGAAAAGAGCCAAGCAAAGAGCTGCTACAAAGTAAATTTAAAGGGGAGGGAGTGACCCAGTGAAGAATGCTTGGAGAAGGGACTGGGAAAGGAGGCAACCTTTGGAATGTAAATAAGTAAAACAATTTTTTAAAAAATCCATTCAGCTGTCCCTAGAAGCTTGCAGCTGTGGCTGCTGTGTTCCATGTGTGTCAGTAGGTGGCAGAGAGGAAAGAAATTATGTCTAAGCTCAGTATTCTGACCTATGAACATTTGAATGATTAGTAGCTTCACACTCCCTGAAAAAAGCAAGCCTGAGATAACCACCAGTCCAAGAGGGACTCAGATAGGGAGCTAACCTGAAACAATCACCAATACCATGCTGCTCAGACCCTGAAGACTCCTAGGACTAGGAGCAAGCCCGAGACTAAAAGAACCCCCCTCCTGGGACTGAGGGCCCAGGGCAGGGGTGAGCCTGAGACAGATGACCCTCCCACAGGACCACTTGAGCACACCAGAGGAAAAGCAAGCACAAGATAACTACCAGACCTGCACTGTAGGACCTGGACAGGGAGCTGGCCTAAGACAACCAGTACCACACAGGCTTGGGGGAGCAAACCATGCCTGAGATGACCCCTGCCCAGCACCATAATGCATAAGTGGGGCTTATGGACAGGAAACCGGGAAGGGGAATAACATTTGAAATGTAAGTAAAGAAATATATCTAATTTTAAAAAAAGTGGATGGAGAAAACTGACTCCACAAAGCTGTCCTCTAACCTCTTTACACACATGTGGCACATGTTCCCATACACAAATACCGCAATATATATGAGCACACACAGAGACATATGCAATAATAAATAATTTAAATGTCATATGTAATCAAATGTCATTAAAAATTAAGGTCTGACATCAAACTCAATTTCTGACATATAAATATTAATGTCTCTTTTATACTAGGGATTTTAAAATTTAAAAGTATCCTGACAAAGGGAAGATTAAGGGAGGATTTATTTTAGCTCATGGCTTTAAGAGACAGGTCCACTGTAGCAGGCACAGGGCAGCTGATCACACACTTTCTCTAAAGTAAGGCAAGAAAGACAGATGCATGCAGCACTCAGCTATCTGCCTCCTCTTTAACTTTGTAGACTGTGAAAAGGTGCTTTGGTGAATTTTCCATCCTCAGCTAAATTACTTCTCTGTACAATGCCTTCGAAGACATACCTAGAGATCTCCTAAATGATAGGTTAGCCACGACAGAGTTAATTACAGCACATTCTGCTTAAGCAGTTGGTTCACAAAGAAAAGAAAATATTATGGGAAGTTGTTTTAAACAAAAATAGCCATGTTACTCTCTGGGTTTGAGGCCAGCCTGTTCTATAGAGTGAGTTCCAGGACAGCCAAGGCTACACAGCAAAACCCTATCTTGAAAAACAAAAAACAAACAAAATAATGTTAGGCTGAAGAGCAAGAAACAAGCCACAGGTTTTAGAAGACCTGGATTGACTTTCAAAGACAATAAATACATAAAATTATCATAAAGGTCATCAATTACAAAAAAGGGAGAAACTGAGAACACAAGACAATTACTGGAGAAGAAGAAAGCACAATGGTTTGCAACTGTGAATACCATTAATAAGTGCTCAGTGATTACTTGATGTAAGAATGAGCAGAGGGTTGTGAGATTTACATCTGTCCTCTTAACTATGCATAACATCTTCATTAGTCACACCAAACACTTTGTATAAATTAAATGACTTCAAATCAACTTGAAAAAATAGGGTTTACTTTTTCACTTTAATTCTGTTATATTAAACAAGCAAGTAAATAAGACAAATACAAATAAAAACTGTATATAAAATGTTCTATTTTTATTGTTTATTTACCTGGTCCACCCTCCAACTGTTCCACATCCCATACCTCCTTCCCCCCCATCTCCAGGAGAATGTCCCCACCCCACCCACCCCACCAGACCTCTAAACCCCCTGCGGCCTCCAGTCTTTTGAGAATTAGGTGCATCTTCTCTGACTGCTGAAAATGCTCTGTTTTAAGATTTATTTATTATTATGTATACAGTGTTCTGCCTGCAGATGTTATGTATGTCCACAGACCAGAAACAGGCACCAGATCACTTTATAGATGGTTGTGAGCCATCATGTGGTTGCTGAGAATTGAACTCAGGACCTCTGGAAGAGCAGCCAGTGCTCTTAAACTCTGAGCCCTCTCTCCAGCCCTAAAAAATTCTTAATCTTGGTGTAAATATGAGATAATTTATGTGAAAGGCAAAACATTTGAACACATGAATAAAAAGTGGTAATGACTCAGCTTTGTTCCACATCCTTTTTTTTTTTCATCTTTATTAACTTGAGTATTTCTTATTTACATTTCGATTGTTATTCCCCTTCCCAGTTTCCGGGCCAACATCCCGGGAACCCCTCCCCCTCCCCTTCTATATGGGCTTCCCTTCCCCATCCTCCAATCATTACCACCCTCCCCCAAACAATCACGTTCCCTGGGGGTTCAGTCTTGGCAGGACCAAGGGCTTCCCCTTCCACTGGTGCTCTTACTAGGATATTCATTGCTACCTATGAGGTTGGAGGCCAGGGTCAGTCCAGGTATATATTCTTTGGGTAGTGGCTTAGTCCCTGGAAGCTCTGGTTGGTTGGCATTGTTGTTCATACGGGGTCGAGAGCCCCTTCAAGCTCTTCCAGTCCTTTCTCTGAGTCCTTCAACGGGGGTCGCGCTCTCAGTGGTTTGCTGCTGGCATTCACCTACGTATTTGCTATATTCTGGCTGTGTCTCTCAGGAGAGATCTACATCCTGTTCCTGTCGGCCTCCATTTCGTTGCTTCATCCATCTTATCTAGTTTGGTGGCTGTATATGTATGGGCCACATGTGGGGCAGGCTCTGAATGGGTGTTCCTTCTGCCTCTGTTCTAAACGTTGCCTCCCTATTCCCTGCCAAGGGTATTCTTGTTCCCCTTTTAAAGAAGGAGTGAAGCATTTGCATTTTGGTCATCCTTCTTGAGTTTCATGTGTTCTGTGCATCTAGGGTAATTCAAGCATTTGGGCTAATAGCCACTTATCAATGAGTGCATACCATGTGTGTTTTTCTGTGATTGGGTTAGCTCACTCAGGATGATATTTTCTAGTTCCATCCATTTGCCTATGAATTTCATAAAGTCATTGTTTTTGATAGCTGAGTAATATTCCATTGTGTAGATGTACCACATTTTCTGTATCCATTCCTCTGTTGAAGGGCATCTGGGTTCCTTCCACCTTCTGGCTATTATAAATAAGGCTGCGATGAACATAGTGGAGCACGTGTCTTTTTTATATGTTGGGGCATCTTTTGGGTATATGCCCAAGAGAGGTATAACTGGGTCCTCAGGTAGTTCAATGTCCAATTTTCTGAGGAACCTCCAGACTGATTTCCAGAATGGTTGTACCAGTCTGCAATCCCACCAACAATGGAGGAGTGTTCCTCTTTCTCCGCATCCTCGCCAGCATCTGCTGTCACCTGAGTTTTTGATCTTAGCCATTCTCACTGGTGTGAGGTGAAATCTCAGGGTTGTTTTGATTTGCATTTCCCTTATGACTAAAGATGTTGAACATTTCTTTAGGTGTTTCTCAGCCATTCGGCATTCCTCAGCTGTGAATTCTTTGTTTAGCTCTGAACCCCATTTTTTAATAGGGTTATTTGTCTCCCTGCGGTCTAACTTCTTGAGTTCTTTGTATATTTTGGATATAAGCTCTCTATCTGTTGTAGGATTGGTAAAGTTCTTTTCCCAATCTGTTGGTTGCCGTTTTCTCCTAACCACAGTGTCCTTTGCCTTACAGAAGCTTTGCAGTTTTATGAGATCCCATTTGTCGATTCTTGATCTTAGAGCATAAGCCACTGGTGTTTTGTTCAGGAAATTTTCTCCAGTGCCCATGTGTTCCAGATGCTTCCCCACTTTGTCTTCTATTAGTTTGAGTGTATCTGGTTTGATGTGGAGGTCCTTGATCCACTTGGACTTAAGCTTTGTACAGGGTGATAAGCATGGATCGATCTGCATTCTTCTACATACTGACCTCCAGTTGAACCAGCACCATTTGCTGAAAATGCTATCTTTTTTCCATTGGATGGTTTTGGCTCCTTTGGCAAAAATCAAGTGACCATAGGTGTGTGGGTTCATTTCTGGGTCTTCAATTCTATTCCACTGGTCTATCTGTCTGTCTCTGTACCAATGCCATTCAGTTTTTATCACTACTGCTCTGTAATATTGCTTGAGTTCAGGAATAGTGATTCCCCCAGAAGTCCTTTTATTGTTGAGGATACTTTTAGCTATCCTGGGCTTTTTGTTATTCCAGATGAATTTGCAAATTGTTCTGTCTAACTCTCTGAAGAATTGGATTGATATTTTGATGGGGATTGCATTGAATCTGTAGATCGCTTTTGGTAAAATGGCCATTTTTACTATATTAATCCTGCCAATCCATGAGCATAGAAGATCTTTCCATCTTCTGAGGTCTTCTTCAATTTCTTTCTTCAGAGGCTTGAAGTTCTTATCATACAGATATTTTATTTGCTTGATTAAAGTCACACTGAGGTATTTTATATTATTTGGGACTATTATGAAGGGTGTCATTTCCCTAATTTCTTTCTCGGCTTGTTTCTCTTTTGTGTAGAGGAAAACTAGTGATTTATTTGAGTTATTTTTATACCCAGCCATTTTGCTGAAGTTGTTTATCAGCTTTAGTAGTTCTCTGGTGGAACTTTTGGGATCACTTAAATAAACTATCATATCATCTGCAAATAGTGATATTTTGATTTCTTCTTTTCTAATCTGTATCCCCTTGATCTCCTTTTCTTGTCTGATTGCTCTGGCTAGAACTTCAAGAACTATACTGAATAAGTAGGGAGAAAGTGGGCAGCCTTGTCTAGTCCCTGATTTTAGTGGGATTGCTTCAAGTTTCTCTCCATTTAGTTTAATGTTAGCAACTGGTTTGCTGTATATGGCTTTTACTATGTTTAGGTATGGGCCTTGAATTCCTATTCTTTCCAGGACTTTTATCATGAAGGGGTGTTGAATTTTGTCAAATGCTTTCTTAGCATCTAATGAAATGATCATGTGGTTTTGTTCTTTCAGTTTGTTTATATAATGGATCACGTTGATGGTTTTCCGTATATTAAACCATCCCTGCATGCCTGGGATGAAGCCTACTTGATCATGGTGGATGATTGTTTTGATGTGCTCTTGGATTCGGTTTGCCAGAATTTTATTGAGTATTTTTGCGTCCATATTCATAAGGGAAATTGGTCTGAAGTTCTCTTTGTGGGGTCTTTGTGTGGATTATGTATAAGAGTAATTGTGGCTTCATAGAAGGAATTCAGTAGTGCTCCATCTGTTTCAATTTTGTGGAATAGTTTGGATAGTATTGGTATGAGGTCTTCTATGAAGGTCTGATAGAATTCTGCACTGAACCCATCTGGACCTGGGCTCTTTTTGGTTTGGGAGACCTTTAATGACTGCTTCTATTTCCTTAGGAGTTATGGGGTTGTTCAAATGGTTTATCTGTTCCTGATTTAACTTCGGTATCTGGTATCTGTCTAGGAAATTGTCCATTTCCTGCAGATTTTCAAGTTTTGATGAATATAGGCTTCTGTAGTAGGATCTGATGATTTTTTTAATTTCCTCTGATTCTGTAGTTATGTCTCCCTTTTCATTTCTGATTTTGTTAATTTGTACATACTCTCTGCATCCTCTCATTAGTCTGGCTAAGGTTTTATCTATCTTGTTGATTTTCTCAAAGAACCAACTTTTGGTTCTGTTGATTCTTTCTATGGTCCTTTTTGTTTCTACTTGGTTGATTTCAGCTCTGAGTTTGATTATTTCCTGCCTTCTACTCCTCCTGGATGTATTTGCTTCTTTTTGTTCTAGAGCTTTTAGGTGTGCTGTCAAGCTGCTGACATATGCTCTTTCCTGTTTCTTTCTGCAGGCACTCAGAGCTATAAGTTTTCCTCTTAGCACAGCTTTCGTTGTGTTCCATAAGTTTGGGTATGTTGTACCTTCATTTTCATTAAATTCTAAGAAGTCTTTAATTTCTTTATTTCTTCCTTGACCAGGTTATCGTTGAGTAGAGCATTGTTCAACTTCCATGTATATGTGGGCGTTCTTCCCTTATTGTTATTGAAGACCAGCTTTAGCCCGAGGTGGTTTAGTAGGACGCATGAGATTATTTCTATCTTTCTGTATCTGTTGAGGCCTGTTTTATGACCAATTATATGGTCAATTTTGGAGAAAGTACCATGAGGTGGTGAGAAGAAGGTATATCCTTTTGTTTTAGGATAGAATGTTCTATAAATATCTGTTAAGTCCATTTGGTTCATGACTTCTCTTAGTCTGTCTATGTCTCTGTTTAATTTCTGTTTCCATGATCTGTCCATTGATGAGAGTGGGGTGTTGAAATCTCCTACTATTATTGTGTGAGGTGCAATGTGTGCTTTGAGCTTTAATAAGGTTTCTTTTATGTATGTAGGTGCCCTTGTATTTGGAGCATAGATATTTAGGATTTAGAGTTCACCTTGGTGGATTTTTCCTTTGATGAATATGAAGTTTCCTTCCTTATCTTTTTCATGACTTTTAGTTGAAAATCGATTTTATTCAATATTAGAATGGCTACTCCAGCTTGCTTCTTCAGACCATTTGCTTGGAAAGTTGTTTTCCAGCCTTTCACTCTGAGGTAGTGTCTGTCTTTGTCTCTGAGGTGTGTTTCCTGTAGGCAGCAGAATGCACGGTCCTCATTGTGTATCCAGTTTGTTATTTTATGTCTTTTTATTGGGGAGTTGAGACCATTGATGTTGAGAGATATTAAGAATTAGTGATTATTGCTTCCTGTTATATTCATATTTGGATGTGTGATTATGTTTGTGTGCTTTTCTTCTCTTTGTTTTGTTGCCAAGACGATTAGTTTCTTGCTTTTTCTAGGGTGTAGCTTGCCTCCTTATGTTGGGCTTTGCCATTTATTATCCTTTGTAGGGCTGGATTTGTAGAAAGATACTGTGTAAATTTGGTTTTGTCATAGAATATCTTGGTTTATCCATCTATGTTAATTGAGAGTTTTGAGAGTAACCTGGGCTGGCATTTGTGTTCTCTTAGGGTCTGTATGACATCTGTCCAAGATCTTCTGGCTTTCATAGTCTCTGGTGAGAAGTTTGGTGTGATTCTGATGTCTGCTTTATATGTTATTTGATCTTTTTCCCTTACTGCTTTTAATATTCTTTATTTTGTGCATTTGGTTTTTTGACTATTATGTGATGGGAGGAGTTTCTTTTCTGGTCCAATCTATTTGGAGTTCTGTAGGCTTCTTGTATGCTTATGGGCATCTCTTTCTTTAGGTTAGAGAAGTTTTCTTCTATGATTTTGTTGAAGATATTTACTGGTCCTTTGAGCTGGAAGTCTTCACTCTCTTCTATACCTATTATCCTTAGGTTTGATCTTCTCATTGAGTCCTGGATTTCCTGTATGTTTTAGACCAGTAGCTTTTTCCGTTTTACATTATCTTTGACAGTTGTGTCAATGATTTCTATAGAATCTTCTGCTCCTGAGAGTCTCTCTTCTATCTCTTGTATTCTTTTGGTGATGCTTGTATATGCAGTTCCTTGTCTCTTCCTTTGGTTTTCTATATCCAGGGTTGTTTCCCTTTGTGCTTTCTTTATTGCTTCTATTTCCATTATTAATTCCTTCACCTATTTCATTGTGTTTTCCTGGAATTCTTTCAGGGATTTTTGTGATTTCTCTCTATAGGCTTCTACTTGTTTATTTATGTTTTCCTGCGTTTCTCTAAGGGAGTTCTTCATGTCCTTCTTGAAGTCCTCCAGCATCATGATCAAATATGATTTTAAATCTAGATCTTGCTTTTCTGGTGTGTTTGGATATTCAGTGTTTGCTTTGGTGGGAGAATTGGGCTCTGATGATGCCATGTAGTCTTGGTTTCTGTTGCTTGGGTTCCCGCGCTTGCCTCTTGCCATCAGGTTGTCTCTGATGTTACCTTGTTCTGCTATTTCTGACAGTGGCTAGACCGTCCTATAGGTCTGTGTTTCAGGAGTGCTGTAAACCTGTTTTCCTGTTTTCTTTCAGCCAGTTGTGGGAACAGAGTATTCTGCTTTCGGGCATATAGTCTTTCCTGTGGGCCTGTGTCCTGAGTTCACCAGGCAGGTCACTTGGAGCAGAAAAGTTGATCTTACCTGTGGTCACGTGACTCAAGTTGCTCATGGGGGGCTTCTTTTGAGCTCTCCGTGAGAGCGGCAACCAGGAGGGCCTGCGCCGCCTTTTCCTGGAGCCCCCATGCACCAGGGTCCCAGACGACATTAGGTGTTTTCCTCTGGAGTCAGAAATGTGGGCAGAGTGTAGTCTCTTCTGGTTTCCCAGGCGTGTCTGCCCCTCTCAAGGTTTAGCTCTCCCTCCCACGGGATTTGCGTGCAGAGAACTGTTGATCAATCCCTTCCGGTCCGGGCGGTATCTGGATCATGGGGGAGCTGCCACTTGAGTGCCCCTATCTTCCGGTTCCCAGAGGCTGTATACAGTTTCCTCTTGGGCCAGGGATGAGGGCAGGGGTGGGCAGTATTGGTGGTCTCTCCTGCTCTGCAGTCTTAGGAGTGCCCACCTGTCCGGGCGGTGAGCTCTCTCTCCCAAGGGGTTTGGGAGCAGTGAGCTGTGGGCCGGGATCAGCAAGCGTTCCACATCCTTTTTTTTTCCTCATCTAGCAAAGTCTTTTATTCAAAAGCTTCTCAGCACCATCCAGTTATCAGAAAGAATGAGCTTCACTTTTTCTCCCCACCCAACCCCCAATGCAGAGACAGACATAAAAGCATTCAATGGCGTGACCCTAGTGATGACAGTTCAGGCCCAATGAAGTTTAACCTGGTCCAGGTGAGCCCCACCATTCAGAACAGGAAGGAATCATGTCAGTGTCGATCAGTCTTCCCTTCTCAAACTATGAGTCATATGAAACAACCTTGCGGAAGTTGAATTCAGCGACTGCCAGGTAGGAAGGACAGTGACCTGTGTGGCAGCATGCAGTGTTGAGAGTTCAAATCCTGGCTAACCCTCCCTAATCTACTCTAGGAACAAGGAGCCCAGGACTGTTTGTTCTCCGCACACCTCAGCCGCTCATCTTACACTGTCTTACCACAAACACGAAGACGACAACAGTGGACAGCTACATCCAATTATTTTGCTAAAAGATCCTGAGCCCTCAGAGATGAGGAGAGCAGACAGGATGCCCCAATCATTCCCCTTTATTTTTTTCTTTATGAATATTTTGTTTTAGCATAAAGCATTTTTCTCAAAGAGGTTCCTGGAAGAGACTGGAAACCCAAAAGTCTGACTGTATCCTGTGGGAACAGCCACCCATGTAACTTTGGTTTCAGTTCCTGGATCTGTCCTTGGCAACTACATCTGATCCCATGGGAGGAGGAAAGAGCTGGAGGTGGTCCACTCATTCATTCCGCCAAAGACCTCATGGGGTCCCATGATGACAGGACAATGGGCTCCTGCTCTAACATAGTCAGCATCTCTTCTGGGACATGCTTCTTGTCCACCACCACCTCATAGACATACTCAGAGAACCACTCATCGGCATGCACAGGTAACCTTTGTGGCCAACCTCTCAGCTTTAGTCATGTTCTTCAAGACGACACTGAACACCAACTTGTGGTCATAGACATTCATGTCACTGAGGCCCAGCTTGCCACTGAGGCCCAGCTTGCCACTGAAGTGCTTTCCAACATCACAACCAAACCATACAGCCCCTCCATCTCTGATGGAGGCAGCAACCATCTTTTTCAAGAAGTCAATGGGCTGGTTGTTATATAGCGTTTTTCTCCCTCCAATCATATTGCTCAAGTCTACTATGTACAATTTATTGTAGTTGTGCTGGGGCTGTTGGGTCATTCACAAAACAAATCCTATCTTCCATATTGAAGAGTGGCTGCAGGTGTTCCCTGTAAAACTGCAAGGGTGTTATGGAGCCAACCTTATGGTAGTTTTTATCTTTATCTTGCTACTCCCAGGTGAAGGTCTCTGGTGGGTTACCCAAACAGATGCACACTACTCTGAATATCTCCTCCATCATGGCATCTTGTGTAGATGAGATTTCTCCTTTGTTTGCTCCACTGTGTACCAGGTTCCAAAGTCAGATACAGAATTCTGTCATCTTGTGATTCAGATATTGTTCATTCTGCTGGTGGCCTCTGTTGTATGCAATTCAGGGAAGCAAAAAAGCATTCAAGAAGAAATAACAACATTTAACCTTGTCCCAAAAAAACAGGTAAGACTGACTAAACTCAAATTCTTCAATGTTGGTTTTTTTTTCATGAATATAAGTCTCATAACCTTCAAACAAGAATGTTGTTGTTTGCCTTGGAGTTTTCTCTGAATTTGTAAAATAAAGGCAAGAGCACGAGATTTGGGCAGAGGGAGGAGTCAGGAGCGAGAGGGGAAGAGATTCAGAGAATAGGGTGAGAGAAGACAGTTGGCGACAGTTGAGCCAGTAGAACCTGAGGAGGGGGCAGAGGATTGGACAGTTGGGAGAGTGGGGAGAGGAGGAAGGAAGATAAGTGGGAGAGGGGAGTTTGGAGAGACGATGGGGAACTGAAAAAAAGAGAGGAGTCAGGGGAGGAGAAAGGAAAGAAGCGAGGGGAGAGTTGTCGTGGGAGAAGGAGAAGCTGGAGACTTGGCAAATAAAAGGTGCAAGGGATGAGGGATTTGAGAGCTAGGAATAGGACAGTGTAGGGTGGATCTGCCCAATCTAGATGCTGGATTGTTTTCACATTAATTGAGTTGCGTTTTCTTTGTACGGGCCGATTCGGGTTGGAGAGAAAACTGCAACACAAGAAAAGATCCAGCATCCTCCAGAGCTCTTCTGGTTGGTGACTGGCTTGCCTTCCTGAGGCACAATGTGCGGGAACACATGCTGAGCACCCTGGACTGTGGCCCTCTTCAGACAAATGCTCAGCAGATTGTGGGTGGTCCCGACATTCTGGGCAAGTCTGAACTGAAGGTCAGAATTTAGTTTCTGGATCAAAGCAGCTACCTTCTCCGATTTAGTCCTGCGTTGTTCATGGTGCCCAAACTGCCTCGTGGGAAAATGTTAGTTTTCAGGGTCCTCAGGTGAGCTCTGGGGTTATACTACCACACGCTGCCTAGCTGGCTGGACTTGGTTCTCCCTTGTTTCCCATTCTATGCTGGAAGTTTTACCATCTATAATTTCAACACCGAGGAACATCACTTAGGTAAATAGACATTATTGTTGAGACTGTAAAATGAACTTGCTAGGCACCCAATCCAAGTGAAGCCATACTATCCCATAGAAGCAAAAAGTACCTCTATAAATGCTGCTGGCTGAGAAGCTGCAGAACAATGTGAGCAGTATTATCTCAAAGAATGGAGCCTCTATAAAGACCAGGTCATGTGAGTCAATAATTAGCAGCCAAAACAGGTACAAACCAAGCAAGTAAGGTCAAAAGTACTAATTGGAGCTCAAGGTATTACACCCTTTGACAAGACATTCCAAGCCTTTTCTCTCAAACATGTATTTCTCACTGACAAAAAGTAAAACAATCCAAATTTACTGGTCTTTAAACTAATAACAAACACCCAGGTAGAGAGAGATCACAGTCTAGCAAAAGATACATTAAAAAAAACCCAAAGAACAAACAAAAACGACAACAAAAAACCCAAGTACAATCTCTTCTCTATCCCATAACTTAAATTCTGATTTAAATTTTTTGAAAAATCATTCAGGTTAAGATGGCTCAGCAAGTAAAAGTATTTGTTGCACAAGCTTGGTGACCTAAGTTTAATCCTCAGCACCATGTAAAACTGGAAAGAAAAAACCAATTCCACAGCATTGTTTCTGACCTCCAAACAGGCACCAGGGCACACATGCTATCCATACAAATAATAATAAAAAGAATTTCAACTGTTTTCTTGTGAGGAACAGACTATAATGAGTGCACAATCTAAAACCATGAAATAAGAAACCAATGGTGAATTTGTAGGCCAAAAACAAAACCTACAACCTTTAAAACAATATTTTCTTACTTGGTATATCAATAAAATATGCAGTCTTCAAATTCTTGGTGTCTTTTTTAAATTATATAGCTAATAACAGACAAGGAAGAAAGTGTCAATCAATTATAAGTCTAAGAAACCTTTAGCAGAATTCAACCCCCAAAAGTATTCAAAAGGCTGACTTTCAAAATTTCCATTATTTTCACTGAAAAGCTTAAAAAGAATAACGTTGTATGTTTATGCACATAATTTGCTATTATAAATCTTTATGATCTATAACTATAAAGTTGGCAATCAGAAATAACTAAATATGCAATCAAATCTGGGAATTTTTTCCATATGAACCATTATTGTCTTAAAATTAGTTATTTTAGAAAACTCTAAACAAATTTGAATACTACTACCACAGAATGGTGCCATGTACAGTCCTTAAACTGCTCTGGAACCAGTCTCACAAACATGCCAGAGTCATTACAAATATCTATTTTAATTATCTTACAGAAAGAGGATTAGCAAGGTTATGCCCATTACCCTTAACCCTCCACAACAAAGGGATATACAGAACTCTGGTTTTTCAAGATCCACCTCACTATCATCTCTACGAAGTCAAGGATATATCCAATGTAAATACAATACAAAATAACAGTGACTAGTGAAGACTTCTAAACACAAAGGGTAGCTATCAGGTTGAGTTGCCCAAAACCATTCATCAATTCCCAGGACATAAGATATTACCATTTTGAAGCTCTAATAAATTTTACACACAAAACTACAAGACAAATGAAATCCCTCCCCCACCCAACAGAGTCTATCTTCAAGCTTCAAGGAAAAGTAAACACAAGCCTACTGGAGCATCATCAAACTGAAGCTTCTTTTTATGATAGCCCATGGACTATTGCTAACTTAAAATTCACATGAGTGAAATTTTTTCCTTTTGCCCAGTGAACCATGGTTTCAAACTACCACTATTTATAAAATTACATCTGACAAATATACTTAATTAAAATAACCTATCCAGGGGCTGGGGATTTAGCTCAGTGGTAGAGCGCTTACCTAGGAAGCGCAAGGCCCTGGGTTCAGTCCCCAGCTCCAAAAAAAAAAAAAAAAAAAAAAAAAAAAAGTGCTTTAAAATAACCTATCCAGGAAAAGAACAAGTTCCAATCAACTAAATAGATCTAAGATCTCTTAAAAATCATATTTTGCCTCCATATTCAATTATGAATTGAATGCTGAGACAAACATAAAAAACTGGTGGCGATGAGTAACTACAAGAAGATCATCTCCAGTTTTGGCTCCTGAACTGGCCATCTTGCGATGTAAAACTAGATTTTACAACCTGACAACCAAGGACAAGCAACATAAGTCAGAGAAACTGGAGAGTTATTAAGGGACTGCATATATTTCGCTCAGCCTAGTCTCTCCCTGGTATATACAGATTTCCACAGCCACCTTGTACTGTTAAACCTAAGAGTAGTAAAAGAGAAATTACCTACAAACCCACAGGACTAAGTCTAGCTCAACAAGATCCTACGACCAGTCTGTCTGCCTCTATCCTCAAATTCAGAATCATTCAGTATTCACTGAGCAACCTGCACACTTTTGTTATATGCATGACACCACTTCATATTTCCTTACATTTTAATTTTCTGAACTAAGAACACATGCAGTGATGTTTCTAGTGTTATGCAGAATATATAGAAAAAATGAAAACTGTGATTAAATTTAATTCTTTTACACATTAAACTTAATTTGCTAGAATAATAGAATTTTTTCAGACATAGGTTTTTAAGTGCTTAGAGATATATTATACAAATGTACTTGAAATACTTCCACTTCAAATTCCATGATTTTTTAACATAAAGTAATTGCCTGTATTACTATAAACAAAGTTTTAGAGCTACAAGTACCTTTCTTTTTATTGAAAAGCTGTAAACTATCCATATGCCACCAGTAAGTAGCAGGGAATATTTTCCCACCAAATACACCTAATGAAAACAGTATCCATCCATTGTTCTCTTATATCATCTTTTTATAACATTAGTAGTTATAACTGTGGGATGGTAAAGCCATGCCAGTTAGATTGGTAAGGAAGGCAGGTTGAGACCCGGAGACACTGTGGGCACACACCTGAGACTTAGGCGATTCCCCACTCCTTGCCAGATTCCTGGCCAGGAACAAGTGCTACACTCCCCAAGTAAGGAAATGTGGCCTGTGGCCTTAGGCCCAGAACTGAGTTCTCCATGCTAAAAAGGTACGTAGAGGCCCTCAGGCCTTAGCCAGTAAGTTTTTCTTCCCAAATATTCCTCCCTGCAAATGGTATTTAATCTCAGGTCCACCCTAAGAAGTGGGTACAGTTCAGTATACATCCATTTTCTACATTGAACAGTCAATAAACAATAAGGATAAACATGGACTGTCTCTCTCATCTATCACAGGCATGGGAAACATGCAGGTCTTCTACAGAGCCACAGCTAACTCTCCCATAGAAGGCCTCTCTGCACTTCCAGCCTGCCTCCACCAAGCTAAGGACAATCACCACTGAGACAAGCCAGAGTTGTCCTTTCCCTGTCCCTCCCACCACCCCACCAAGCCCTCCACCTCCTATTGATACTGTTCCCGCCCAACCCCCACCCCCAACCCCGACTCAGCTCTCAGATCTTCTGTGACTACTAGCAGCACCTGGATGCTCAAGAGTCCAGGGCTCCTTGACCCAGCCTTGGACCCCAGAACTTCCCACATCTCAGACATCTCAGACTGTGCCTTCTTACCCCTTGCATGGTGTCTCCACACTTCTCTGAAGCCCAGAACCAGGCTGGAGATGGGCAGAATGTGGACCCACATAAACACTGTTTCTTTCATTTCTATATCCCAGTCTGACAGTTAACTCCTTTTCTGCTACTGATTGTTACCTGAACATTACAGTAATTCAAAATAGAAAAACAAAACAAAACAAAACAAAAAAAACAAATTAAACAAATGGGAAATTAGCAGGATATATGTGAATCAAAAGAGAAAAAACTCAAAAGGAAAGCATAAAGTTTCTAGAAGATTAAATTTTGATCTGCTCACTAACTGATTTACTCTGAGAAACACAAAGACTAAACTCATTATTTATTTTCTCTCTCTACAAAGTAATTATGCCAATATTTGGCTTACTCAGCTCGAAGAAAAAGGAAAAGAATGTATCAATATTTATAATGCTTAGATCTCTCTGGATAAGGGATTTTTTTAAGGCAGGGTTTCTCTGTGTAGCCTTGGCTATTCTGGAATTTACTCTGTAGATGAGGCTGGCTTCAAACTCATGAGATCTGCCTGCCTCTGCATCCCAAATGCTGAGATTAAAGGCATGAACCACCACTGCCCAGCCATAAAAGAACTTTTTTAAACACTGCCTCACTCAAGGAACCATTTCTTCAATATTACTTTTAAAAAGAATATTAAATTTGTGTAAAATTCTAACTACAATATAGTTCAGGAAAAAACAGATTTATTTTCTCCATCTTCAAGGTAGAAATATTCTAACAGAACAGCCAGCATCAATTTTAAGACTATAGACTATGGGAACACAGAATTAAGTCCAAACAGACTAAGAGAATTAAAAGGCAGAAGTGTTCAGCAGAAACTAGTATCAAGTGAAAACACTACAGAAGTACACAACAGAATCAAAGTGAAATAGCTTATAAATCATCAATCAGTCTAAAAAGACAAAAGCCTGGAATCTATGTGTCATTCCAGATTAGGCAAATTTTCCTCTCTTCCCAAAGTATCTTATAGTGTAGATAACAGGGAGATATCTTTTAAACACACATGTACACTTCGTGTGTTTGTGAGTGTTGCATTTGACAGACAGACAGACAGACAGACAGACAGACAGAGAATTCCTTCCTAGAAGTGCTATACCACGTATATGTTGAGGTCAGAGAGTATAAACAGATGGCAAGTGTCATATTACTGGCCCCCAGCAATCATCTTGAAAAGGTCTTGTCTGAGATTTTTAGTCTGGAGTCAAAAATCTCTTTATGTTTCTATCTCTAGAACCCACAGCAAATATCAATTTACTGAATAAGTGAATGGATATCTGCCTTGAAAGTTAGTTTGCCTATAGAAAAATTCCAAAATAAATAAATAAATAAATCAAAAAAGGCAATAAGAGGTCTGTGTAGAGGTAAATACACTGTGGTACATAAAGTCACAAAGGTTGCTTTCACTTTCAGACTATAAAAAACTAAGGAAGCGCAAGGTCCTGGGTTCGGTCCCCAGCTCCGAAAAAAAGAACCAAAAAAAAAAAAAAAAACTAAGGAAACCAGCTGTACGAACTGGGTAGTAAGGCAACAAGTGATTAAATGTGATTGAGTGTAGGAGCTAAACCTAGGAACTCCAGAGTCTGTGAAGTAGTAGTGTGCAAAAAACTTGCCATTATACCACCCTCCCCATTTCACTATAGAAAGCATCACCCTATCTGTCCCTAGCAGGCATCCCATAAGGTGCCAGACAGAGAGGTTTGCAGTATCAGACCGTGAAGGAAAAAAACAAACAATACTAAAGTAAACTGCTGTCGGGGCTGTGGGTGATAAGTGACTATTTGAAAAATCTATTTGCAAAATAACTGAGAAATGTCATACATGTCTCTAGTAACAAAACATTACAATGTGATGATTAATCTTCACTGCCAATTTGAATGAATTTTAAATCACCATGGAAACAGACCTGTTGGTATATCTATGAGAATATTTCCAAAAAAGGGTAGAGAATAAAAACGCACCCTAAATGTGGCACCATTCTGTGGGGTCTTGAAGTGAATAAAATGAAGAACGCCAGCAGAGCCCTGACTCTGTGCTTCTTGACTGCAATGCAATCTGACCACTCCTGGTCACACTCCTAGGGCCATGACTTCCCCTCCATGAAGCACTGTCTCTTTCTTTAGACTGATTTTGTCAAGTACTTTATCACAGCGACAAAAAAAGTCACTAACACACAAGCTGCAGTGTTAAGCACTACAGAAAGAGAGTCAGCCACAACCTACGTTCTCCCACAAGGCACATAGCCTGAGAAGTCACTGAAACATCATCTGGTCAGCCCTGGTGGAGAAAATCCACTCTTTCCCATATAACTAACCTTCTTGGCAAACAAAAGATTTTTTACTTTATTTCACATATTTTTACTAAAATTGGCTTTTTTGTTATACCTACTTGGCCTGAATATATAGATGTGTATTTTATATATTTCTTTTCTCTTTTCTTCTTTAAAATTGTTTACCTTTTTCTTTTTCCCTTATTCTTCAGACAGATCTTTCTCATCTTCCTTCTCATCCCCACTTGCTATCTTTTACTAGCTTTTTAAATCTTTCATCTTTATTACTATTTAGTTCATTATTTTGTCCTTTGCTTTGCTATTCTTATTGGTGTTAGAAAGGCTCTTGTTTTAGTTACTGTCCTCTTTCCATATCTTGCTTGTTTTTATGATGTGGTTATCACTATTGTCTTCCAAACAGTGCTAGGGATGAGACCCAAATGTCTTTGAGTCCAACTGGGAAAATTTATCTAAATCCAGGTAAGTTTTACTTTGTGTAAACCTTATTATATATATATATATATATATATATATATATATATATATATATATATATATATATACAAGTATATATACATATACGGATGGAGAGGGAAAAATTTAACTTAGATCCTCTGCAAGAGCAGTAAGTTCTCTTAACTACAGAGCCATTTCATCATCTCCCCACCCCCCATTTTTTGCACTCATTCTGGGTTCTTGTTTTTGTAAGACCTTGAGAATGCATTTAGTTGATATGTCTTGGTGGTTGTGGTTGTTATTGCTGCTAATGTCGGCACTGTAATAACTATAGTTTCCTCTTAGAATTTTCTCTACTGTATTTCATACCTTTTGGATTGTTATGTTTAGTTCTATGATTTTTCTCTTCTAATTAATTTTTTCAAAAACTAGATTTTGATCACAACATTAAATAACTACATATAACAGAAAAAAATAACCTATTTTTTTTATTATTTTTATCATGAAGAAAATTGACTTACCCTTAAGAAAATTTAAAAATGAGCACTGCATTGGAGACAATTTTCCAGCAAAGTATACTACTAAACGTGTCTATTTCTAGGGGCTGGAGAAATGGCTCTGCAATAAAGAACACTTGTAGCTACTGTAGAAAATCTGGGGGTTTAGTTCCCACATAATGGCTCCCAATTATCCATAATTCCAGTTTCAATGGGACTAAATGCCTTATTCCAACTTTTGAGGATACTAGGGACTCAGGCAAGTCATGTAGATACATAAGCTTTCTAAAAATCTAATTTAAAAATTTTTTAACTTATTTGTTTATAGAGTCATGTTAGGTTACATTTACAAGCCATCATAATAACAACCTAACTAGATCAGAGTGTCACTTCCACATGCCCGCAACACAGCAGTTCCTCTCCTTTATTTCATTTAAAGTGACCTCTAGTCATGCCAAATGGATAGATGAGGCTAATGGAGCTACTTCCCACAACATCAATTGTTCTTATCTTTTGGTTAGCCTTTTTGTTAGTTTTTGTTTTCCTGTTTCTATATGTGTATTTGTGTGTATGATGTGTATTCATGTGTATGTGCAAATCTGTAAGTACTGTGTGTGCAGGCATGTAGAAGCCAGAGTTGACAGGGGTGTTTTCTTCAATCATTCAACACCTTTCTTTTTTTACTTGTATGAGGGTGGAAATATGCATGTGAATGTGGGAACCCACAGAGGCCAGAGGTGTTGGCTCTCCCTAAGAAGACTGTGCACCTCCTAATGTGGATGCTGGGAATAAAACTTGAGTTCTCCGGGTTGGGGATTTAGCTCAGTGGTAGAGCAAGCGCAAGGCCCTGGGTTCGGTCCCCAGCTCCGAAAAAAAGAAAAAAGAAAAAAAAAACCTTGAGTTCTCTTAAAAGCACAGTGCATCTTCTTAACCTGTGAGCTGTATCTCCAGCCCCTGCCACATTGTATTTTTTAGACAGAAACCCTCACTGAATGTGGAACTCAGATACTTAGCTAAACTGGCTGGCTCCAGCTGGTCTGTGCCCCAGTGCTAGGGTTATGGATGTGGCACTGGGGATCCAAATGCAGATTCCCCTGTATGGGCAGTAGGTACTCTAACATCTTAGCTCTCTTCCCAGTACCCTAACTTTTTGCTAATGCTTTGATTCTGTATAATTTCTAACTTAATTTTACTGTAGAATTTTGAAGACTGTATTTTCAGAATACAAGAATATCATAATAAAACGAGATACATATATAATAGGATAGTAGTGGAACCAGACTTCACCGGAGCATTTATTTTGTCTTACTACAGATTATCTAGGCAATCTGACAGAAAAACAAAGATGAACCAATAAATAATTCACTCAAATGCAGATAAGTACAAGTAGAAATTAAAAATGATCATGACATAATATATAAAATTAGAATTCTGGTGACCAGAAATGTTTGTTACTATATTAGAGCCACCTTTTTGTTGAATATAAATTAGGAAATATTTTAACAGAGTTTAGTATGTTTAATAA